>NC_083702.1:40585237-40892965 GCF_033118175.1 Dama dama
GTTCTCCTGATTTCAGCTCATGGCCCCACCATGCATACTTGCTTAGGCCCCCCAACCAGAAGCCATCCTTGATTCTTTCTTCCTCTTACTGCTAACATCTAAATCCTCAGTAATGGAGCTTATTTCAAACCACTTTTTAATGTTTCCATTGCTATCATTCTACTTCAGCAATCTTCAAACATTTTGGTCTCAGGGTTCCTTCACACTCTTGGAAATTCCTGTTTTGGACTCCAAAGACCTGTTATGTTTATGTGAGTTGTATTAATAATTATCACTAGCTTCAGAAATCAAAGTTGAAACAATTTAAAATATTTATTTACCCTTTAAAAAATAAGTCTGTATCATGTTAATATAAATAATACACTTTTTAAGTAGACATATCCCCCCAAATTTAGTAATAATAGTAGCATTGCTTTACTTTTTGCTAATCTCTTTAATGTCTGACTTTTTTAAAAAAAAGGCTGCATTTTCATTCATAGCTAATTCTGCATTCAGTATGCTGCAATATCACATGTCACATAGCCTCTGGAAAATTCTACTGTATACTCATGAAAGAATGAGAATAAGAAAAGCAAGTAATGTCTTACTGCTATTGTGAAAGTACTTTTGACCTTACAAACCCACAAGAATGTCTCAGAGGGATCTTCAGGGCTCCCCAGAAAGCACTTTTTAACATTAAAAAAAAAAGGGGGGGGGCTATACTTTATATACCATGAACTTCACTCTTTTAAGACCAACAGGGGATTCTCTGATGGTCCAGTGGTTAGGACTCAAGGTTCCAATGCTGGGGGTCTGGGTTGAATCCCTGGTGGAAGGACTAAGAGCACATGAGATGTGTGGAGAAGCCAAAAAAAAAAAAAGGAAAGGAAAGACCGATGGTTCAATAGTTTTCAGCATGTTTACAAAGTTGTGCAATTATCTCTGCTTTAGCAATCTTTACCCATTGACTCTCATACCAGCCCCTGATAACCACTGATCTACTTTCTTTTTCTAAGGATTTGCCAATTCTGGGTGCTTTATAAAAACTGAATTGAACTTTCAATTCAGTGGTCTTCTTTTATTTAGCATAGTATTTTCAAAGTTCATGTGTAGCATCTATCAGCACTTCATTTACTCATATGGCTTAATAATATTCCATTACATGGCTATATACTACATTTTATTTATTCATTAGTTGATAGACATTTGAGTTCTTTCCACTTTTTAGCTATTATCGATAATGTTGCTGTGGACATCAGTGTGCAAACTTTTGTGTGGACATGTGTTTTCAGTTTTCTTGGTTATACACCAAGAAGTAGAACTGCTAGGTCGTATAGCAATTCAATATTTAGTTTTATAAGGAAACACTAAACTACCAAGACCATACTTTGAGATCTACTTCTCTAGTCTGAACCGGACTTACATACTACCTGGACTATGGCAAGAGTTGGCTAATTTCTCTGATCCTGTCTGGTGACCCTACAGTTTTTATTCCACATGACTGCCAGAATCATCTTTAAAGGGACAACATTAGACAATATTACTCCATTTTGTTAAACTCTCCAATAAACTCCTTGTTACACATAGAATAAAATCCAAACTCTTCCAGGGCTGAAACATGATCTAGTCCCTGCCTACCTCTTTGACTGCATCTCTTCACCATCTCTGCAACATGCTTCCTTCTAATCTTTGTATAGTTGGCTCCATCTAATCATATAGATCTCTACTCAAAACCAACTTCCTTAGGAAGTGTTTATCTATTTGTTTAATTGTTAATTTTCAACACTGTATCCAGTTCCTAGAACTGGAACTGTTAGAGATTCAAGCCTTTGACTGTGTGGATCAAAACAAACTGTGGAAGATTCTTAAAGAGATGGGAATACCAGACCACTAACCTGCCTCCTGAGAAACCCATATGCAGATCAAGAAGAAACATTTAGAACTGGACATGGAACAATGGACTAGTTCTAAATTGGGAAAGGAGTATGTCAAGTCTGTATATTGTCACCCTGCTTATTTAACTTATATGCAGAGTACATCATACAAAATGCTGGGCTCGATGAATCACAAGCTGGAATCAAGATTGCTGGGAGAAATATCTACAGCCTCAGATATGTAGATGATACCACTTTAATGGCAGAAAGTGAAGAGGAACTAAAGAGTTTCTTGATGAAGGTGAAAGAGAAGAGTGAAAAAGCTGGCTTAAAACTCAACATTCAAGAAATGAAGATCATGGCATCTGGTCCTATCATTTCATGGCAAATAAATGGGGGAAAAAGTGGAAACAGTGTCAGATTTCATTTTCTTGGGCTCCAAAATCACTGCAGAAGGTGACTGTAGCCATGAAATTAAAAGATGCTTGCTCCTTGGTAGAAAAGCTATGACCAACCTAGACAGTGTATTAAAAAGCAGAGATACCACTTCACTGACAAAGGTCCATATAATCAAAGCTATGGTTTTTCCAGTAGTTGTGTACCAATGTAAGAGATGGACCATGAAGAAGGCTGAGTGCTGCAGAATTGATGCTTTTGAACTGCGGTGCTGGAAAAGACTCTTGAAAGTCCTTGGACAGCAAGGAGACCAAACCAGTCAATCTTAAAGGAAATCAACCCTGAATATTCATTGGAAGGACTGATGCTGAACCTGAAGCTCCAATACTTTGGCCACCTGATGTGAAGAGCTGACTCATTTGTAAAGACCCAGATGCTGGGAAAGATTGAGGGCAAGAGGAGAAGGGGGCGACAGAGGATGAGATGGTTGGATGGCATCACTGACTCAACGGACATGAGTTTGAGTAAACTCAGGGAGATAGTGAAGGACAGGGAAGCCTGGAGTGCTGTAGTTCATGGGGTCGCAAAGAGTCGGACATGACTTAGCTACTGAACAACAACAACAACAGATTCAATAAATATTTTGGAATGAGTACATCAAAAAAAGGCACAGGTATCTGGTGTTTCTGTTGCTGCATAACAAACTATCCCCAAACTTAGTGTTTTAAATCAACTGTTCACTTGGGCTAGGCTCAGCTGAGTAATCTTTCTATTGATCTTGCCAGTGGTCACTTGTGTATCTGCAATCAGTTGGCATATTGAGTGAGGCCTCCCCTCTCCCTGGTCAGCTGACCTCCTAGTTTTATGTGGTCTCTACAACAAGGTAATTGGATTTCGTACATGGCAGCTCAGGGCTCCCAAGAGCAAAAAGTAGAAGCTACTATCATTTCAAGACTGAAGCCTGGACCTAGCACAGCATCACTTCTGGCGTATGTTATTGGTTAATAGGGTCAACAACGTCAGCCCAGATTCAGGAGACTGCGTAGAGGCTTCACTACTGGGAGCGTTTCATAGGAGACAGGGTTAGAAGTAGGGGTGGGGTAGATGGAATTATTATGAAAAAGATTAAAATATCACCTTATGTTTTATGTTATACTAGCTTTTTAAAGTATTTACAGTCTCATATCATGAACAGCCTTAAGAACATAGCAAGGCTAATATGACAATTATTGCTTCCATGACAATCAGCATTCGGAAAATGAGAAGTCAAAGCAGAAAGTTAATTATACAAGAAGAATGTCTGTGGATCCTCCAACCTGGCAGTTTATCTGAATGAGTGAATTACAGGGAGAGCTGTGTGTTCCCTATACCTTCCCTGGACTTCTACATGTACCTGCCAAGCACTGAGCACTGACAATTAAAGCTTTACTTCTTTTCTTCTCAATTTCATTTTTCATGAAGCTGTAACAATAGAGAGGAAAATGGAAGGTATGTAGAATCTTACCACCTCAAGGCAATAATTTCCATTTCTGCATATTTCCTTCCAGACTTTACCCAGATGTGTGCAGGGTTTTATATAATTATCATCATAGTACATATGCTTTTCAATTGTACATTTTCTCCTTTTATAGTAGTAGTAGTTTAGCCGCTAAGTCGTGTCCGACTCTTGCGACCCCATGGACTGTAGCCTGCTAGGCTCCTCTGTCCATGGAATTCTCCAGGCAAAAATACTGGAGTGGATTGCCATTTCCTTCTCCAGGGAATCTTCCTGACTCAGGGATTGAACCCGGGTCTCCTGCACCGCAGGCAGATTCTTTACCAACTGAGCTATAAGTAACGTTTATTCATGTTGTTTCATAATCTTTTAAATTATTATGGCTTTTTATTCCTGTTAGTTGGTGCGTGACAATTGATGTAGTTGTTTACCTATTGGTAGACTTGTAGATTGTTTCCACTGTTTGGAGGTTTTTTCCTACAAAAGCTGTGATGAACTTCTCTGTTTTGTACTTCTCTGGCATAATTTCCATGTGATATATTCCTAAAAAGATTATGCGTTGTGATAGGTTGCACGTTCTAAAGATGGCCACATAATATCTCCCAACCCCATAGCTCTTCTGCAATAAGGACTTGACACTCCCCTTGAACCTAGATGGGCTCTGTGACTATTTTGACCATTAGAATATGGCAGTGGTAACACTGTTCCTGTTTTAGATATAGCCCTTAATTGGCCGTAGTAACATCTATTTCCTACTTCTAGAAAGTGCAGCTTTCTTGAAACCACCATGCTATGAGAAGCTCAAGCCACATGAAGAAGCCCTGGGGTCTGAAGCCCCAGGTGGGCATCAAGAAAAGCCCAAGGATCACTGAGACGTCAGACACATGAGCAAAGACACCACCTAGAAGGCTGTCACTAGACTTTGCTGCCCCCACATGAAGTCAGGCAGACAGACTGCCCTGTGGAGTCCTCAAATTGCTTACCTGTAAAACTACTTGCAAAACAAATGGTTGAAAAGAGCTTCCCTGGTGGTCCAGTAGTTTAGGATCCACCTGCCAATGCAAGGGACACTGGTTTGATCCCTGGTCCAGGAAGATCCCCTATACTGTAGAGCAACTAAGCCTATGTACCACAACTACTAAGCCAGCACTCTAGAGCCTGAGAACCACAACTACTGAGCCCATGAGCTGCTATTATTGAAGCCCATGTGCCTCGAGCCCGTGCTCCACAACAAGAGAAGCCACCACGATGAGAAGCCTGCACACTGCAACAGGGTAGCCCCTACTCGACCCAACTAGAGAAAACCCTCTCACAGCAACAAAGACACCCACCACAGCCAAATAAATAAATAAATCTTTTTAAAAAATGGTTATATTAAGCCTTACAATTTGTGATAGTTAGCTATTAATAGGCATTTAAAACGTGGGTCAAAAGGTAAAATTTTCTTTTCTCTAAATGCTAACAAATGCATTCCTAAGAGGATTGAAACAGTTTATAGTTTGCAGTGCCTCAGAAAGTCTATATGCTTGTCAAGGTGCAAGCCTTAGAAGGATTTTGTTCTCCAACCGTTCCTGTGTCTCTTTGGGAGGAATTTTACTTTGCCTTTCATCTGAATAGGTGGTCACTCACTGAGGAGGTCCTCCTCGGCTCTCTTAGCTCATGCCTCTAGTTTGCTTCCTGTCAATCCCCCACTGTAAGCTCTGCTCATCTTCAAGCAAAACTAATACTTACCATTCATCTATTTAGAATTTAAACACACAACACTCTCTGAGCTCACGGGAAGAAAGGAACCAGAGAGGACTGAGTATGTGAGGACACCTGCAGTTGTTCTTAAGTAGCTCAGTTGTTTCTGACTCTTCGTGACCCTATGGACTGTTAGCCCACCAGGCTCCTCTGTCCATGGGGATTATCCAGGTAAGAATATTGGAGTGGGTTGCCATGCCCTCCTCCAGGGGATCTTCCCAACCCAGGAATCGAACCCAGGTCTCCCGTATTGCAGGTGGATTCTTTACTGTCTGAGCTGCCAGGGAAGCCCCTTGAAAGATTCGTAGTTAGAACCTTCCTAGATGTAAAGAAAAAGGGCGGAGCTAACTTTCCAAATGTGGAGCCACAAGTAGTTTTCCAAAGGCGGGAGGGGGACCAGACAAGTCAGTCAAGTTCCTTCCAGTTATGGATCCTCTGATTCATATCCTCTCTCTCAGAACAGGCAGGGTTTGGTTTTGTTTTCAAGACGGGGAGAGCATTGTCTCCTGACATGGCGGGGAGGAGGGGGAGAGGAATCTCTTCAGGAAAGAGGAAGGGGCGGTCAAGTGCGGAGAGTGGTGAGACCCACTGCACGCACTTCCTGGCTGAGGATGTCAGGCTGTTTCTCCTCACGCCCTGCTTGGATTTTGAGCATTTTCATAAATCTTCAGCACTAGTTCAGATCATCAGCTTGTACTTGACAGTTTTATTCCCTTGGCTCTCGGAAGGGAAAGTAAATCAAAGCTTGACTGCTCAGAACCTGACAAGAGCGTGTAATAAAGACGTTCCCCGAGGTGGAGGGCAGGCATGGGGAGCCTCTCAGGTCTCCCGCAGATCCAGGCTGCCTCCAGGACACATTGCAAAATGCAGGAGTTACAAGATCGCCCAGCTCCACAGTGGAATATGTGAGCAGCCTCAAGCTGTGTCACTGCAAATGGAAAGGCTCTGAAAGCAGAGAACAGAATGAGAGGGAGATGGTCTACATGAAGGCTGGACTCCTTACAGGCAAAGGGAAGTAGGCAGCATAGCAATCGCCCTGCAGGGGGTGTGGGCTGAGCAGGATTTTAACACTGAGACTCCCCAAAGCCCTGGAAGAGAGCTGGGCCCTCAACAGGGTTTGAACTAAAATGAGGTTTCAACATATGTGTGGATGTTGCTTCATTTCAAGTTTTAGTTTTTATTGATCCACTTGTGCGTGCATGCATGCTTAGTCACTCAGTTGTGTGACCCTATGTATTATAGCGTGTCAGGCTCCTCTGTCCATGGGATTATCTCAGCAGAACACTGGAGTGGGTTGCCATTTCCTTCTCCAGGGGATCTTCCCGACCCAGGGATCAAACCAGTGTCTCCTTGTATTAGCAGGTAGATTCTTCACCACTGAGTCACAAGGATTCACTTGTAGGCCCAAAGAAATGCAAGTGCCACACAAGGTATACGTTCTAAACACTTCAATTTGCCAAGGGCTTTGCAAATAAACCAGCCCTTCCCTGGCCCTTCTGCCTTACAGACACGCACTTCATGATCTCTCAGGATATTTCCTCCTTTATGTGAAACATAGCAATTTAAGAAATAGGAAACATGTATTATAATTTGCAACCTGAATAAATGCTGAATCTTACCTGAGCCCTGTTATCCTGGAAAACATTGGTCAGGATTCAGAAATCCCCCAGCAGCCTTTGCTTAATACTAAGACCTGTCCTTTCCTGGCCAATGTAGGCAAGATGTCCCTTGTTCACTGTGACAAGGCCAGACATAGACCCTCATGATTTCCTTTCTTTGCCTCATAAATGATTAGCTGAACTTCTTGTCCCCACCAAATAACGCAACACAATGTTAATGTGTTAACAAAGTTAACCAAAGTTTGGTTAATGTTAACCAAAGTTTGGGTAAGCTCTCTCCTTCCTCGAGGTCCTTGAACTTTGGCCCACCCTCAGTGACTTCCCTGGTGGCTCAGACGGTAAAGCATCTGCCTGCAATGCAGGAGACCCGGTTTCGATCCCTGGGTCGGGAAGCTCTCCTGGAGAAGGAAATGGCAACCCACTCCAGTATTCTTGCCTGGAAAATCCCATGGACAGAGGAGCCTGGTAGGCTACAGTCCATGGGGTCACAATGAGTCAGACACGACTGAGCGACTTCACTTCACTTCAGCTTCTGAGAAAGGGCTTCCCCAGTGGCTCAATGATAAAGAATCTGTAGGAGACACAGGAGATGCAGATTTGATCCCTGGGTCAGAGAGATCCTTTGGGAGAAGGAAATGGCAGTCCAGTCCCGTATTCTTGCCTGAAAAATCCCAAGGACAGAGGAGCCTGGTGAGCTACAATCCACGAAGTCACAAAGAGTCAGACATGATTGAACACACATCACAACACACAGCTTCTGAGAACAGGGTCAAATATTCTCTAATCTACCATCCATTCATGCCACTCTTTTTTAAATTCTTTTCTTTTTTTCCCCTCAATTTATTTTTGACTGCACTGGGTCTGCATTGCTGCTCATTGGCTTTCTCTAGTGATGGCAAGCAGGGGATACTCTCTAGTTGCAGTGCACAGGCTTCTTATCGCAGTGGCTTCTCTTGTTGTGGTGCCTGGGCTCTAGAGTTGTGTCACACATGCTTAGTTGCTCCGTGGCATGTTGGACTTTCCTGGACCAGGGATTGAACCTGTGTACCCTGCATTGACAGGCACATTTTTAACCACTGGACCACCAGGGAGGTCCTCACACCACTGTTTCATCCCACTTCCCTGAGTCTGGCTCTTCCCAGCCTTGTTTACTCCTCTCTATAACAGAGGAAAATCCTTTTGCCCATCTCTGAGATGCTTGCGGCAAACCTATGTCACAGCCTTCTCTCACTGCAGTATTTTCCTTCCCCCCTTGCAGTAATCCTTTTGAATACAAGTCTCTTTTTACTAAGTCTGGAATAGATATGCTTTGGACAAACTTGAAATAAAAGAGAACACTTCAACTTCATTTATGAGTAATCTTTTTTGTTTTCTTTTTAATATTCTGATTTTATTTTCAAGTTGTCAGAAAAAAGAAGCATTATGTAATGAACACATTAAAAAAAATTTACTGGCGTATAGTTGATTTACAATATTGTGTTGGTTTCAGGTGAATAGCAAAGCGAATACACATATCCCTTCTTTTTTCCCATATAGGCTATTATAGAGTATTGATGGAGTTCCCTGTGCTATATAGTAGGTTCTTATTATCAGTAGTTATCCACTTTATATATAGTAGTGGTATATGCATGAGCATCTTCTGATAGTAGAAGTGTTTTTACAAACTGAATATTACTTGATTCTTCAGTCCCCTGATGGGTTTCCAGAGTGCATTGAGCATTGTGACCTCTGACAAATAATGAACAGGGTTGTTGTTGTTTAGTGGCTAAGTCGTGTCGGACTCTTTTGTGACCCCATGGACTGTAGTCCCGCCAGGATCCTCTGTCCATGGGATTTCCCACACAGTAATACTGGAGTGGCTTGCCATTTCCTCCTCCAGAACAGGGTAGATTAGTCTTAATTAAATGCCTATCATGTGTTAGGCACTGTTGTGAGTGCTTTACATATGCTATCTCATTTCATTCTCCCAGTTTCCCAGTTTCAGTTTCCATGTACTATTTTTATTTTCTTTTACAAAAGAGGAAACAGGCACAAAGAAGTTAAGTACTTATCCAAGGTCCCACAGCCAGTGTGAATGGTAGACTTGAGAAGCACAGTCAGGTCAGTCTAAAGCCATGGTCCAGCCATTTAGCTACCATGCCACAGGCTTCTCTGGGGATGACTTCCTAGGATGCTCCTTCTGACAGCGGGGAACCGGAGGACATGCAGAAACATGTGAAGAAAAAAAAAAAAAAAAAAGAAGTTTCCACAGCTGTCAGCTGGCAACCGGCCTGGCCCCCATAGCTGGGAACTGGTTTAGTACTACCAATCATAAACCTTTTCTCAGAAAGGCACTGTCTCCTGAGAGCCCTCTGTGGGGTGAGACAGAGACCATTCTGCAACCATGCCTTCAGCACAAACCAAAGCGGCTCTTAGAACCACAGAAACAACCAAACTCCCGCGCCTCCTGCCCCGCGGGCCCCTCGCCCCCCCGCCATTTCCTAGCTAACACGTTAACTACCGCTTCTTTATGGTTCTTTCTGAATGACGGCGTTAGCTTGGTCCCCTTCCTGTCATGCCTTTGATGAAAATCATCAAGATAATCACCAAATTACCCCTCCTTTCTGACGGCACCTGGTCCAGAGCAAGCCTCACCCTGATGAACTCTTCCCTAAATCATCTAACAGACACCCAAACCCTTTTATGAGCCCCTCCCAATTCCCTCCTATCTATGCGGCACAATTCCACGGCGTTTACAGTCACCCTTGCTCTATTTTTTAGAGTGAAAAATCACAGGTTCAGAATTAAGTGCCAGGCGTTGTGGTTTTGATAAAAAAGCGTTTCCTTGGGGGCTAAGACGCAAACGGTGTCTGGACGGTGGGGAAGGGCACAAAATATGGAACGCTTCAGGAATTTGCGTGTCATCCTTGCGCAGGGGCCATACTAACCTTCTCTATATGGTTCCGGTTTTAGTGTATGGGCTGCCAAAGCGAGACCACCCTTGCTTTGTTTGACTACTGGTGGGAACCGAAGGGGCTGGTGGCTTCAACGCAAGACTGTAGTCCGACTCGATGGACACGCGTAAGCTCCGGGATTTGGTAATGGAAAGGGAAGCCTGCCGTGCTGCCGTCCGTGGGGTCACAAACAGGCGGACAGGACTGAGTGACTCAACTGTAGTCCGCCGAGGCCCGAGTTTGATGCTTTCCCGCGCGCCACCTGGTGGTGATGTTATGCAATCGCAGGAGCTTTCATCTGGGCTGGTTTCTCAAAGGCCACTCCTTTCCTTCCCTTTCTCTCTCTCTCTCTCTCTTTTTTTAAGGCAGACGTTTTTGTTTGTTCTTTTTTCTTTCTTTCTTTCTTTTTTTTTTTTTTTTGTGCCTGTATTGAGTCTTTATTGCTGCTCGGGCTTTTCTCTAGTTGTGGTGAGTAGGGCTACTGTCTAGTTGCCGTGGGAGGGCTTCTCATTGTGGTGGCTTCTGATGGTGGTGGCTTCTGTTCTGGAGCCTGGGCTCTAGGGCCTACTGGCTTTAATAGTTGCAGCACCTCGGCTCGGTCGTTGCAGGTCCCAGGTTCTAGAGCACAGGTTCGGTCGTTGTGGTCCTTGGGCTTAGCTGTTCCTGGGCATGTGGGACTACTCTGATCAGGGATTGAACCCCGTCTCCTGCATTGGCAAGGGGATTCTTCACCACCCCCCACCCCACACACATCTGTCCCCAACCCCCGCCCCCGCTAATATCCCTCTGGAAAAGGCTTTATTTCCTTTGGGATAGTGTGAATGGTTGACCATACTGAAGAAGTTTCTCTAATTTAGTTATCTTCGACTCAATTTCATCAGCTGGGGAATCTCAAGCTTCAGCCTTTACCGCCCCTGCACTTTCTCTATATACCTGGAAACGGAGGAAGGGTCAGCAGGGGCCTCCGGGGGTACAGTTAGGCTCAGTCTGGGGGAATAGGAGCTCCAGAAGCATCTCTACCACAGTTTCTCTTCCCAGAGTTTACACCCTTGAAATAAGGGATAAACTGCTCAGGTAAATTGTTGTTTTAATATTCCCAAAAGTGAGGCACAAAAGTCACCAGAAATACCCTGGACTAGTGCAGAATATTGGCTTTAGATTTAAAAGTTTATTTTTGTTGTGACTTTTATTACCTATAATAAAACGTGTCCTATATAATAATGCATGGCTGTGGCCTAGGTGAAGTAACGACAACGGTATGTTTCTTTTTTTGTCATATAAATATATTTATGGTGTGGAAACTCAAATAGTCATGATGATATGACTGCAGAAGACTAAAAGCAATGACCGTTCTAGACAATGACACAGTAATGAAAAAGGTTGGCATCATCATGTAAGAACTTCCATTATAATTACACCACAAGAGGTTTCTAAGATGTTGTGATTGGAGCACATTAATACATTTTCCTATGACACTGTTTTAGCTACTTCCTAAGGCAATCCTCTCCTATGGTAAAACCGATATGGTTTAAAAAATATCAGATTTATATTTTTTAAAAGATATTTTCAGGTTATTTTAGAAAATACAAAACCTGTTTTACTTGATTAAATGATATGTACTTTTAGTACATGATGTGATTTTTCTAACACTACTGCAAAGGTTGACTTTTATATGTCAGTTTTTTTAATTAAAAATTTTTTTTATTTGGCCGTTTCACATGGCTTTTGGGTCATGAGGCTTGTGGGAATCTTAGCTTCCCTACCAGGGATCAAACATGCCCCATGCAGTAGAAGTTCAAGGTCCTAACCACTGGACTGCTGGGGAATTCCCTATATATCACTTTTAAAGTTCCACAAATAATTCATTGATGAAGAAATTCTCATTGAAAAAAATTAAAATTCAGAAAAATACAGAGTAAATGGTAAAAGTCACCCATCATTCCCATCCCTTCCCCTGAATCTCACTCCCCTTCCCTAGAATGACAACTACTACCATTTTTGCGTGCTCCCTTCCAGAGCATTTTTTTTTTTTTTTTGGCATTTACATTCACATTCGCGTATATGCATATATTTAGTAGATAATAATAGTGTTTCTTCCATATGAAGGTGTTTCAGATACAGTTATCCTGTTTAATCCCTGTAGAGGAGGCAAAATGTTACCTAACCTTTGGCTGAAGAATTGATGCTTTCGAATTGTGGTGCTAGTGAAGACTCTTGCGAGTTCCTTGGACTTCAAGGAGCTCAAACCAGTCAATCTCGGAGGAAATCTACCCTGAATATTCATTGGAAGGGCTGTTGCTGAAACTGAAGCTCCAGTACTTTGGCCACTTGAGCTGAAAAGCCTTGTTGGAAAAGACCCTGAAGCTGGGAAATATTGAAGGCAAAAGGAGGAGGGGGCAGTGGAGGATAAGATGGTTAGATAGCATCACCAACTTAATGGACATGAATTTGAGCAAACTCTGGGAGACAGTGGAGGACAGAGGAGCCTGGTGTGCTACAGTCCATGGGATTGCAAAGAGTAGGGCATGACTTAGTGACTGAACAACTTAGAGTTTTCATTTGGGCTTTAGATTTAAATTTACATGAGGCAGATTAACCAGAGAAAGCATGCATATTTATTTAGTATAATTTTAATGTGACAGGAAAGCCCTTATAAGGAAATAAAGACCTCATTATGAACAAAGACAGGTAATTGTGGAAAACTAACTAAAATAAACAGGGAAGCTAAAGAAAGATAAGAGTTATTTTAACAAGGTCTGCTTGCACAGAAGTCTCTTGCCTTCCCCTTCCCACCCTTGATGATATCGTTGTTTCCTTTCAGTAGGAGGACATCTCTCATGGGCCGGTTTCCAATTCCAACAGTGTGTGCCTGCTCAGTCGTGTCCAACCCCCTGGACTGTAGCCCGCCAGGCTCCTCTGTCCATGGGATTTTCCAGGCAAGAATACTGGAGTGGCTTGCTGTTTTCTCCTCCAGGGGATCTTCCTTGCTCAGGGATCGAACCCCAGTCCCCTGTGTCTCCTGCATTGAGGGCGGATTGTTTACCACTTGAGCCATCAGGAAGGCCATAGGGCAGTTTATCTCCTGCTTTTAGGAAGAAAAGAGAGCTGGTCAGCTCACTTGCTGTGTACCTTTAGCTCAAAATAATCCTCAGGCCAAAGTGGCCTGTTTTGAGCAGGCTTACTCTGCTGCCCTTCATCTTCACAGCCACCTCCGAGGCTGTGCTATTAGTTATCCATGTACAGATAAGGAGCCAGAATCACAGAGGAGTTTGCAGTTCAAGTTGCACCACTGGTAAATAATGAAGCCAGATCTTGAGCTGACTGGGCTCAGTGTCCCAAACTCTCAATCACAACTCTGTATCAAGTTCAATGTTACCGTAGCTGCTTTTTGGTTTTAACCATAGGAGTTGAGTGGGTTACATGCTTGTTGCTATGTGGTTTTTCTGTGGTAACTGATGAGACTGCAACGGTGGTCACCCGGAAACTATGTGCAGCTGAATCCAGGCTGTTACAAAGCTTCACTGTGGTGTAAATACAATAGGAACGCAATAGAAAGCGCTGCTAACTTGAAGCAACAAATGCAGTGGGTGAAACTACTGAGCCCTGCCAAAACAAGAGAAGCTCGAGGGTGGCAACAAAAACCCAGTCAGTTCAGTTCAGTTGCTCAGTCGTGTCCAGCTCTTTGCAACCCCATTGACTGCAGCACACCAGGCTTTCCTGTCCATCACCAACTCCCGGAGGTTGCTCAAACTCGTCTTTCAAGTCGCTGATGCCATCTAACCATCTTATCCTCATTGTCCCCTTCTCCTCCTGCCTTCAGTCTTTCCTAGCATCAGGGTCTTTTTCCAATGAGTCAGTTCTTCGAATCAGGTAGCCAAAGTATTGGAGTTTCAGCTTCAGCATCAGTCCTTCCAATGAATATTCAGGACTGATTTCCTTTAGGATTGACTGGTTTGATCTCCTTGCAGTCCAAAAGAATCTCAAGAATCTTCTCCAACACCACAGTTCAAAATCATCAATTCTTCAGAACTCAGCTTTCTTTATAGTCCAACTTTCACATATCCATACATGACACCTGGAAAAACCATAGTATTGACTAGATGAACCTTTGTTGGCAAAGTAATGTCTCTGCTTTTTAATATGCTGTCTAGGTTGGTCATAGCTTTTCTTCCAAGGAGCAAGTGTCTTTTAATTTCATGGCTGCAGTCACCATCTGCAGTGATTTTGGAGCCCAAAATAATAGTGTTACTTTTTCCACTGTTTCCCCATCTATTTGCCGTGAAGTGATGGGATCGGATGCCATGATCTTAGTTTTCTGAATGTTGAGCTTTAAGCCAGCTTTTTCACTCTCACATTCACTTTCATCAAGAGGCTTTTTAGTTCCGCTTCACTTTCTGCCATAAGGGTGGTGTCATCTGCATATCTGAGGTTATTGATGTTTCTCCCGGAAATCTTGATTCCAGCTTGTGCTTCATCCTGCCTGGCATTTTGCATGATGTACTCTGCATTTAAGTTAAATAAGTAGGGTGACAATATACAGCCTTAACATACTCCTTACCCAATTTGCAACCAGTCTATTGTTCCATGTCTAGTTCTAACGGTTGCTTCTTGACCTACATACAGATTTCTCAGGAGGCAGGTCAGGTGGTCTGGTATTCCTATTCTTTAAGAATTTTCCACAGTTTGTTTTGATCTACACAGTCAAAGGCTGTGGCATAGTCAATAAAGAAGAAGTAGATGTTTTTCTGGAATTCTCTTGCTTTTTTGATGGTCCAGTGGATGTTGGCAGTTTGATCTGTGGTTCCTCTGCCTTTTCTAAGTCCAGCTTGAACATCTGGAAGTTCATGGTTCACGTACTGTTGAAGCCTGACTTGGAGAATTTTGAGCATTACTTTGCTAGCTTGTGAGATGAGTGCAACTGTGTGGTAGTTTGAACATTCTTTGGCATTGCCTTTCTTTGGGATTGGAATGAAAACTGACCTTTTTCAGTCCTGTAAGCACTGCTGAGTTTTCCAAATTTGCTGGCATGTTGAATGCAGCCAAAACCCAGCAACAAAAACCCAGCGCAGCCAAAAACAAACAAATGGGGTTGGTACAGTCAGTCTAAGCCTTTATGTATTGTCAAAAACTGGGATGGGTTTCTCCAAACTGAAAGATTTACTTACTTCTGTCAGTTGGGTAAAACTAAATTTGGGAATATTTCATCACCGTCACTTTCTTGCCACATTCTTGACCAGGGGAGTCAAGCGGGGGGGGGGGGGGGGGGTGGGGTGGGTGGGGGCGGATGGGATTCCACAAAGACTGTTCCAAAATTTATCAAGAGTGAAAGAGTAGGTTTGTCCTTGGATTTCTTTTTATGCCCCTGTCTTTGTTTCATTTATGTAATAAAGATAATCCTGGCCATATCCCTTCAGAAACTTGAGGATTATATTAGAGGATATGTTAGTAACACTTTATAAGTTGGAAAGTGCTCCAAGTTCCTTTCTCTGACAGTTCCTCAAGCCTTCCTCTCTGGGCTGCAAAGATGGATGAATTAGCTCTTAGCATCAATCATTAAGAAACTGTTAATGAAAGTGCTCAGATATGATTAATGCTTTCTAAATAACATTGAACCAACACAGACTCTACCTCTGTAACCTCTTGTTGTGAATATCTGGTTAAAATATCATAGTGGTAGAGCACTATCCTTCACCATTGATGTAAGCACATTCCCTTATAGAGAATATAAAGAAATAAAAAGGAAACTGCTTTAAGTGCCCGGCACTAGTAGGCATTCAGTTATCCATTCAAAGAATAAAAAAGAAACACTGATTCCGGTTCAGCTGTATTAAAAGTTGACCTGTTTAAATTTACCACAACTTTCATATTCACCATTTTTTCTCATCTTAAGATTGAGGAAATAATGCTATCATTGTTTTCATCTCTCAGATGTGTTAAGATTGAGATCTTATATAAAGCATTTTATTTCAATCTGTAGATTTAATATATTGGTTTTTTCTTTTCCATTATTACAAGTTTATTACAAGTACTGAATATAGTTTCCTGTGCTATGTACGGTGGGATCTTGTTGTTTATCTGTTTTATATATAGTAGTTTATATCTGCTAATCCCAAACTTCTGATTATCCCTTCCCCCCTTTCCCTGTGGTAACTGTAAGTTTGTTTTCTGTGAGTCTGTTTCTGTTTTGTAAATAATTTCATTTGTATCATATTTTACATTCTACATATAAAGTGATATCATACGATATTTGTCTTCTCTGTCTGACTTCCTTCACTTAGTATAATAATCTTGAGGTCCATCCATATTGCTCCAAATGGCATTCTTTCTTTTTTATGGTTGACTAGTATTTTGTTGAATATATTTGGACCTTTAGTTTGCTTCCATGTCTTGGCTATTGTAAATAATGATATGAACATTGGGGTGCATGTACCTTTTCAAATTAGAGTTTTCTCTGGATATATGCCCAGGAGTGGGATTGCTGGATCATATAGCAACTCTATTTTAGTTTCCTGAGGAACCTCCATATTATTTTCCATAGTGGTTGTACCAGTTACATTCCCACAACAGTGTAGGAGGGTTCCCTTTTCTAAGATATTGTTTATATTTGTATCTTCCATGAAGGCCCACAGAGGAAGGTTAGTTATCAGGATCAGTGGGAGGCATCAGTGGTAATGGAAGCTGGCAGTAGGTAAAGCAGGGGCTTGGGGAGGGCGGGGAGCCTGAGAAGGGACACCTAGGGGAAAGAAGCATTTAGAACTCAGGGGGTCTCACCAAGTGGATGGGAATTAGTCAGCATTGGGAAGAGGGTAGAAGGCAAAGGACTCATCAAAAGTCAGACAAAGGCAAGAGACTGGCAATCAGCGGGAGCAGACAGTTCTAGTGCAGGAGTTAGCTGAACTTGTCCCGATTCACCATGTCTGTGCCAGAATTCTGTTGAGCTTTGCTTAGTAAGGTTTTGCTGATGCATGGAGCTGAGACTGGAGTCAACACTTAGAGAGAAGTGGTCACCATCTAATCAGGCCGTGTTGCTTGCAGCTGTTGCCATGTTACACGGGTGTATTCATGGTCCCATCTGCTGCTAACTGAGTCATTCTTGCAAAGAAAGTATCAATTCATTTATGTGCATCATATACCTTACACAAATCCTATGAGTGCTGTTACAAAAATAACATGTTTGGGAAGTACAACGAATGCTTAAGTTGGCAATTTTCACTCGTGATTCTGATAGTGCTGTTAACCTTGCTGGGAGATGTGAATTCAAGTACTATCAAGTTATTCAATCTACTAACATTCACCCACTTTTCTTCAGTGTTTTAATATTTGCCACTGGCTGTAGTTATCTGCAATACCACTAAACTTAATATTTATTAATTATTATATTTGTTTCCAATATTCATAATCATGAATAAAGAGTAGGAAGAATGTTGGCAGTATTTTAAGGAAAATGGTTTCTGGGCTTCTTGGGGATTCTGATATCTCATTCCTAAATCCCAAAGATTAATATGTGTCAGGAATTTGAAAACTCTACTCTAGTTTAATGTTCTCTGTTGTGTTTGGGAGGGTTAAGGCTTTGTAACTGTGGAGAAGCAAGGCCTTGCAAATGGTTGTGGGTTCCAATTGTAACATGCTGTGAAGTCTCAAGGTGGAATGTTAGGGTGAGGGACAGTGTGGTCAATGTTCTTCCATCTACAAAGGGTGGCTTATAATTAAAATATTCTTCCAGGTTAAGTGAAATCTTACATAGATTAAGATACTTATGTAGGTTATACAGGCAATAAAATCACAAGGATGAAAAATTTTGACTTAATTTCTCCATGTTATTAGAAATGTTATAGAATCCAAGAAGGTGAGATTAAAATGGAAGATGAACTTGATGTTTACAGAAAGTTCCTTTTTAGAAATAATGTTGTGAAGTAATAAAATAAAAAAAAAATAGAAATAATGATTCATGATCATGGCAGAGCTGATTCTATGTGTTCACCAAATCATTTCATTTCCTTTTGAATGCACAGGAACTCTACATTTCCCAGGACCCCTTACATAAAACTTCCTCATGCTCTTTTAGTTGGGCTGTCTCTCCATCTGTAAGGCTGAAAGCAAAGACTGTGAGATGGCAGAGGTGTGTGATAGGAGCAGCGCCAATTCTGGAAGTCGCTGCTTAGAGAACAGTTGTCCCGGAAAACCCTCTGACCAGGAACATCAGCACGATTGAGAAACACATTTCTATACTATTCAGCCATTGAGAGTTCAGGGTTTGTTTGTTACCTGGCAGAGCCTAACTATCTTAACACCACGCTATGTTCATCCTTACTCTTTATTGGAAAGAGGGGCCACCTCAACATGAGGAGGGAGAGTGTGTGGGATGTACAGTGTGGTGAGTGACTGCACAATAAGGCACATTCATACTGTTTTAAGGGCTTCCCTGGGCTTCCTAAGTGGCTCAGTGGTAAAGAATCTGCCTGCTAATGCAGGATCTCCTGCAAGAGATGTGGGTTTGATCCTTGGGTTGGGAAGACCCACTGAAGAAATGGCAATTTCCCAGTATTCTTGTCTGGGAAATCCCATGGACAGAGGAGCCTGGTAGGGCTACAGTTCATGGGGTCACAAAAGAGTTGGACATGACTGAGTGACTAACGCTTTTACTTTTAACTTTAAAAGGCTTCCCTGGTGGCTCAGGTGGTAAAGAATCTTCCTGCAGTGCGGGAGACCCGAGTTCTATCCCTGGGTTGAGAAGATCCCCTGGAGAAGGGAATGGCTACCCGCTCCGGTATTCTTGCCTGGAGAATTCTATGAACAGAGGAGCCTGGTGGGCTATAGTCCATGGCATTGCAGAGCGGACTCAACTTAGCGACTAAGTGTGCATACACACACGCGCGCGCGCACACACACACACACACACACACAGAGTCTAGTATGTGAGGGATATTATAGGAAAATGCATTCCCCACATGTGGAAATGATGTGCCCCTTGAGAAATGAACAAACAAAACTTGCTTCTGATGGATCAGGCAGTTGAAACAACTCAATAAGAGCTCTTTCCATCAAACAATGGAGGAGCCTCCGTCAGTGCCCCTTTACCTTGTTTATTCATTATGCTGTAATAAATGTATATTGTTCTTTGTACAGTAGACTCTTGGGAATGTGGCAGTGTAAGTCTCTATCTTTGTGTCTTATCAAAGCTGACTTTGGGGCCAGATCCTGAATGTGAGGTTCCCACCAGCTTTCTGCCTCCCAGGAAGACCCTCTTTAGCAGGCAGCAAGGCTTACCAGCCAAAGCTTCTCACACCAAGTTGTCTTTTAAATTGTTTATAGCACCTTAGGCCTTAAAATAAGCAATTGTCAGCAACAGGAAACACCTGAAAAGGGAAAGCATGCTGGACAGCAATTAGTGCAAGATCACTCAGCAACACTGGATGTCTTCCTGGGAGCAGAGCCGTGGGAACCGAGAGGGCTGCCATTTTCTTGACTGAGAGTTTAGTTTGGTCTAGAATCTGCCTCCTGTCTTGACACAAATAGCATTTATGCAGATAAATGTAAGTGCAACAGTTTATCTAATTTAAATAAAAAAATCTAAGGTCATATTCTTACTTAGATTCGGTGTTTCAGAGTTCAAAGAGATAAGAGAATTCACTCTAGCAGATGAAGCTACTGGGGCCTTGTCAGAAATGGAAAAATTCTGTAAGCCCTTAAGAGAATGGAGAAGTGAGAATCAAGACTATATTTATACAGGAGATGTGTTCAGTGCCACAGCAAAAATCAAATTACATTCTGAATCTCTGGCAGTCTCTCAGCTGCAAATACTAAGTTTTACAAGTCCCAACTGAATGAATGCGTGAAACAGCTCCTTATTAAACCACACTGGAAACAGCCCTGCCTCACTTACAGCTCCCTGAGCAAGTTATTTATGAATGACCGGATGGTGCCCCTTGGTGGCCGCCCTGGGGAATCACCTGGCACAGTGCTTCCTTGCTTTGTAGTGGCTATCTCTTTACTCTTTTTTTTTTTTATCTTTTTTTTTTTTTAATATCTTTTTTTAATCTCTTTACTCTTGTACTTACAGTGCAGCATTTCTGAGAATCAAAAGTTTGAAAGTTGGCTTTAGGTACTCTATATGAACTTATGTGTTATGGGAGTTTTAGTTGTTAAAACTAAAGAGAACTAAAATGAGTAATCAAATCTTTAATTTTATTTCACACTCTTCAAATGTTTATTTCTAATACTTGGCTCATATTCTTTTTTTCTTTTCTTTCATAGTTTGACTAGTGAACATTCAACTGAAACTCAAGAGGTGCTCTTTTGAGAACCCTCTCTGTCTCAATTGTATTCTATTAATGTGGTCTACATGTTGTTTTCATTTTAGAATTTTCTCTGATTTTTTTCATTGATATAAGGCAAAATCAGAGCTCAGGGAGCTCAAAACCAGTGCTCTGTGACAACCTAGAGGGGTGGGATGGGTGGGAGGTGGCAGAGAGTTTCAAGAAGGAGGAGATATATGTGTACCTATGACTGCTTCATGTTGATGTATGGCAGAAACCAACACAATATTGTAAAGCATTTATCCTCCAGTTAAAAATAAATTTTAAAAGGCAAACAATAAAAAATAAAATAAGAGGAAACAGGAAAGTATTAAACCACACGGGCAAACAGTGCCACAGATGGCACCCTGTACCTCTGGCTGGCAGGAAGCTTTGGACAGGATCCCAGCTGCATTATTTGCTGGGTACCATTGTTTATCATTAAAAGTGTAGGTGTGAATGTACAGTGCTTTAAAATCAACAACTGTTATAATATTTTCTTTTTCTTTTTGGAGATTCTTTTTTTTTTTTTTCTTAAAATGGATTTACTTGCCTTCCAGGTTTCTTTTCCACATGTATAGATATTGTTTTAAGGAAAATGTCTTCTTCTGTTTCTTTTAATTCCATGTACAGTTGCAAGACCACTGCTAATAGTGACTGGGGACAGAAGCCGTAGAAGTCCTGAGTGAAAGAAGACTTTCTAAAAACATACAGTGTCAACTTCTAAAGCCTTTCAAGTACCCAGATGTTTCTTTTCATCTTGTCAGGAATTTCCATATTCCTTTTCATTAAAAGTCTACTTTCTTTTTCTTAAAGTGTCAGCTTTCAAGATAAATAAAAAGCTACTGATTATATTTAGAATAATTTTTTTGTTATTTTCTGCTATTACAACAGAACGGTTTTTTTCATTTTTTAAAATTAATTTATTTCTTTTGTTGAAGGATAATTGCTTTACAGAATTTTGTTGTTTTCTGTCAAACCTAAACATGAATCAGCCATCAGTTCAGTTCAGTTCAGTCACTCAGTCGTGTCCGACTCTTTGCAATCCCATGAATCGCAGCACGCCAGGCCCCCCTGTCCATCACCAACTCCCGGAGTTCACTCAAACTCCTGTCCATCGAGTCGGTGATGCCATCCAGCCATCTCATCCTCTGTTGTCCCCTTCTCCTCCTGCCCCCAATCCCTCCCAGCATCAGGGTCTTTTCCAATGAGTCAACTCTTCACATGAGGTGGCCAAAGTATTGGAGTTTAAGCCTCAGCATCAGTCCTTAGGTATACATATATCCCCTCCCATTTGAACCTCTCTCCCATTTCGCTCCCAAAAGAATGGTTTTAAATTTGTTTTAAACTGCAAACCTGAAAGTCTTAAGTGACAGCATGGCTTAAACAGTCATTTGTTTGAGGGCCTAGGAACTGAATATTATCTATTACAATGTTTCTGTGTACAGATATACATATTCTAATTTCTGAAGTAACAACACTTACTATCCTTGAGCTATTTATGATATTTTTGTTTGATTTTTTAAAATGTACTTATTTATTTATTTGGCTGTGCTGGCTCTTAGTTGTGACACTCGGGATCTTTAATTGCAGTGTGTGGGGTCGAGTTCCCTAACCTGGGATCGGACCAGGGCCCCTTGTTCATATTGGGAACTCTAAGTCTTAGCCACTGAGCTGCCAGGGAAGTCTCTTCTTCAATGTTCTTTAAGCTTCTAAGGATCATTTTGGGCTGAGAGTGAGAGACTGACTTTGTGAAATACCGCCTGTCCCTCTTCTCAGTAGCAGCTAGACCTGGACAGGCCAGGCTCTGGTGAGCTTCACATGTTGTAGAGAAAACTAAATGATAGCGTGGATGATAGTCAAGTTGCTTTTCATTCTAATAGTCTATGATTCTAGAACTGAGCATCAGTTTCCTCTCATGAACAGGTTGCTGTGCAGATTAAATGAAATCCTTCATGTAAATGATGTGAAATGCAGTACTCGGGTGCTACCGGTCATGACTGCATCATCACTATTCACAGTGGCAACCCCATGGACTGCAGCCTGCCAGACCCTCTGTCCATGGGATTTCCCAGGCGAGAATACTGGAGTGGGTTGCCATGCCCTCCTCCAGGGGATCTTTCCCACCCAGGAGTTGAACCCGCATCGCCTGTGTCCTGCATTGGAAGGCAGATTCTTTACCACAGCACCACCTGGGAATCCCAGTTATGGACTGACTAGGAGGTCTAAATTTGTCTGCTGGAGACAGGGAAGTTGGTGAGGATTGTCAGTACCCTTCATCTGTTTAAAACACATAATTAAAATACAGAGTAAAGCTTTTCTTTCACTCTCCCAATACTCCTAACTGTGTCTGCTTTATTTTCAGAGGCCGTTAACATGCCCACAGCTACTGCACTGCTGTTGACATATTGTCACTCCTCTGATCACATGTCTACCATGACTCCCGGTTGAAATTCTTAATGGAATCTAAGCTTCTAAGTCTGGCAATTGAGCTGCCCGCCAGCTGGCCCCACCCTGTCTTTCTAATTTTGTCTCCCATTTCCTGGAGCTCATGAATGCTCCTCTCCAGTTAGGCTGGGCTCTTTATTCTTTCCATAATGAACTTGTAAATTCTGGCCTTTCACTCTGTGCCCGAAATATCTTTCTCCTCTCTCACCCCCAAGTCTAAATCCTTAAAGGCTAAGGGAATAGAGCCTGATCTTTATGTGCTCAGTTCTGGAGCCAGACTGCCTATATCTGTCATCTCAGCTCTGCTGTGAATTATGTATGAGACTTCAGGTACATGACTTACCCTCTCTGTGCCTCCAGAGGTCACAAGAACACCTGCATTCTAGACCCATTTTGAAACTTAAAAGACCATTTATGTAAAGTACTTAGAACAAAATCTAGCGGGCAGTATGTGAGCTCCTATTGTTCGTGCTGCCTTCTTGGACCTAGGCCTTTTCTGACCACCACGTCCCAGCAATTCATATGTTCTAAGTTCATATGTTGTCTCTGCTCCTTGTTTGCCACATATTCATTCATTCCACAGATATTGGTTGGATGCATATTATGTGCCACACAATGTTCTCAGTGCTGAGAACAAAGCAAAGGCCTTGTTTTCGTGGAGCTTGTAGTCTAGTTGTGGGGAGACAGGCAGTGGACGATTAAGAAAGTGAGAAGAATGGTAGATGGAAAGTGAGAAGAAGAAGGGTGGTAATAAGTGCCACGGAAATAAATTAGGCAAGGGATTGGGAGTGCAGAGTGCCCATGGCGGTGTTACTTTATATCAGTTGGTCAAGGAGACTCCTTGAAAAGGTGATCTGTGAGCAAAGCATAGAAGGAAGGAAGGGAGAACTTAGATATTTGGGGGAAGAATGATGAGCAGCTGGAGGGAGGAGCGGCAAGAAGGCTTGGATGGAAGCCTCAAAGGAGTGTGGGGAGGGGGCTGGGGACGGGAGCAGAGCTGTAGAGGGGGCCTTGAAAGCCGGAAAGGACTTGGCTTTCTATGAGAAGAAAAGCAGTTTGTACATTTGTGATTTCCCTGCCCCTGAATACTGTCTCTATCAATTAACTCCCATGTCTTTAGCTTTCCCCCTGTCTATTGTTTTTTACTTTTCCTCAATGTAAAACAAGCTTAGATGGATTTATGAGTTTCACCCTCTGGTTTATATCCCTCATTTGGCGGTTGTGTCCTCTTCTCACCTTCCATTTCCACACCAGGGTCCCAAAAAATGTGTGATCATGTGATCATAGCTCTGCTGAAATGGCCCTGATCAAGATCACCATTAGACACTTTTCAAACATTTATCTTCCTTGGCCTCCATGTAGCATTTGAAATTGTTAACTTTCCTTCCCCTTAGTTTCTAGGACACAAAGCTTTATGACTTTCTTCCCTCCTTTCCTTCTTTCCTTTTCCACCCCTGTTTGGCTGCTCAGTGATGTCATCAAGAATCCAGGCTCTTTCCCTTGGATTTGATTCAGTGGTATCTCCCTCTGTGGTCACCAGGTGGCGCTGAAATCTCTGGTAGGTATCTGCCACCAGAACAGTGTCCCATGTATTTCATATCATTTTACCACTGAGGCCTTTCCATTCCTCCAAATAAAATTTTGGTTTAGCTCAACCCACATTAACCTATTCCCCTTATTCTGCTTTTTCTTCTTAGGGATTATCAATAGCCGACACATGCCTTTCTTTCTTTCTTATCCATGAAAAAGTAGACTCCGTGAAGTTAAGGATTTTCATCTCAAAAGTATCCCCACAGCTTTGATGACTGGTAGGCAATCAGTCCTTGCTTGCTGAAGGGACCAATGACTCTCATTTATCAGAACTGGGTCACATGCCCACCCTTAAACCCATCCCTGGAAAGGGGGAGACAATTGTCCACCACTTACCCTCAGCTGAGTACATTGTGGCCCAAAATTAAAGAAAGGAGAATGGCTCTTGGGTAAACAACCAACAGAGAGCCAGTTTTTTATTTCTCTGCCTTTTCATTTAGTGTTAGCAATCCTCAAGATTCGTTCCTTGCAGTTTTTTCTTTATACCACAAATATCTTTCTTGGGTGATTCCATCCCTTCCTGGCTGTCACTTATAGACTGGTGCTGCCCACACATATGTTTCTAACTCAGCTTTCTCTCTGGGGTCCCAGACTTGTCCAAGGGTAACTAGCTGTCCTGCTCTGCCTGCAACTGTCCTGGTTTTAGCACTGAAAATCTCATGTTCCAGGAAACCTCTCAGATCTGGGCACCTGGTCATCTTGCAGACTGTCTACACCACATCTAAACCAGAACTCTCTTGAACTCCAGAAATATACCCAGCTGCCTCTAGAATATTCCTTAATCCCAGATTCCCTCAGTTACCTCAAACTCAAGATGAACTCAAACTGAATTTATATATTCCATGCAAATTTTTTTCTTGGACTTCTCTACTTAGGGAAGTATTGCCACTTCCCATTGTTGATGGTAAAGAATCTGCCTGCAATGAGGGAGACCTGGGTTTGTGCAGGAGACCTGGGTTCAATCCCTGGGTTGGGAAGATCCCCTGGAGGAGGGCATGGCAACCCACTTCAATATTCTTGCCTGGAGAATCCCCATGGACAGAGGAGCCTGGTGGGCAACAGTCCATAGGGTCACAAAGAGTCGGACATGACTGAGAAGGTAAGTACAGCTTAACACACATACAATTCTTCAAGTCAGAATGGTGGGTGTTATCATCAAAGGAAAAGAGTCTACAGTGCATTTGCCTTAGTTCTCTGCAAAATTTCTAGATTCTACCAAGAATCTGCAAAGGCCTCTTACAGTGTGTTGCTCAGGTAGAAAAACAGCTGACCGCCACATTTCTGAGTATGTTTCTGTGTCTCTTGAATCTGTTCTTTCTCTCCATTCTTGCTGCAATCTTCATTAAGGTCATCATTTTTGCTGGAATTAAGCAACCATCTCTTGTCTGATTTCCTTGACTCTAGTCATACACTTTCCATGATCCGTTCTGCATACTGTCAAAATCTTAGCTTAGTTCTTGATGCTTAAAACCATCAGTGGTTCTCTTTTATGAATCCCTCCTCCAACCTACTATTCCTGCCCTTTTCCCCTTCACTCTCTCAGTCTAGCCACTCTGAACTTCAGTTCCAGAACACATCCTGCACTCTCACCCATCCACTTTTCTCCTCCTGACCCCCTTGACTTGAAGTTCCCCTTTCCCAATCCAGCCCCATGAACTGCTAGAGAGCTGCAGCAGCACAGTGGTTATGAGTATGGGTGGTTAAACTCATTCTGCCTGGTTAGAGCTGCTCAGCATTACCACTTCAGAGCTGTGTGACCTTTAACAAGTCCCTGAACTTCACCAAAGCTCAGTTTCCTCATCTGTAAATTGGACATAATATTTGTACTTAACACGTAGTGTTGTGCATGTGCTCAGTTGCTAAATTGTGTCCGATTCTTTTCGACCCCATCGACAGTAGCCTGTCAGGCTCCTCTGTCCATGGGATTTCCCAGGCTTGAATAATGGAGTGGGTTGCCATTTCCTCCTCCTGGGGATCTTCCCATCCCAGGGATTGAATCTGTGTCTCCTGTATTGGCAGGAAGATTCTTTACCCCTTGGTCACCTGGGAAGCCACATAGTGTTATAGAGAAGATTAAATGAGACAATGATCTGTTAAATAATGCTAACTACTATTATAACAAGAATTAGCTTAGGCTTCTCTTAAAGAAGCTTCTTCCCTGGCCCTGAATTTGGATTAGGAAGACTGCTTCTGAGTGCTTTCAGCATCCTATACTTAGTGCTAGAATTGATCAAACTGTGATTGTCCTTCTGATAATTTTCTCCATAAGATGATAAGTTTCCTGAGGACTTTGACTAACTTATTATTGACTTTTAGGGACTACCTTAAGACCTGGGCACAATATGAACTCCCTTTTGCTCAATTTATCTTTCTTGTCCCTTCCTTGAAGATAAGAACACTTTAATAGTTCTTTGTATCTTCCATAGGCCCTGGTTACACTGTACCTCTCCAAGCATGACTTTATCTATTCAATGTATCTACTGTCCATTTCACTTGGTGGGAAATATATTCTGACAGCTGCTAGTAGTCAGGTGGTTCCAAGGAGTCTTCTTGGTTCCAAGTCCAAATTCAGTCATTTCCTCTCTTAGGCCATCTGAATCAGGAGGCAGGGTCACAGTGCAGACAAGCTGGAGGAGACAACCCTCTAGAACATAGCACGGGTCCTTCTATGACCTGAAGGAAAGGTGGTTACCAAGAAGGTGGGTTGTGAGCTGAGCGAACTTGTCTATTTTATTGTATTTATTTATTTTAGAAAAGATTTTATTTATTTATTTATTAATGACTGTGCTAGGTTTTTGTGCTGCTCACAGCTTTCTCTAGTTGCAGTGAATGGGGGCTATTCTGTAGTTGCAGCATGTGAATGTCTCATTGTTGGGTGTCTTCTCTTGTTGGGGAGCATGGGTTCTAGGGCCCATGGACTTCAGTAGTTGCAACATGTGGGTTCAGTAGCTGTGGCTCGTGGAGTCTAGAACTGGGGCTCAGTAGTTGTGGCACCCGGATTTAGTTGCCCTGGAGCATGTGGAATCTTCCCAGACCAGGGATGGAACTCATGTACTCTGCATTGTCAGGCAGACTCTTAACCACTGGATCACCCAGGGAAGTTCAAATTTGTCTATGTCAGAGAAATTAAGATATTTACAGATTAAAAAAAAACCAAGAGAATTTTTTTATAGCAAATGAATAGTAAAATAAATCTTTCGAGGTTGAAATAAAGGGACACTAGAAATATGTTTTTTTGTTGTAACACTTTTTTCTTGTCCTAAATGATTTAAAATGCAACTACAGAAAGCAATAACTACAAATTTATGCTAATAGGCATAGAAGGGCTTCAGACAGTATAGAAGCCACCTGCAATGTAGGAGACCTGGGTTTGATTCCTGTGTTGGGAAGATTCCCTGAAGAAAGAAATGGCAACCCACTCCAGTATTCTTGCCTGGAGGATTTCATGGGCAGAATGGGCATAGACTGTATAAAGATGTAGTATGTATGGCATCAATGGCACAAAAGAGAGGGGGAGAAATAAAGCTATGTAAGAGCAAAATTTTTGGATATTATTGGAATTAAGTTGGCATTAATCTGAACTGGTTTTATAAGTTAATATATTAATTGTAATCCCAGAGCAACCACTAAGAAAATAGCAAAAAAATGAATACCAGAACAAACCACAAGAGAATTAAAATAGTACACCAGAAAAGATCTACGTAACAGAAAGGAAGGCAGTAATGGAAGAACAAAGACAGAGAAAAAAAAAAAAAAAGACATGTGACAGAGAAAACAAGTAGCAAAATGGCAGAAGTAAGTCCTGTTTTAGCAGTATACACTTAAATGGATTAAAATGCCAATTAAAAGGCAGAAATTGGCATAATGAATTTTTTAAAGATCATGATTTAACTATATGCTGTCCAGAAGAGATTTGCTTTACATTTAAAGACATGAAATAAAAGAAAGTAAAAGAATGGAAAAAGATATTCTATGACAAGAGTAAGCAAAGAGTGGCTGTAACAGTATTAGACAATTAAGACAAAAAATAGTTACAAAAAACAAAGAAGGACAGTATATGATGACAAATAGCCAATCCATCAAAAATATGTTAATATTAAAAACATATACACATCTAATAATTAAGCCCTAAAATAGATGAGGCAAAAACTGACAGAATTTAAAGAAGTAGAAAATTTAGTAAGAAGTGGGGATAACTCATTTTCAATAATAACCAGAACAAATAGACAGAGGATCAATAAAGAAATAGAAGACAAACTAGGCATCTATAAATTCAGGCTCAAATTGAAGAAAGGAGGGAAAATCACTAGGCCATTCAGGTATGACCTACATCATATTCCTTATTATACAGTGGAGGTGATGAATAGGTTCAAGGGATTAGATCTGGTAGATGGAAATCTGTAACATGGTGCAGGAGGTGGTTACCAAAACCATCCCCAAGAAAAAGAATACAAGAAGGCAAAGTGGTTGTTTGAGGAGGCCTTACAAATAGCTGAGAAAAGAAGATAAATGAAAGGTAAAGGAGAAATGGAAAGATATACCTAATTGAATGGAGAGTTCCAGAGAATAGCAAGGAGAGCTAAGAAAGCTGTAAGTGAACAATACAAATAAACAGAGGAAAACAATAGAGTGGGACAGACTAGAGATCTCTTTAAGAAAATTAGAGATGCCAAGGGAATATTTCATCTGAAGATGGGCAAAATAAAGAACAGAAATGGTATGAATCTAACAGAAGCAGAAGAGATTAAGACGAGGTGGCAAGAATACACAGAAGAACTATGCCAAAAAGGTCTTAATGACCCAGATAACCACAATGGAGTGGTCTCTCACCTAGAGCCAGACATCTGGAGTGTGAAGTCAAGTGGGCCTTAGGAAGCATTACTATGAACAAAGCTAGTGGAGTTGATGGAATTCCAACTGAGCTATTTCAAATCCTAAAAGATGATGTTGTTAAAGTGTTGCACTCAATGAGTCAGCAAATTTGGAAAACTCAGCAGTGGCCACAGGACTGGAAAAGGTCAGTTTTCATTCCATTTCCAAAGAAAGGCAATGCCAAAGGATGTTCAAATTACTGTACAATTGCACTCATTTCACATGCTAGCAAGATTATGCTTGAAATCCTTCAAGCTAGACTTCAGGAATATGTGAACCAAGAACTTTCAAACGTACAAGGTGGATTTACAAAAGACAGAGGAACCAGAGCTCAAATTGTCAACATCTGTTGGATCATAGAAAAAACAAAGGAATTTGAGAAAAACATCCACTTCTGCTTCATTGACTAAGCTAAAGCCTTTGACTGTGTGCATGACAACAAAATATGGAAAATTCTTAAAGAGATAGGAATACCAGACCACCTTACCTGTCTCCCGAGAAACCTGTATGCAGGACAAGAAGGAACAGTTAGAATCAGACATGGAATCATGTCTGAACCAGAATCAGCCTGGTTCCAAATTGGGAAAGGAGTCCTTCAAAGCTGTTTATTGTCAGTCTGTTTATTTAACTTATATGCAGAGTACATCATGCAAAATGCCAGGCTGGATGAATCACAAGCTGGAATCAAGATTGCTGGGAGAAATATCAACAACTTCAGATATGCAGATGATACTACTTTGACGGCAGAAAGTGAAGAGATCTAAAGAGCCTCCTGATAAAAAGTGAAAGAGCAGAATGAAAAAGCTGCCTTAAAACTCAACATTCAAAAAACAAAGATCATGGGATCCTGTCCCATCACTTTATGGCGAATAGATGGGGAAAGATGGAAACAGTAACAGATTTTATTTTCTTGGGCTCCAAAATCATGGAGGACAGTCACTGCAGCCATGAAATTAAGACGGTTGCTCTTTGGGGGGTGGTCCAAAGATGGCAGAGAAATAGGAAAGGGAGACCACTTTCTCCCCCACAAATTCATCCAAGGATCATTTCAATGTTGAGCATTTTCCATAAAACAACTTCTAAACACAGGTGGAGGACATCAGGACATCCCTGAAAGGCAGCCCAATCTCTTCAAAAGGAGGTAGGACAAAATATAAAAGACAAAAACAGACAAAAGATTTAGGGACAGAGACCCATCTAGGGGACGGAGTCATGAAAGAGGAGAAGTTTCCACACAGTAGGAAACTCTCTCACAGGTGTGTCTGTGGGGAATTTTGGAATCTCAGAGGGCAACATAACTGGGAGGGAAAACAAACAAACAAACAAAAAAATTCCAAAAACTCCACAGAATATGCGCTTAACTGCAACTACAAGTGAAGACAAAGAAGTGGCACAGCTGTTCGCATCTGCCACCAGCGAGTGGGGGCTGGGCAGGGACGTGCAGGCTGCATCATCCGTCCTTAGGATAAGGACTGGGTCTGAATGCCCTGAGGACAATCTGAGGGATCGTATGTGAGATTGCAACCCAAACTGTGGAATTGCCAGAGGACAAAAAAAAAAAAAAAAAAAAAAAAAAAAAAAAAGGAAAGAAAGGAAAAAAGAGACCTTTCCCATGAAGGCTCTAATCCTGCACAGTGATCCCAGGTGCACTCACAGAACAAAGGATTGAGCGAATACCAAAGGAGAGCAAACTGGCTGCCTCATAGGGCCCTCCTTCCCCAGAGGCGTAGAGGCAGGCATGTGACAGCCTGACCTGGAAGGCAAGGGGCTGCTGCACTTTCGGCCCCAGAGTCCTCATCTTCCATCCAACTATGAGCAGGTTCCCAGTTGCTAACCACGTCTTCCTGGGATCCTGGATGGTTGACATCTGCCAGGAGTGTCACCGCCTGAGAACAGCTCCCCAGAAGAGACACATGGCACACCTGGGACGGTGCTCTCGTGGCACACCTGGGAAACCAAGCAGCCTGGACCAGGGAGGTGATAAGATGCACAGCCCACCCGGGAGAGTGCACTCGCCAAGCACCCAGTTGACTGAGCTGCCCGGACCTGGGATGGGTAATTTTGTAATGCACAGCCCATCTGGGTCTGTGACCTGCTGAGCACCCGAGAACCTGAGTGGCTTGGACCTGGGAAGTGCACGACATGCAGGGCCCACCTGGGACAGTGCCCTTGCAGAGCAGCCTGGAGCCTGAGCAGTGGAGACCTGGGAAGCACACGCTGGCTTGGGTTGTGGCAAACGCAGTGTGGTCCATCCACTGAGAGCGCTCCCCACCCATGACAGCAGTATTTGTTTGCAGTGTCTCTCTCTCCCCACAACACAACTGAACAAGTGAGCCTAAATAAGTGGCCACCTTCATCCTTGTGTCAGGGCGGAAATTAGATACGGAAGAGACTTGCAAACAGAGGAAGCCAAAATAAACAAAGAAAGGGGAACCATTCTGGAAGTGACAGGTGCAACAGATTAAAATCCAGCAATTAATACTGAGACTGTGCATTTGAGGGACACCTATAGAACTTGAGAACAAGTACAAGCCAGAACAAGGGACTGTCTGACACTGAACTGACCCCACATTGCCCACAACAGCTCCAGAGAAATTCCTAGATACATTTTTACTATTACCACTTTTTAATTTAAAAAAATTTTAGTTCTTTATTATGCCTTTAACTTTCATTTTTTTTATAGCCTGCTATTACCTTTCCAAAAACCCCCCTATTTTTTTTAAACAAATTCTTTATATATATTTTAAAATTTTTGTAATTGAGTTTGTTGTATTTTTTATAATGTGTTTTTGAGAGTCTAACCTGTATTCTAGCTTTTTAATCTTTGCTTTTTATATTTGTTATAAATTTTTTACCTTTAAGAAACTAATCAGTATCCATTTTCACTTAAGGATTTAATTACTGGCTTGATTGCTCTCTCCCCTTTTGACTCTCCCTTTTCTCTACCAGGTCACCTCTATCTCCTTCCTATCTCTGCATAACTTAGCAAATCTCTCCAGGTATTCTGGGCTGTGGAGAGCACTTAGGGATTTAATTACCAGCTAGATTTCTCTCTTCCCTTTTGACTCTCCCTTTTCTCCTCCTGGTCACCTCTCCCTCCCTCCTTGCTCTTCTCATCTCTATATAAACCTGTGAATCTCTCTGGGTGTTCCTGGCTGTGGAGAATTGTTTCACCATTAACCTAGGGATTTTATCTTCTGTGCTGGAGGCTACTGTAAGAGAAGGACCAAAAGCCAGAGGCAGGAGGCTTAACTCCAAAACTTTAAAAATCAGAGAACTCCTGACTCCAGGGAACTTTAATAGACAAGTTCAGTTCAGTTCAGTCACTCAGTCGTGTCTGACTCTCCATGACGCCATGAACCGCAGCACGCCAGGTCTCCCTATCCATCACCAACTCCCAGAGTTCACCCAAACCCATGTCCATTGAGTCGGTGATGCCATCCAACCATCTCATCTTCTGTCGTCCCCTTCTCCTTCTGCCCTCAATTTCCCCCAGCATCAGGGTCCTTTCAAATGAGTCAGCTCTTCACATCAGGTGGCCAAAGTATTGGAGTTTCAGCTTCAGCATCAGTCCTTTCAATGAATATTCAGGGCTGATTTTCTTTAGGATGGACTGGTTGGATCTCCTTGCAGTCCAAGGGACTCTCAAGAGTCTTCTCCAACACCACAGGTCAAAAGCATCAATTCTTTGGTGCTCAGCTTTCTTTATAGTCCAACTCTCACATCCATACATGACCACTGGAAAAACCATAGCCTTGACCAGATGGATCTTTGTTGACAAAGTAATGTCTGCCTTTCAATATGCTGTCTAGGTTGGTCATAACTTTCCTCCCAAGGAGTAAGCATCTTTTAATTTCATGGCTGCAATCACCATCTGCAGTGATTTTGGAGCCCAGAAAAATAAAATCAGCCACTGTTTCCCCATCTATTTGCCATGAAGTGATGGGACCAGATGCCATGATCTTAGTTTTCTGGATGTTAAGCTTTAAGCCAACTTTTCCACTCTCCTCTTTCACTTTCATCAAGAGGCTCTTTAGTTCTTCACTTTCTGCCATAAGGGTGGTGTCATCTGCATATCTGAGGTTGCTGATATGTCTCCCAGCAATCTTGATTCCCGTTTGTTCTTCCTCCAGTCCAGCGTTTCTCATTATGTACTCTGTATATAAGTTAAATAAGCAGGCTGACAATATACAGGCTTGATGTATTTGGAACCAGTCTGTTCCAAGTCCAGCTCTTTTTTTTTTTTTTTTTTTCCATTTATTTTTATTAGTTGGAGGCTAATTACTTTACAATATTGTAGTGGTTTTTGCCATACATTGACATGAATCAGTCATGGATTTACATGTGTTTCACCTCCCAATCCCCCCTCCCACCTCCCTCCCCATCCGATCCCTCTGGGTCTTCCCAGTGTACCAGCCCTGAACACTTGTCTCATGCATCCAACCTGGGCTGGTGATCTGTTTCACACTTGATAGTATACTTGTTTCAATGCTGTTCTCTCAAAACATCCCACCCTCGCCTTCTCCCACAGAGTCCCAAAGTCTGTTCTGTACATCTGTTTCTCTATTTCTGTTTTGCATATAGGGTTATCGTTACCATCTTTTAAAATTCCATATATATGCATTAGTATACTGTATTGGTGTTTATCTTTCTGGCTTACTTCACTCTGTATAATGGGCTCCAGTTTCATCCATCTCATTAGAACTGATTCAAATGTATTCTTTTTAATGGCTGAGTAATATTCCATTGTGTATATGTACCATAGCTTCCTTAACCATTCATCTGCTGATAGGCATCTAGGTTGCTTCCATGTCCTGGCAATTATAAATAGTGCTGTGATGAACATTGGAGTACATGTGTCTCTTTCAGATCTGGTTTCCTCAGTGTGTATGCCCAGGAGTGGGATTGCTGGGTAATATGGCAGTTCTTTTTCCAGTTTTTTAAGGAATCTCCACACTGTTCTCCATAGTGGCTGTACTAGTTTGCATTCCCACCAACAGTGTAAGAGGGTTCCCTTTTCTCCACACCCTCTCCAGCATTTATTGCTTGTAGACTTTTGGATAGCAGCCATCCTGACTGGTGTGTAATGGTACCTCGTTGTGGTTTTGATTTGCATTTCTCTGATAATGAGTGATGTTGAGCATCTTTTCATGTGTTTGTTAGCCATCTGTATGTCTTCTTTGGAGAAATGTCTGTTTAGTTCTTTGGCCCATTTTTTGATTGGGTCATTTATTTTTCTGGAATTGAGCTGTAGGAGTTGCTTGTATGTTTTTGCGATTAATCCTTTGTCTGTTTCTTCATTTGCTATTATTTTCTCCCATTCTGAGGGCTATCTTTTAACCTTGCTTATAGTTTCCTTTGTTGTGCAAAAGCTTTTAAGTTTCATTAGGTCCCATTTGTTTATTTTTTCTTTTATTTCCAATATTCTGGGAGGTGGGTCACAGAGGATCCTGCTGTGATTTATGTTGGAGAGTGTTTTGCCTATGTTCTCCTCTAGGAGTTTTATAGTTTCTGGTCTTACATTTAGATCTTTAATCCATTTTGAGTTTATTTTTGTGTATGGTGTTAGAAGGTGTTCTAGTTTCATTCTTTTACAAGTGGTTGACCAGTTTTCCCAGCACCACTTGTTAAAGAGGTTGTCTTTTTTCCATTGTATATCCTTGCCTCCTTTGTCAAAGATAAGGTGTCCATAGGTTCGTGGACTTATCTCTGGGCTTTCTATTCTGTTCCATTGATCTTTATTTCTGTCTTTGTGCCAGTACCATACTGTCTTGATGACTGTGGCTTTGTAGTAGAGCCTGAAGTCAGGCAGGTTGATTCCTCTAGTACCATTCTTCTTTCTCAATATTACTTTGGCTATTCAAGGTTTTTTATATTTCCATACAAATTGTGAAATTATTTGTTCTAGTTCTGTGAAATATACCGTTGGTAGCAAAAATATGGAATGCTTCACGAATTTGCATGTCATCCTTGTGCAGGGGCCATGCTAATCTTCTCTGTATCATTCCAATTTTAGTATATGTGCTGCCGAAGCGAGCATTCCACGTCCAAATTCTAACTGTTGCTTCCTGACCTGCATACAGGTTTCTTAAGAGGCAGGTCAGGTGGTCTGGTATTCGCATCTCTTACAGAATTTTCCACAGTTTATTGTGATCTCACCCAAAAGTCTCCATACCTACACTGAAATCAAGCTCCACCCAAGAGCCAACAAGTTTCAGTGAAAGACGTGCCATGCTAATTCTCCAGCAAAACAGGAACACAATCCTGAACATTAAAAGATGGGCTGCCCAAAGTCATGCCAAACCAATAGACACTCCAAAACTCACTACTGGACACTTCATTGCACTCCAGAGAGAAACAGATCCAGCTAAACTTGGCAGAACACAGATGCAAGCTCCCCCAGCCAGGAAATCTTGACAAGCCACTAGTCCAACTCCACCCACAGGGACTCCACAATTAAGAGGAACCATGAACTTACAGCCTACAGAAAGGGCACCCCAAACACAGAAGTGTAAACAAAATGAAAAGGCAGAGAAATATTCAGCTGGTAAAGGAACATGATATAAATCCACCAAACCAAACAAAAAAGGAGTTAGGGAGTCTACCTGAAAAAGAATTCAGAATAATGATAGTATAGATGATCCAAAATATTGAAAACAAAATGGAGTTGCAGACTATAGACAAGGATTAAGATGATTCAAGAAATGTTTAACAAGGACCTAGAAGAAATAAAGAAGAGTCAATCAATATTGAACAATGCAATAGCTGAGATCAAAAGCACTCTGGAAGGAACCAACAGTAGAATAACTGAGGCAGAAGAAAGGATAAATGATGTGGAAGATAGAATGGTGGAAATAAATGAAGCAGACAGGAAAAAAGAAAAAGAATTAAAAGAAATGAGAACAACCTCAGAGACCTCTGGGACAATGTTACATGCCCCAACATTCGAATCATATGTGTTCCAGAAGAAGAAGACAAAAAGAAAGGGTATGAGAAAATACTTAAGGAGATAATAGTCAAAAACATCCCTAAAATGGGGAAGAAAATAGCCACCCAAGTCCGAGAAACCCAGACAGTCCCAAACAGGGTAAACCCAAGGCAAAACACCCCAAGACACATATTAATCAAACTAACAAAGATCAAACACAAAGAGCAAATATTAAAAGCAGGAAGGGAAAAGCAACAAATAGCACACAAGGAGATCCCCATAAGGATAATAGCTGATCTTTCAATAGCAACTCTTCAGGCCAGAAGGGAATGGCAGGACATATTTAAAGCAATGAAAGTGAAAAACCTATAACCAAGATTACTCTAACCAGCAAGGATCTCGTTTAGATATGAAGGAGAAATCAAAAGCTCTACAGACAAGCAGAAGCTGAAAGAATTCAGCACCACCAAACCAGCTCTTCAACAAATGCTAAAGGATCTTCTCTAGACAGGAAACACAGACAAGGTTTATAAAAATGAACCCAAAACAATAAAATAAATGGTAATGAGATCATACTTATCAATAATTACCTTAAATGTAAATGGACTAAGTGCTTCAACCAAGACAAAGACTGGCCACATAGATACAAAAACAAGACCCCTATTTATGCTATCTACAAGAAACCCTCCTCAAACCTAGGAATACATACAGACTGAAAGTGAAGGGCTGGAAAAAGGTATTTCATGCAAATGGAGACCAAAAGAGAGCAGGAGTATCAATACTCATATCAGATAAAATAGACTTTGAAATAAAGACCATGCTAAGAGATAAAGAAGGACACTACATAATGATCAAATGACCAATCTGAGAAGATATAACAATTGTAAATATACATGCACCCAACACAGGAGCACTTCAATACATAAGGCAAATGCTAGCAAGTATGAAAACGGAAGTTAACAATAACTCAGTAGTAGTGGGGGACTTTAATACCCCACTCACACCTATGGATAGATCAATGAAACAGAAATTTAGCAAGGAAACACAAGCTTTAAATGATGCAATGGACCAGTTAGACCTAATTGATATCTATAGGTATTTCACCCTAAAACAATGGATTTCACCTTTTTCTCAAGTGCACGTGGAATATTCTCCAGGATAGATTACATCCTGGGCCATAAATCTAGCCTTGGCAAATTTAAAAAAACTGAATCATTTCAAACATCTTTTCTGATCACAATGCAGTAAAATTAGATGTCAACTACAGGAAAAGAAACTATTAAAAATTCAAACAAATGGAGGCTAAGCCATATGCTTCTGAATAACCAACAGATCACAGGATAAATAAAAAAGGAAACCAAAATATGCATAGAAGCAAATGAAAATGAAAATGAAAACATGAAAACCCAAAACCTATGGGATTCAGTAAAAGCAGTGCTAACAGGGAAGTTCATAGCAATACAAGCCTACCTCAAGAGTCAAGAGAAATAACAAATAAACAACCTAACTTTACACCTAAAACAACTAGCAAAAGAAGAAAAGAAGAACCCCAAAGTTAGTAGAAGGAAGTAAATCATAAAAATCTAGCAGAAATAAATTAAAAAAAAAAAAAAGGAGACTATAGCAAAAATCAACAAAACTAAAAGCTGGTTCTTTGAGAAGATAAATAAAATAGGCCAACTGTTAGCCAGACTCATCAAGAAAAAAAGGGAGAAAAATCAATAAAATTAGAAATGAAAAAGGAGAAATCACAACAGACAACACAGAAATAAAGAAGATCACAAGAGACTACTATGAGCAATTATATTCCAATAAAGTGGGCAACTTGGAAGAAATGGACAAATTCTTAGAAAAGTATAGCCTTTCAAAACTGAACCAGGAAGAAATAGAAAATCTTAACAGAGACATCACAAGCACAGAAATCGAAACTGTAATAAAAAATCTTTCAATAAACAAATGCCCAGGACCAGATGGCTTCAGAGGTGAATTCTACCAAAAATTTAGAGAAGAGCTAACACCTATCCTACTCAAACTCTTTCAGAAAATTGCAGAGGAAGGTAGACTCCCAACTCATTCTGTGAGGCCACCAGCACCCTAATACCAAAACCAGAAAAAGATGCCACAAAGAAAAAAAGAAAACTATAGGCAAACATCACTGATGAACATAAATACAAAAATCCTCAACAAAATTCTAGCAAACAGACTCCAACAACATATTTAAAAAATCATGCATCATGACCAAGTGTGCTTTATCCCAGGGATGCAAGGATTCTTCAGTATTCACAAATCAATCAATGTGATGCACAATATTAACAAACTGAAAGATAAAAACCATATGATTATCTTAATAGATGCAAAGAAAGCCTTTGAGAAAAGTCAACACCAAGTTACAATCAAAACTCTCCAGAAAGCAGGCATAGAAGGAACATACCTCAACATAATTCAAGCCATGTATGACAAACCCACAGCAAACATAATCCTCAATGGTGAAAAATTGAAAGCATTTCCTCTAAAATCAGGAACAAGACAAGGGTGCCCACTCTCACCACTACTATTCAACATAGTTTTCAAATTCCTAGCCAAAGCAATCAGAGAAGAAAAAGGTATAAAAGGATCCAGACTGGAAAAGAAGTAAAACCCTCACTGTTTGCAGATGACATGATCCTCTACATAGAAAACCCTAAAAATACCACCAGAAAATTACTAGAGCTAATCAAAAAATATAGTAGAGTTGCCAGATATAAAATTAATACACAGAAATCTCTTGCATTCCTATTCACTAACAATGAGAACACAGAAAGAGAAATTAAGGAAACAATCACATTCACCTTTGCAATGAAAAGAATAAAGTGTCTAGGAATAAATTTACCCAAGGAAACAAAAGACCTCTATATAGGAAACAATAAATCACTGATGAAAGAAATCAAAGATGACACAATTAGATGAAGAAATAAACCATGTTCATGGATTGGAAGAATCAATATAGTGAAAATGAGTAGCAATCTATAGCAATCTATAGATTCAATGCAATCCCTATCAAGCTACCAACAGTAGTTTTCACAGAACTAGAACAAATAATTTCACAATTTGTTTGGAAATACAAAAAACCTCGAATAGCCAAAGCAATTTTGAGAAAGGAGAATGGAACTGGAGGAATCAACCTGCCTGACTTCAGGCTCTACTACAAAGCTACAGTCATCAAGACAGTATGGCCCTGGCACAAAGACAGAAATATAGATCAATGGAACAGAATAGAAAGCCCAGAGATAAATCCATGAACCTATGGACACCTTATCTTTGACAAAGGAGGCAAGGATATACAATGGAGAAAAGACAATTTCTTTAACAAGTAGTGCTGGGAAAACTGGTCAACCACCTGTGAAAGAATGAAACTAGAACACTTTCTAACACCATACAGAAAAGTAAACTCAGAATGGGTTAAATATCTAAATGTAAGAGCAGAAACTATAAAACTCTTAGAGGAAAACATAGGCAGAACACTCTCTGACATAAATCACGGCAAGATCCTCTATGATCCACCTCCCACAGTAATGGAAATAAAAACAAAAATAAACAAATGGGACCTAATTAAACTTAAAAGCTTTTGCACAATGAAGGAAACTATAAGTAAGGTGAAAAGAATGCCAGCCTACAGAACGGGAGAAAATAATAACAAATGAAACAACTGACAAAAAATTAATCTCCAAAATATACAAGGAGCTCATGCAGCTCCATACCAGAAAAATAAATGACCAAATCAAAAAATGGGCCAAAGAACTAAACAGACATTTCTCCAAAGAAAACAAACAGATGGCTAACAAACACATGAAAAGATGCTCAACATCACTCATTATTAGAGAAATGCAAATCAAAACCACAATGAGGTACTATCTCATGCAGGTCAGAATGGCTGACATCAAAATGTCTACAAACAATAAATGCTGGAAAGGGTGTGAAGAAAAGGGAACCCTCTTACGCTGTTGGTGGGAATGCAAACTAGTACAGCCACTATAGAGAACAGGGCGAGGATTCCTTAAAAAACTGGAAATAGAATTGCCATATGACCCAGCAACCCCACTGCTGGGCATAAACACTGAGGAAGCCAGAATTGAAAGAGACACATGTATGCCAATGTTCACTGAAGCACTGTTTACAACAGCTAGGACATGGAAGCAACCTAGACATCCATTGGCAGATGAATGGATAAGAAATCTGTAGTACATATACCCAATGGAATATTACTCAGCTATAAAAAAGAACACTTTTGAGTAAGTTTTAATGAGGTGGATGAAACTGGAGCCTATTACACAGAGTGAAGTAAGTTAGAAAGAGAAACACCAATATGGTATGTTAATGCATATATATGGAATTTAGAAAGACAGTACAATGACCCTATATGCACGACAGTAAAAGAGACTCTGACATAAAGAACAGACTTTTGAACTCTGTGAGAGAAGGCAAGGGTGGGATGATTTGAGAGAATAGCACTGAAACATGTATATTGCCCTATGTAAAACAGATGACCAGTGCAAGTCTGATACATGAAGCAGGGCACTCAAAGCAGGTGCTCTGGGACAACCAGAAGGATGGGGTGGGGAGGAAGGATGGAAGGGGGTTCACGATGAGGGGACACATGTACACCAATGGCTGATTCATGTTGATGTATGGTGAAAACCACCACAATATTATAAAGTAATTAGCCTCCAATTAAAAAAAGAAAAAGACTTTTCTTTGAAAGAAAAGCTATGACAAATCTAGACAATGTATTCAAAAGCAGAGATGTCACTTTGCCAATAAAGGTGCATATAGTTAAAGCTATGCTTTTTCCAGTAGTCATATATAGATGTGAGAGTTGGAGCATAAAGAAGCCTGAGCACCAAGGAACTGATGCTTTTGAACTGTGGTGGTGGAGAAGACTCTTGAAAGTCCCTTGGACAGCAAGGAGATCAAACGAGTCAATCCTAAAGGAAATCAAACCCTGAATATTCATTGGATGGACTGATGCTGAAGCTGAAGCGCCAATATTTTGGCCACCTGATGCAAAGAAATGACTCTTTGGAAACACCCTGATGCTGGGAAAAACTGAGGGCAAAAAGAGAAGAGGCTGGCAGAGGATGAGACGGTGGGATGGCATCACAAACTCAATGGACATAAGCTTGAGCAAACTCCGGGAGACAGTGAAGGACAGGGAGGCCCAGTGTGCTGCAGTTCATGGGGTCACAAAGAATTGGATAGACTTAGCTACTGAACAGCAATAGACACTACAGACAATAACAGTAGAATATACATCCTTCTCAAGTGCACATGGAAAGTTCTGCAGGATGGACAGTATGCTGGGTGAAAAATGATATCAGTGAGTCTCAATGATATAAAAAGTATTGAAATCATACAAAGTGTGCTCTCTAATTCCAATGGAATGAAATAAAAATCAGCAACAGATGAATCTTGGGATATTCTGACACCATCCATTTGTAGTTAGCATCAGATTTCACAGGTCCAAGGGCTCAGTCCCACAAGACTGCCCTCACTGCAGACACCAGTCACTGGGACCCAGTCCTCAGGTTACCAGCACTTCTGTCCAACTTGACTATGAAGTCAGAGCTTCCCACAACCCCCTTTTCAGTTTCAGTAAATCACTACAACCCACAGAACTCAAGAAAGTGATTTACCTTACTGGGATTTCCAGGTGGCTCAGTGGTAAAGAATTTGCCTGCCAATGCAGGAGATGTGCAATCTATCCCTGGGTTGGAAAGTTTCCCTGGAGGAGGAAATGACACCCCACTCCAGTATTCTTGCCTGAAAAATCTCATGGACAGAGGAGCCTGATGGATTTTAGTCCATGGGGTCGCAAAGGGTCATACATGACTGAACACAGCACAGCACAGCACTAGTTACAACTGAGGAACAGTCAAATGGAAAAATATGTAGTAGAAGGTACTGAGGAGGGAGGTAGGTCAGAGTTTTCATGCCCTCTCCAGGAGTACCACCCTTCCACAATCCTGATGTGTTTCCCAACCCAGAAGTTCTCCGAAACCCCATCATTTAGGGGCTTTTATGGAGGTTCCATTAGGTAGACACGATCAATTAAATTATTGGCCATTGGTAATTAGCTCCATCTCCAGTCTGTTTCTGCTCCCCTGAGTTCTGGGAGTGGGGTTGAATGTTCCAGCTCTCCAGTCATAAGGCTTGTTCCTCTGATGACCTGCCCCCATCCTGAAGCTGTCTAAAGGTTTACCAAGAATCAGTTCATCCACTTAAACTCAGGGTTGGTTGAAAAGGGCTTGTTATGAGTAATAAAAGATGCTCCTATAACAGGAAATTCCAAGGGTTTTAGAAACTTTGTGCCAGGAACTGGGGACAAAGACCAAACACATATTTTTATATATGCCACAGGTCTGAGGATCCTAACAGTTAAGAGATATGGCACGTGACTAGAACCGACTCAGTCATTAATAATTATTCTGGACTGGAATCCTTACTGAACAAAAACGTCTCCAGGGAAAAATTTCTCCAGGGAAAGTCACTCAGGTTTGCAAACTTCCATTTCATCTTGTCAGGTTCTAAAAGCAGGAGCACTGCAAGCAGTATCTGGCTTCATCCTTTCAGGCATTTGATAAATTCATCTCTTGCTCTGAATCTCTTTTGAGGTATTAATGTAATATTGGGATTCCCTTATTTAATAACTCATTTGTTCATTCCTATACTGCTATTCCTCCTCTCTGCTGCTGCTAAGTCACTTCAGTCGTGTCCGACTCTATGCAACCCCATTCCTGGGATTCTCCAGGCAAGAACACTGGAGTGGGTTGCCATTTCCTTCTCCAATGCATAAAAGTGAAAAGTGAAAGTGAAGTCGCTCAGCCATGTCCGACTCTTCACGACCCCATGGACTGCAGCCTAACAGGCTCCTCCATCCATGGGATTTTCCAGGCAAGAGTACTGGAGTGGGGTGCCATTGCCTTCTCCATCCCTCCTCTCTACTTATACCCAAATTTCTCCACCTTTGGAAGGACATAGGGTTTGGCTACACTGCTGGTTTAGTCTGCAGGCAGCAAAACCAGTCTAGCAGGAACCTCCCTTCAGTGCACCCTGATTCATATAGTAAAGGGTTATAAGATTAGTGAGCTGTTTCTATCACTAGGTAATATAGCTACCTCACTGTTAACCCAAATTTTGTCAGGTAGGGTGAAGCTACAATCTGTACCAGGAACAATGACCAAATATATATATCTTATGATATCACAGTCTTTTATAAGCCTTTAGGAAATCTTCTGTAAGATTTCAGATGATATCTCTGGAATGTGATCCATCCATCCAAACCATATTCCTAGGAAACCTTTTAAAGAAGGAACATTGAAGTGAGCCAAAAACCTTTATGTCCTTTTAAACCTCTACAGATGGATTTAACTCAGCTTTTTTCTCATGGAATTCTAAATGTGTTCTTACTACTCTGTCTCTGTTTTCTGGTTGGGTAGAAGCCTTCTCTTATAAAGCAACTGCTCTCATGGTAGTAAAATTTTTTTTAGTTCTAATGTTCCCACTTGGAGAAAATCCACCTAATTTGCCTAGTGATAGAGGAACCCAATTCACTGAAATAGTTAGGGAACTCTCTAGGTCTCTGTCACACATAAGCTTTGCTGCCTTATCACCATTAGTCCTCAGGGAAAATTGAATAATTGGTAATTTATGAAACTACCAAAGGAACTCCGGTTACTGCAGCCAAAGGCTCTCCTGGCCTTTAGGGTCACTCCAAAAAGAACTCATAGACAATCCCCATGTGAGCTACTCACTGAACTCTTCAGTATCTGTGGATCTCACCCTTACCCTTGAGGTTGCTCTTGTACAGTCCGATATGGCAAAAGGTGAGGGTGAATGCAGAATTTCCCAATTTATAAAATGGGTTCAGCCACTTTTCTAAAAGGTAAACCTCTGCATGACCTTCACCCAAGAGAGTTTGGCTTATTGAAAATCATAACATTGTAAGACTGTCTTGAGCATCACTGGGAGGAAATTTATCAGAAACAGAAGCATCAAGAAGGAAACCATTTTCCCAAGAGCCTCAGACTATGCAGCAGGTGGCTAGCTGTGGGTAACTTCTACCCAATACCTGGGAATCAGAATCCAGGTGTACCTGAAGTCAGTGACTGCCACACTCTTCTTTGTCTCTTTCTCTTCTTTTGCTTGGCTATCTCTTCTTTGTGTGTTAATTTAAAGCTCTTATTGCTAAAATGAAATTCTTAAAGTTTCTTCCCTTGATGTTTGTTACTTTGGGAAAATGAGAAGGATGAGCAAAGAGAGTGTTACAAAAACACATTAATATAGAATCTTATTTCTCTATAGACTCAGGGGCCAGCAGGTTGGGCTCTTGATGAGGACCCTTTTCCCATTTCCACACAGCCATCTTTTATCTACATCTTCACATGGTGCTGAACAGAAAGAACAAGCTCTCTCCTGTCTCTTCTTTTAAGGGCACTAATTCCATCATGATTGCCCTATCCACATGACCTAATCACCTCCCAAAGGCCCCATCTCTAAATTCCATCACACTGGAGATTATGGTTTCAAATCTGAATTGGGCGGGGGGGTGGGGGGGTGGGGGGAATGTAAATGGGCAGTCCATGACAGCTGACATTCATTTACTATTTTCTCCTCTAGGCAAGCACTCACTCATCTGGTGACTGGAGTTACAAAGGCAAAAGTCATGGGAATCCTGAATGTCTGTGTTTCAGAGAGTCTTCAGGGGCAACATAGATCTAGTGAATTGAACAAGCCAAGATGTAGTAAGACCTAGTATGAAACTCAGTATCCCCATCAACCAAAACAAGGGACTGAAAGACTAGAAAAGAAAGACTAGAAAATTTCCATTGAGAACCTGGAAGGTGTTTGTCCCGACAGTTCTTCTGCCCAACCTTCAGGCACAGGACTTTAGCCCTTATCTGTTCTTCCCTAGCACTGCAGGCAAACTGCAGATTGCTAAAGATAATGGCTGCTAATCCTCAAGAATGATTCTTTTCTATTCCCAGAACAATCTGAACTTTGACACACTTGGCTTGCTAAAGTCCCATAAAACATTCTACTCTTTTCCTCTAAATTGACTGCTCCTCTTGAGATTTCTCATGCCAGATATTCTCAAAAAAAAAGATGCTTAGATTCTGCAGTTCACTTTTTCCTCCATAGATAATAATTAAAATTTCTAAAATGCCTGGGAGATGCCTATAGTCCTTTCAAAATCATTATCTGAAAGTCTGATTAAGGTGAAGATGAAGAAATAGAGTTTATCAAGCCCCAGAAAAGCTAATTCAGAAGTTAACATGAAACTATCACTGGGAGGAGACCCATACCTATATGAAACTAACCTACTTTCTCTTTCCCCACCACAATCCATTGATCTATGCCCACATCTGTGCTCACTTAACAGAAACTAAGGCAGATGACACAGCAAAACCACAGAACCAGCTGGAGTCAGAAAGGCCCAAGATGGGGAGAGTCAACTGCCCTGAACCAGTTTCACCTGACCATGAATGCAGTCGCTGCCCAGAAGACCCAAAGTGTCTAAAAGTTGCCTTTGCCCCTTACCATGCTAGAAGCTCTGCCCAAAGGTGGAACTTGCATGTCACTAGGCGCCATTAGTTCTATGCAAAGGAGCCTACCACTTCATAGATTGCAGTCTTGTCATGGTGATGGGGCTTGTGTAACTCAATGAAGCTATGAGCCATGCCATACAGGGCCACCCAAGACAGACAGGTCATGGTGGAGCGTTCTGACAAAACATGGTCCACTGGAGGAGGGAATGGCAAACCACTCCAATATTCTTGCTGTGAGAATCCAATGAACAGTATGAAAAGACAAAAAGATATGACACCAGAAGATGATCCCCCCCCCCACCCCCCCCCACTCAGAAGGTGTCCAATACACTACTGGAGAAGAGCAGAGGTTTTTACTAATAGCTCCAGAAAGAATAAAGTGACTGGGCCAAAGTGGAAATGATGCTCAGATGTGAAAGTGGTGGTAAAAGTAAAGTCTGATGCTATAAAGAACAATATAGCATATGAACCTGGAATGTTAGGTCCATGAATCAAGGTAAATTGGACTTGGTCAAGCAAGAGATGGCAAGAGAGAACATTGACATCTTAGGAATCAGTGAACTAAAATAGAAGGGAATAGGAGAATTTAATTTAAATGGCCATTTTATCTAGTGTGGGCAAGAATCCTTTAGAAGAAATGGAGTAGCCCTCATGGTCAACAAAAGAGTCCAAAATGCAGTTCCTGGGTGCAATCTAAAAAAATGACAGAATGGTCTTGGTTTGTTTCCAAGGCAAACCATTCAACATCACAGTAATCCAAATCTATGCCTCAACCACTAATGTTAAAGAAGCTAAAGTTGACTGAAGTTCTATGAAAATCTACAATACCTTCTAGAACTAACACCAAAAAAAGACACCTTTTTCATCCTAGGAAGTCTAGAGATACCTGGAATAATAGGCAAGTTCGGCCATGGAATACAAATGAAGCAGGATAAAGGCTAACACAGATTTGTCAAGAGAACACACTGGTTAGAGCAAATATCCTTTTCCAACAACACAAGAGACAGCTCTACACATGGACATCACCAGATGGTCAATATTGAAATTAAATTGATTATATTCTTTGCAGCTGAAGGTGGAGAAGCTCTATACAATCAGTAAAAACAAGACCTGGAGTTGACTGTGGCTTAGGCCATGAGCTCCTTATTGAAAATTCAGGCTTAAAACTGAAGAAAGTAGGAAAAACCACTAGGCCATTCAGATAAGACCTAAATCAAATCTCTTATGATATGATATAGCAGAGGTGATGAATAGATTCAAGGGATTAGATCTGATAGACAGAGTGCCTAAAGAACTATGAACAGAGGGTCATAACATTGCACAGGAGGCGGTAACCAAAGTCATTCCCAAGAAAAAGAAATGAAAGAAGGCAAAAATGGTTGTTTGAGGAGGCCTTACAAAAGAAGAGAAGAGAAAAGCAAGGGGAAAGGAAGAGATACACCCAACTGAATGCAGAGGTCCAGAGAATAACCAGGAGAGATAAAAAGGCCTTCTTAAATGAACAGTGTAAAAATGGGAAAGACTAGAGACCTCTTCAAGATAATTAGAGATACCAAGGGAACATTTCATGCAAAGATGGGTATGATAAAGGACAGAAGCAGTAAGGACATAAAAGAAGCAGATGATATTAAGAAGAGGTGGCAAGAATACACAGAAGAAATATACAAAAAAGGTCTTAATGATCCAGATGACCATGATGAAGTGGTCCCTCACCTAGAGCCAGACATCCTGGAGTGTGAAGTCGAGTGGGTCTTAAGAAGCATTACTACAAAAAAAAAAAAACCACCAAAACAAAACAAAACAGAAGAGGCATTACTACAAACAAAGCTAGTGGAGGTGATGGAATTCCAGCTGAGCCATTTCAAATACTAAAAGATAATGTTGTTAAAGTGCTGCATTCAGCATGTTAGCAAATTTGGAAAACTCAGCAGTGGCCACAGGACTGGAAATGGTCAGTTTTCATTTCAATCCCAAAGAAGGACAATGCCAAAGAATGGTCAAACTATGGTACAATTGTGCTCACTTCACATTGCTAGCAAGGTAATGCTCAAAATTCTTCATGCTAGGCTTTAGTAGTGTGTGAACTGAGACCTTCAGATGTACAAATTGAGTTCCAAAAAGGCAGAGGAATCAGAGATCAAATCACCAGCATTTGTTGGATCATAGAGAAAGTAGGGGAATTCCAGAAAAAAATCTGGTTTTGCTTCATTGACTACATGAAAGCTTTTGACTGTGTTGTTGTTCAGTCGCTCAATCACGTCCAACTCTCAGCGACCCCATGGACTGCAGCATGCCGGGCACAACAACAACAAACTGTGGAAAATTCTTAAAGAGATGGTAGTACCAGGCCATCTTACCTGTCTCCTGAGAAACCTGTATATTGGTCAAGAAGCAACAGTTAGAACCTTACATGGAACAAACGATCGATTCAAAATTGAGAAAAGAGTACATCAAGGCTGTATACTGTCACCGTGTTTATTTAACTTATATGCAGAGTAAATCATGCGAAATTCTGGGCTGGATGAATCACAAGCTGGAATCAAGATTGCTGGAAGAAATATCAGCAACCTCAGATAGGCAGATTATATCACTCTAATGGCAGAAAGTGAAGAGGAACTAAAGAGCCTCTTGATGAAGGTGAAAGAGGAGTGTGAAAAATCTGGCTTAAAGGTGGGGACCTTCAAGATGGCAGAGGAATAGGATGGGGTGAACACCTTCTCTCCTACAAATGTATCAAAATATCACCTGCATGTAGAACTACCCCCAGAGAACATTTTCTCAACGCTGGCAGAGGACCCCAGACTTCCAGGAAGGCAAACAAATCTCCTTGAAGTAGGGTAAAAGAGAGAGCCTAAAAGAGAGACAAAGGATTTCGGGATGGGGACCTGCACTCTGGGGAAGGGAGCCGTGAAGGAGAGGAGGTTTCCACACAACTAGGAAACCCCGTCACAGGTAGAGTCAGTGGAAGTTTCAGAACCTCAGAGAGAAGTGCAAAACAGCAAGACAAGTGCTCCAAAGGCAAAGCAGAGGAAATTCAGCACAGAGATTGCACCTAATGGCACTTTCCATTTGAGAAGCGGCTCATGTGTTCGCGTCTGCCAACAGGGAGAGGGAGCTGGGTGCTGAGGCCCAGGCTTCCGGGCCTCAGGGAGAGGGCCGGGGCTGATTGACGTTAAGATATTTTGAGGGGGCTGGCACAGCACAGGAGAGGCAGACAAGGAAAACTCTGGTTCTGTGAGAAGCAAAGAATCGTTCCCCCAGGAAGGCTCTAACGCCAGGCTTTGATCCACCCACTCACGGAACAAGGGACCCTGCCCAAGCGAACGCGGAAGCGTGGCAAGCCAGCTGCGGTCTGTGGCCCCAGAGACAGTCAGGTGTGGTGCCTGAGGCAGAAGGCAGGAGACAGCTACGATCTCGGTCCCAGAGGTTGCAATTACTGCCAAGCTGTGAGTGGCTGTGGGTCACCACCCACGGCTACCTGGGAGCCTGAGGGGCTTGGGTGTGCCCCACAGCCCAGAGCCAACTCCTTTGGGGAAGTACACTACCGCCTCAGATTGTGGCGACCTCCCGTGCAGCCCAGCTGAGGCGAGTACTCCCCACATACCACAGCAGAGTCTACTGAACCCCTCTCCCCAGCACAACTGAGCAAGTGAACCTGAATAAGTGGCTCCTTTCACCACCTCCTGTCTGGTCAGTGAACAGATGTCAGAGAGAGATTTAAAGGCAAAGGTGGGCCCCAAACCAAAGCAGAACACCAGGGTCTGTGTGAGCAAAGGAAAAAAGGGGAAGTCATCCCAGAAGTTATAGCTGTGGTGGTTTAAATCCCAGCATTTAGCCTGAGACTATGCTTTAGGAGCAATTGTAGACTATGAGAGCAAGTACAAGCAGGAGCAAGACAAGACCTGAGACTGAGCAGACCCCCGCACTGCCCAAAACAGGTCCAGAGACCTTCTTAGATATACTGGAAGACTTTCTGAGTAGACAAATCAACTGGAGCAGGAAATCAGAGAAACTACGTGCACATTCCTCTGACTATATTCCTCTCACCTTTCAATATATATATATATTCTCCCCTCCATTTCCCCCCTTTTTATTTTTTTCCTCATACTGTCCTAATGTCATTCTTTATTACTCCTTTAATTGTTATTTTTTATAACCTACTTTTCCCTCTTTTTTTTTTTTTTTTTAAAGAACCATTTTAAAAATAAACTCCAAGTTTTCGACTTTTGTTTTAGATGTTTTATTTTTGATTTTGCAGTTTTGAGAGTCTAATTTTTTCTACATTTTTGATATGGGTTTTTTTTTATCTTTTGTTTTTGTTTTGTATCTTTGAGAGTCTATTAATATTTTTTGTATCCATTTTCATTTAGGGGTTTAATTATTGGCTTAATTGCTCTCTCTTGACTCTTCTTTTTATCTTTTTCTCCATTTCCCCTCTTTCCTTCTCTTTCCCCTCTTTTCTTCTCTGTGTGAATCTCTTTGGGTGATCTTTGCTATTTTGTCTTCTGTTGTGTGTCCTGTGAAATCTTGATGCTACAGTAAGGGGTGGGCTTAAACCACAGAGGTGGTAGACTCGACTCCAGGACTTTGGACCACTAGAGAACTCCTGACCCCACAGAACATTAATAGATGAGAACCCTCCCAAAAGCCTCCATTTCAACACTGAGGCAAAGCCCCACCCAAAAGCCAGCAAGCTCCAGTGCTGAATGCCCCACACCAATCCTTCAGCAAAACAGCACAACCTTGCACATTAGCAGATGGGCAGCCCAAAGCCATACGAAACCCATAGACACACCAAAACACACTACTGGACACAGCACTGCCCTTCAGAGACACAAGATCTAGCTCCATCCACTAGAACACAGGCATAAATCCCACAAACCAGGAAACTTGCACAAGGCATTGCATTGGTCCAACCCCACCCAGGGGAGGCAGACTCCAAAATTAAGAGGAACTACAACCTTCCAGCCTGCAGAAAGGAGACCCCAAACACATTAAATTAAACAAAACGAAAAGCCACAGAAACATCCAGCTGATGAAGGAGCATGGTAAAAACTCACAAACAAATGAAGAGAAAATAGGCAGTCTACCTGAAAAAGAATCAGAGTAATGATAATAAAGATGACACAGAATCTTGAAAATAAAATGGAGGCATGGATAACTGGACTAAAGGTATAGATTAAGGAGATGCAATAAATGTTTAACAAGGACCTTGAAGAATTAAAGAATAAACAATCAACAATGAACAACACAACAACTGAGATTATAAATACACTGGAAGGAACCAACCATAAAGTAACTGAGGTGGAAGAACACATAAGTGAGCTGGAAGATATAATGGTGGAAATAACTAAAACAGAATATAAGAAAGAAAAAAAAAAAAAAAAAAAGAGTAAAAAGTAATGAGGACAAGCTCAGAGATCTATGAGACAACATTAAATGTAGTAACATTCTAATCATGGGGTCCTAGAAGAAGAAGACAAAAGGAAAGGCCATGTGAAAATAGTTGAGAAGATTATAGTTGAAGAGTTCCCTAAAATGGGAAAGGAAATAGCCACCCAAATCCAGACTGCCCAGAGGATACCATACAGGACAAACCCAAGGAGAAACATGCCTAGACACACATTAATCAAACTAACAAAAATTAAACACAAAGAATAAATATTAAAAGCAGCAAGGGAAAAGAAACAAACAACATACAAAAGGATTTTCATGAGGCTAACAGCTGATCTTTCAACAGAAACTTTGCAGATCAGAAGGGAATGGCAGGACATACTTAAAGTGATAAAAAGGAAAAACCTACAACCATAATTACCCTATCTAGCAAGGATCTCATGCGGATTTGAAGGAGAAAAAAGCTTTACAGACAAGCAAAAGACTGTTGGCTTTTTGGCTGAATGATTACAAAAATAAGACCCCCTATATATGCTGTCTGAAGAAACTCACCTCAGACCTAGGGACAAATATAGATGGAAAGTGAGGGGCTGGAAAAAGATATTCCATGCAAATGGAAATCAAATTAAAGCAGGAGTAGCAATACTCATATCAGATAAAATAGACTTTAAAATAAAGACCATTACAAGAGACAAAGAAGGACATTACATAATGATCAAAGGATCAATCCAAGAAGAAGATATAGCAATTATAAATATATATATACACCCATAATAGGAATACCTCAACACATAAAGCAAATGCTAATACCAATTAAAGGGGAAATTGACAGTTACACAATAATAGTGGGAGACTTTAATGCCCCACTCACAGCAATGGACAGATCATCCACGCAGTAAATTAACAAGAAAACATAGGCTTTAAATGATACATTGGACCAGTTGGACCTGATTGAGATCTACATGGCATTTCATCCAAAAACAATAGATTTCACGTTGCTTTTTTTTTCTCAAGTGCACATGGAACATTCTCCAGAATAGATCACCTCTTGGGCCACAAATTAAGCCTTGGTAAGTTTAAAAAAATTGAAATCATTTCAAGCATCTTCTCTGATCACAATGCTGTAAGATTAGACATCAACTACAGAAAAAAAAAAAAAAAAAAAAAAAAAAAACCACTATAAAAAACACAAAAACATGGAGGCTAAATAACATGCTCCTGAATAACCAACAGATCACTGAATAAATCAAACAAGAAATCAAAATATGCCTAGAAACAAATGACAATGAAAACACGACAATTCAAAACCTATAGGGTGTAGTAAAAACAATGCTAAGAGGGAATTTTAAAGCAGTGCAAGTCTACCTTGAAACAACAGACATCAAATAAACAACCTAAGCTTACAACTAAAGCAACTAGAAAAAAAGAACAAAAAACCCCACCAAAATTAGTAGAATGAATGAAATTGTAAAGATCAGATTAGAAATAAATGAAAAAGAAAGGAAGAAGACAATAACAAAGATGAATAAAACTAAAAGTTGATTCTTTGAGAAAATAAAGTTGACAAACCATTAGCTAGACTCATCAAAAATAAAAGAAGACTCAGATCCATAAAATTAGAAATGAAAAAGGAGACATACAGCAAACAACACAGAAATATGAAGGATCATAAGGGAGTATTATGAGCAACTCTATGCCAATAAAATGGGCAACCTGGAAGAAAAGGACAGATTCTTAGAAAAGTAAAACCTTCCAAAACTGAGCCAGGAAGAAATAGAAAATATGAACAGAACAACAGAACAAACATGGAAATCAAAACTGTAATAAAAAATCTTCCAACAAACAAAAGCCCAAGGCCACATGGCTTCACAGGATGTTTTTACCAGAAGTTTGGAGAATAGCTAACACCTTTTGTGCTCAAACTCTTCCAGGAAATTGCAGAGGAAGGAAAACTCCCAACTCATTCTACAAGACCACCATTACCCTGATACCAAACCAGACAAAGATAGCACACACACACAAAATTATAGGCCAATATCACTGATGAACACAGATGCAGAAATCCTCAACAAAATTCTAGCAAACAGAATCCAACAGCACATTAAAAAGATCATACATCATGATCAAATGGGCTTTATCCCAGGGATGCAAGGATTCTTCAAAATACACAAGTCAATCAATGTGATACACCATATCAACAAATTGAAAGATAAATACCATATGATCATCTCAATAGATGCAGAGAAAGCTTTTGATAAAATTCAATACCCAGATCCTCTATGACCCACCTCCCAGAATATTGGAAATAAAAGCAAAAATAAACAAATGGGACCTAATGAAACTTAAAAGCTTTTGCACTACAAAGGAAACTATAAGTAAGGTGAAAAGACAGCCCTCACATTGGGAGAAAATAATAGCAAATGAAAAAACAGACAAAGGATTAATCTAAAAAATATACAAGCAACTCCTGCAGCTCAATTCCAGAAAAATAAATGACCCAGTCAAAAAATGGGCCAAAGAACTAAACAGACATTTCTCCAAAGAAGACATACAGATGGCTAACAAACACATGAAAAGATGCTCAACATCACTCATTATTAGAGAAATGCAAATCAAAACCACAATGAGGTACCATTACACGCCAGTCAGGATTGCTGCTATTCAAAAGTCTACAAGCAATATATGCTGGAGAGGGTGTGGAGAAAAGGGAACCCTCTTACACTGTTGGTGGGAATGCAAACTAGTACAGCCACTATGGAAAACAGTGTGGAGATTTCTTAAAAAACTGGAAATAGAACTGCCATATGACCCAGCAATCCCACTTCTGGGCATACACACTGAGGAAACCAGATCTGAAAGAGACACGTGCACCCCAATGTTCATCGCAGCACTGTTTATAATAGCCAGGACATGGAAGCAACCTAGATGCCCATCAGCAGATGAATGGATAAGGAAGCTGTGGTACATATACACCATGGAATATTACTCAGCCATTAAAAAGAATTCATTTGAATCAGTCCTAATGAGATGGATGAAACTGGAGCCCATTATACAGAGTGAAGTAAGCCAGAAAGATAAAGAACATTACAGCATACTAACACATATATATGGAATTTAGAAAGATGGTAACGATAACCCTATACACAAAACAGAAAAAGAGACACAGAAGTACAGAACAGACTTTTGAACTCTGTGGGAGAAGGTGAGGGTGGGATGTTTCGAAAGAACAGCGTGTACATTATCTAAGGTGAAAACAGATCACCAGCCCAGGTGGGATGCATGAGACAAGTGCTCCGGCCTGGTGCACTGGAAAGACCCAGAGGAATCGGGTGGAGAGGGAGGTGGGAGCGGGGATCGGGATGGGGAATACGTGTAAATCTATGGCTGATTCATATCAATGTATGACAAAACCCACTGAAATGTTGTGAAGTAATTAGCCTCCAACTAAAAAAAAAAAAAAAAAAAGATAGGCATAACAGAAAAAAACTGGCAAAAAGAAAAAAAAAAAAAAATCAATACCCATTTATTATAAAAACTCTCCAGAGAGTAGGCATAGAAAGAACATACCTCAACATAATAAAGGCCATATACAACACACCCAGGCTTCCCAGGTGGCAATAGTGGTAAAGAACCCACCTGCCAGTACAGGGGACGTAAGAGATGTGGTTTCGATCCTTGGGTCTGGAAGATGCCCTGGAGGAGGAAATGGCAATGCACTCCAGTATTCTTGCCTGGAGAATCCCATGAACAGAGGAGCCTGGCAGGCTACAGTCCTTAGGATCACAAAGAGTCAGACACAACTGAAGCAACTTAACATGCACAGCACAACAGACCCACAGCTAACATTATTCTCAATGGGGAAAAATAAAAAGCATTTCCTTTAAGAGCAGGAAAAAGGCAAGAGTGCCCACTCTTGCCACTATTATTCAACATAATTTTGGAAGTCTTAGCCACAGTAATCAGGGAAGAAAAAGAAATAAAAGTAATCCAGATTGGAAAAGAAGAAGTAAAACTCACACTGTTTGCACATAGCATGTTTCTTTATATAGAAACCCTAAAGATTCCACCAGAAAATTACTAGTGCTAACCAATGAAAGTAGTAAAGTCACAGGGTATAAAATTGATACACAGAACTCCTTTGTATTCCTATACACTAACAATGAAAAATCAGAAAGAAATTAAGGAAACAATCCCATTCACCATTGCAACAAAATGAATAAAAAGCTTAGGAGAACTTACCTAAAGAGACAAAAGACCTGTTTGCAGAAAACTGTAAGACACTTATGAAAGAAATTAATTAACAGATGGAGAGATAAACATTGTTCTTGGATTGGAAGAGTCAATATTGTGAAAATGATTATACTACTCAAAGCAACCTATAGATTCAATGCAATCCCTATCAAACAACCAATGGTATTTTTCACTGAAGTAGAACAAATAATTCCACAATCTGTATGGAAACACAAAAGACCCTGAATAGCCAAAGCAATCTTGAGAAGGAAGAATGGAGCTGGAGGAATCAACCTCCCTGACTTCAGGCCTTTACTGTAAAGCTACAGTCATCAAGATAGTATGGTACTGGCACAAAAATAGAAACATAGACGAATGGAACAAAATAGAAAGCCTGGAGACAAATCCACCCACATATGGGCAATTTATCTTTGACAAAGTAGCCAAAAATGTACAATGGAAAAAAGACAGTTTTTTCAAGAAATGGTGCTGGGAAAACTCGGTAGTTACATGTAGAATAATGAATTTAGAACACTTCTTAACACTATCAATTCAGTTTAGTCAGTCAGACATGTCTGACTCTTTGCGAACCCATGGACTGCAGCACACCAGGCTTTCCTGTCCATCACCAACTCCTGGAGCTTGCTCAAACTCATGTCCATTGAGTCGCTGATGTCATCCAACCATCTCATCCTCTGTCATCTCCTTCTCCTCCTGCTTTCAATCTTTCCCAGCATCAGGGTCTTTTCCAATGAGTCAATTCTTTGCATCAGGTGGCCAAAATATTGGAGCTTCAGATTCAGCATCAGTCCTTCCAATGAATATTCGGGACTGATTTCCTTTAGGATTGACTGGTTTGATCTCCTTGCGGCCCAAAGGAATCTCAAGAGTTTTCTCCAATACCACATTTCAAAAGTATCAATTCTTTGGTGCTCATCTTTCTTTATGGTCCAACTCTCACATCCATACATGACTACTGGAAAAATCATAGCTTTGACTATACAGACGTTTGTCAGCTGAGTAATGTCTCTGGTTTTTAGTAAGCTGGGTTGGTGATAGCTTTTCTTCCAAGGAAGAAACGTCTTTTAATTAATGGCTGCAGTCACCATCTGCAGTGATTTTGGAGCCCAAGGAAATAAAGTCTGTCACTGTTTCCATTGTTTCCCCATCTTTTTGCCATGAAGTGATGGGACGGGATGCCATGATCTTTGTATTTTGAATGTTGAGTTTTAAGCCAGGTTTTTCACTATCTCTTTCACCTTCATCCACAGGCTCTTCAGTTCTTCTCTTTCTGCCATTAGGGTGGTGTCATCTGCATATCTGGGGTTATTGATATTTCTCCTGGCAATCTTGATTCCAGCTTGTGATTCATCCAGCCCAGCATTTCACATGATGTACTCTGCATATAAGCTAAATAAGCAGGGTGACAATATACAGCCTTGATGTACTCCTTTCCCAATTTTGAACCAATCTGTTGTTCCATATCTGGTTCTACCTGTTGCTTCTTGACCTGAATACAGGTTTCTCAGGAGGTAAGTAAGGTGGTCTGATATTCCCATCTCTTGAAGAATTTTCCAGTTTGTTGTGATCCACACAGTCAAAGGCTTTAGCATAGTCAATGAAGCAGAAGTAGATGTTTTTCTGGAATCCCCCTGATTTTTCTATGATCCAACAGATGTTGGCCACTTGATTTCTGTTTCCTCTGCCTTTTCTAAATCCAGCTTGAACGTCTGGAAGTTCACGGTTCACATATTGTTGAAGCCTAACTTGGAGAAGTTTAAGCACTACTTTGCTAGCGTGTGAGATGAGTACAATTGTGCAGTAGTTTGAATATTCTTTGGTATTGCTTTTCTTTGAAATTAGAATGAAAACTGATTTATTCCAGTCTTGTGGTCACTGCTGAGTTTTCCAAATTTGTTGGCATATTGAGTGCAGCACTTTCACAGCATCATCTTTCAGGATTTGAAATGGCTCAGCTGGAATTTCATCACCTCCACTAGCTTTGTTCATAGAATTGCTTCCTAAGGCCCACTTGACTTCACACTCCAGGATGTCTGGCTCTAGGTGAGTGATCACACCACCATGGTTTCTTGTGTCATTAAGATCTTTTTTGCATAGTTCTTCTGTGTATTCTTGCCACCTCTTCTTAATACCTTCTTTTCTGTTAGGTCCATACCATTTCTATCCTTTATTGAGCCCATCTTTGCATGAAATGTTCTCTTTGTATCTCTAATTTTCTTGAAGAGATCTCTAGTCTTTCCCATTCTGTTGTTTTCCTCTATTTCTTTGCACTGATCACTGAGGAAGGTTTTCTCATCTCCCCTTGCTATTCTTTGGACCTCTGCATTCAAATGGGTATATCTTTTGTTTTCTCTTTTGCCTTTGCGTCTCTTGTTTTCTCAGCTATTTGTAAGTCCTCCTCAGACAACCATTTTCCTTTTTGCATTTCTTTTTCTTGGGAATGGTTTTGATCACGGCCTCTAGTCCAGTGTTACAAACCTCTGCCCATAGTTCTTCAGGCACTCTATCAGATCTAATCCCTTGAATCTATTTGCCACTTCCACTGTATAATCATAAGGGATTTGATTTAGGTCATACCTGAATGGTCTAGTGGTTTTCCCTACTTTCTTCAATTTAAGTCTGAATTTTGCAGTAAGGAATTAATGATCTGAGCCACAGTCAGCTCCCAGTCTTGTTTTTGCTGACTGTATAGAGCTTCCTCATCTTCAGCTGCAAAGAACATGATCAATCTGATTTTGGTATTAACCATCTGGTGAGGTCCATGTGTAGAGTTGTCTCTTGGGTTGCTGGAAAAGGGTGTTTGCCATGACCAGTGTGTTCTCTTGGCAAAACTCTGTTAGCCTTTGCCCTACTTCATTTTGTACTTCAATGCCATACTTGCCTGTTACCCTAGATATCCCTTGACTCCTACTTTTGCATTTCAGTCCCCTATGATGAAAAGGACATAGTAATACCATACACAAAAAAATCTCAAAATGGACTAAAGACATAAATGTGAGAACAGGAACTATAAAACTCTTAGAGGGAAACATAGACAGAACACTCTTTGGCATAAACCATAGCTAGATCCTCTCTGACCCCCCTCCCAAAGTAATGGAAATAAAAACAAAAATAAACAAATGGAGCTAATTAAACTTAAAAACTTATGCACAGCAAAGGAAATAAGAAATAAGAATAAAAGACAACCTTCAGGGAGAGGACATATGTATACCTATGGCTGATTCATGTTGATGTTTGGGAGAAACCAACAAATACTGTAAAGCAATTATTCTTCAATTAACAATAAATAAATAAATAAAGAGACAACCCTCAGAATGGGAGAAAATAATAGCAAAAGAAACAACTGACAACCAATACCCATAATATACAACCTGTTCGTTCAGGTCAACACCACAAAAACAAACAACCCTATCGAAAAGTGGGCAGAAGATTTAAGCAGACATTTCTCCAAGGATGAGACATTTCTCCATACAGATGGTTAATAAACATATGAAAAGATACTCAACAGCAATCATTATTAGAGAAATGCAAATCAAAACTACAATGAGGTATCATCTCACACTGGTCAGAATGGCCATCATCAAAAAGTCTACCAACAATAAATGCTGAAGAGATTGTGGAGAAAAGGGAACCCTGTTCTACTGTTGGTGGGAATGCAAATTGATACACCCACTACGGAGAACACTATGGAGATTTCTTATAAAAAAACTAGGAATAAAGCTACCATATGAGCCAGAAATCCCACTACTGGGCAAATACTTTTAGGAAATCATAACTGAAAAAGACACATGTACCCCAATGTTCATTGCAGCACTATTTACAATAGCTAGGACACGGAAGCAACCTAGATGTCCATCAACAGATGAATGGATAAAGAAGTTGTGGTACATATACACAATGGAATATTACTCAGCCATAAAAAGGAATTCAAAAAGGTTCTAATGAAGTGGACAAATATAAAGCCTATTATACAAAATGAAGTAAGTCAGAAAGAGAAAGACAAATATCAGATATTAATGCATATACATGGAATCTAGAAAGATGGTACTGATGAGCCTATCTACAGGGCAGCAATAGAGATGCAGACATAGAGAACAGATTTTTGGATGCAGTCAGGGAGAGAGAAGGTGGGACTGTTTGAAAGAGTAGCAATGAAACAAATATATTACCACATGTAAATTAGATAGCCAATAGGAATTTGCTGACACAGGGAACCCAAAGCCGGTGCTTCGTGACAACCTAGAGGGGTGGGCTGGGGAGGGAATTGTGAGGGAGGTTTAAGAGGGAGGGGACTTATGTATGCCTGTGGCTCATTCAATTTGATGTATGGCAGAAACCATCACATATTGTAAAGTAATTATCCTCCAATTAAAGATAAAATTAAAAAAAAATTTTAAAAAGGGAATAAGAAGGATTACTTTCTTCAAAAGTTCTAACTATAGCAAAGCATATTTTAATCATTTCAATGTTACATTATTGATTACAACATTATGAATTAATGATACTTTTTTTTTGCTACAATCCATTTTTATACTTGGATTTTGAGAAGTTTAAAATGTAATCAATGAAAATATAGTAAAAACAAGCTATAGATGGAATACTATTGATAAAAGGACTTTCCTCAAATCTTAAAAAAAAATTCTGGCTTACAATTCTGTATTAACTAAGATTGTGGCATCCAGTCCCATCACTTCATGGCAAATAGAAGGGGAAACAGTGAAAGCAGAGACAAATTTTACTTTCTTGAGCTCCAAGATACTGCTGATGATGAATGCAGCTATGAAATTAAAAGACGCTTGCTCCTTGACAGGAAAGCTATGACAAGCCCAGACAGCATATTAAAAAACAAAGACATCACTTTATCAACAAAGGTCAGGATAATCAAACCTATGGTTTTTCCAGAAATCATGTACAGATATGAGAGTTGGACCATAAAGAAGACTGAGAGCCGAAGAATTGATGCTTTTGAACTGTGATGCTGGAGAAGACTCTTGAGAGTCCCTTGGACGGCAAGATCAAACCAGTCAAACCGAAAGGAAATCAACCCTGAATATGCATTGGAACGGCTGATACTAAAGCTGAAGTGCCAATACTTTGGCCACCTGATGTCAAGAGCCGACTCATTGGGAAAGACCCTGATGCTGAGAAGATTGAAAGAAAAAGGAGAAGGGGTGGCAGAGGATGAGACGGTTTGATGGCATCATAGATTCAATGGACGTGAGTTTGAGCAAACTCTGGGAGATAGTGGACAGGTAAGCCTGGCATGCTGTAGTCCATGGGGTTGCAGAGTGTAGGACATGACTTAGCAACTGAAGAACAACAACACTTTAAGAATTCTGAGCATATCAGTTAAAAATCCAAGGATAATTTTCAATCAGCTGTGTGTGTGTGCTCAGTTACTTCAGTCATGTCCAACTTTTTGTGAACCATTGGGCTGTAGCCCACCAGGCTCTTCTGTTCATGGGATTCTCCAGGAGAGAATACTAGAGTGGGTTGCCATGCCCTCCTCCAGGGGATCTTTCTCGACCCAGGGATCAAACCCAGGTCTCCTACATCTCCTATATTGCAGGCGGATTCTTCACTACTGAGCCATGGGGGAAGCCCTTTCAATCAGTTACCTAAATTTTATTAATAGTTCTCACATTTCCCACCACCATAGGCATAAAATAATTTTTAAAAATCTAAGCAACCTTTTAGGGAACTAAAGCACTGTGGTAGATATTTATTTATCTCCTAATGTGAGTTCCACCTTGCACTAATGGTCAGGTAATAGAGCAATAAATAAAATGGACAAAATCCAAGCCTTCAATAAGTAGGTGGAAATTAAGTTACAGAAAAACACGAGTTAAAAACCACAGTGAAATACTACCCTACTGCCAGTAGAATGGCTAAAATTGAAATGGACCACATTCCATGATGTAGACGTCTTACAGCTGGTGAGAATCTTAAAATGTTATAATCATTTTGGAAAACTGTTTGGTAGTTTCTTATAAAGTTAAACATACACCTATCCTATAGTCCAGTAATTCTCCTAAATATTTACCCAAGAGAAACGAAACATACACCTATCATATAGTCCAGTAATTCCCCTTCTATGTATTTACCCAAGAGAAATGAAAACATATGCCCACAAGAAGAATTCTAGAAGAATATTCATAGAAACTTTATTGATAATGGCCTCAAACTGGAAATAATACAATTGTCAGTAATCAGAAAAAGAAGTAAATAAGCTGACATATGTTCACATAGTGGAATGCTACTGAACAAGAAAAAGGAGTGAAGGATAGATACAACAATACAAGCAACAGTGTAGCTGAATCTCAAAAACATTATGCTGAGCAAAAGAAGCCCAGATACAAAAGAGTAAAAACTGTGTAATTTCATTTATGTGAAACTCTAGAACAGGTAAGTTAATCTAGACTTCCCTGGTGGCCCCACGGTTCAGAATTCGCTTGCCAATGCAGGGGACACAGGTTCGATCCCTGGTCTGGGAAGATTCCACACGCCTCGGGGCAACTAAGCCCACGTGCCGCAACTATTGAGCCCTTGCTCTAGAGCCCACACGACACAACTACTGAAGTCTGAGAGCTCTAGAGCCCATGCTCTGCTACAAGAGAAGCCATAGTAAAGAAAAGTCCGCACACCACACCTGGAGAAAAGCCCGTCCACAGCAATGAACACCCAGCACAGCCAAAAACAAAACAAAACAGAACAAAACACTTAAGACAATTGTTGAAGGAACTCCCTGACCATCCAGTGGTTAGGATTATATGCTTTCACTGCCACGGGATGGGGTTCAATCCCTGGTTGGGGAACTAAGATCTCACAAGCCAGGCTTCCCTGGTGGCTCAGTAGTAAAGAGTCTGCCTGCGAATGCAGGAGACATGGGTTCAATCTGGGAAGATCCCACATGCCGTGGAGCAGCTAAGCCCCTGTGCCGCAGCAGCTGAGCCTGTGCTCTGGAGTGGGGGAGCTGGGACTATTGAAGCCCCCCATGCCCTAGAGCCCTTGCTCCGCAACAAGAGAAGTTACTGCGATGAGAAGCCAGCGCGCCGCAACTCAAGGGTAGCTCATACACCAACGAAGACTCAGGATAGCCAAAAACAAATTTAAAAAGTAATTTTAAAAAAAGCCACACACCACGGCCAAACAAAAAACAAAACAGTAGAAGTCAGTCCAGTGTGTATGAAAGGTCGTCGAAACGGGGGAAAGCAGTCGGAGTGGAAGTCAGAGAAGGAGCTGGGCTGGACCTGCTGGGAAGGAACAATAGGGCATTGTCAGAGGGCTCCAGTGAAGTGCAGATAACTTCACTTCCTTCTCAAAGGATCACTTTTGCTTTTTTGTTGTTAATAGACCACTGGGAGAAGAAGGTCAGAAATCTAGGAGTTGGTTCAGAGACCGTCACAATAATCAGTCCTGACAGTGGCTGTACTGGAGGGAAGCACTGCAGGTGGTGAAGAGAGCGCAGATTCTAGTAAATTTTGAAGGTAAAGCCTACGGATTTCCTGATGGGTTAGTTGTGGAGTGTGTGTGCGCGTGTGTTTGTGTGAGACAGAGATAGAATCATGAGTGATACCAATTCTTTCATAAATTTCAGGCCTTAACTTTAATCAGTGGTATTTCTGCTGCATCTTACAACTAAACATGTATACCAGTGTGTGGTCAAATTGTGGGTGAGAATCCTGTGTATTATTTTTAACTTTTTACCATTTTTGCTCAGACACACCTAAATTACCACTAGATGGCACTATGGATTTAGTTGGTTGAGGATTTCGCATCTCTGTAGGCCCACAATCCTTTTTGTAACAGATCAGTCTTAAAAGGTTAGATGTCAGGATTTTTAGGCAAGATTTAGTGACAGGTGTTCAAAGTCTGTCTAGAGATTGCCCTGGTGGTCCAGTGATTAAGACTCCTTGCCCCTTCTGCAACGGGTGTGGGTTTGATCCCTGATTGAGGAAATAAGATCTCATGTGCTGTGAGGTGCAGCCAAAAAAATAAAATAAAAAATAAAAGCTTGCCAAGTGGCCAACTGAAGACTGCAAATGCAGATAAGGAACTGAGAAAAGGAAGCCTAAAAAAAGACATGGCGCTATAGACTTTTTGCAAGGGCAGTTTGAGGGAGAAAAGGAGGAAGTCAAAGCTCTAGAAAATCCAAAACCTCAAACTTCATTTAAAACACAGGAAACACAGGAAACACATTTTGGGATGGCAGAAGCAAATCACACTTTCCTGAGTACAGTTTATCTGTTGTTCACATCTCAAGGCTGATTGAAGTAAATATTTTATTAGAAATGTATTTACAAGGATTTGCATGATGGTCCAGTGGTTAAGCATCTACCTGCCAGTGCAGGGGACACAGGTTTGATCCCTGGTCAGGGAAGATCCCACATGCTGAGGAGGAGCTAAGTACCGAGCCTGCACTCGAGAGCCTGTGCTCCACAACAAGAGAAGCGACAGCAATGAGAAGCCTGTGCACTGCAAACCCCACCTCACAGCAGCTAGAGAAAGCCCACACACAGCAACAAAGACCGAGTGCAGCCAAAAATAAATAGATAAATAAAATAATTTAAAAATAACTATATTTACAAATTTATTTAGAATTAGTATTTATAAACATCTGCTAATCGTGTTATATTTATAAATAAATTCTCTAAAAAAGGCTATTTTTCTCTCATAATTCCAGATAATTCCACTAGCTTTATTGAACTATTCTTCCAGCACTGAGGAAAAACATAGATTAAAAAAAAAATGCCTATTTTTAATGTGCCCAAATTACGAAAGATCAGAAAAATAATGCAACAATTTGGATGCTCAGACATTGTTAGTCTTTGAGGAAATGCAAATTAAAACCATGATGAAATAGCACTTCATGCCTACTAGGATGTCTATAAACAGAAAGAAAGAAATGTGGATGAGGATGTGGGATGTGTTGAGAAGCCAGAGCTTGTGTACTGAGTTAAGTATATGTAGAGGGCTTCCCTGTCGGCTGATTAGTAAAGAATCTGGTGCCAATATAGGAGACACAGGTTCTATCCCTGGTCCAGGAAGATTTCATATGCTACAGAGCAACTGGGTCTGTGCACCACAATTAAGCGTGTACACTATTGCCTGGGAGCCACAACTACTGAGCCTGCTTGTCCTAGGGCCCGTACTCTGTAATAGGAGAAGCCACCACAACAAGAAGCCTGTGCACCAAAACTAGAGAATAGTGCCCACTTGCAGCCGATAGAGAAAAGTACATGCAGCAACAAAGACCAAGTGCAGCTAAAAATACATTATATGTATATATAAGAATGGGCTTCTCTGGTGGCTCAGTCAGTGAAGAATCCACCTGCAATGCAGGAGACCTAGGCTTGATCCTTGGGTTGGGAAGATCCCCTGGACGAGGGCATGGCAACCCATTCCAGTATTCTTGCCTGGAGAATCCCCATGGGCAGAGGAACCTGGTGGGCTGCAGTCCATTGGGTCACAAGGAGTTGGACATGACTGAGTGACTAAGCATGCATACTCATATATAGGAATATGTAGATTATGACCTGAATGGGGCATAATGAAGGGGCAAAAGTCACTCAGGGTCAGCATGTAGCTCCCTCAGCAAATAAGCTCCCACTTTGGGGAAGTGAAGCCCATGGATCATGTTAAGTGAAGATGCAGTTTCAATATACCCACACAAAGGAAGTAGAATCACAAAATTTATTGTTACTTACAGATCCCAGAAGCAAGGCGGGGTACATTGAGCTGTAGGAAAGGAGAGCTAGGCAAGCAGGAGGTGGAGAGCAGGGTAGCAAGCACCTGTTACTCAAAGCGATTGGGCAGAGGTTGCTAACTTTCATCAGGCTTTCCCCTAAGTTGTTATTTTAAAAGGTGCCCTGCAGAAAGCAAAGCAGGAACTTACTGTGGATATCCTCAATTCAAGTTTTTTCTAAATGTTCAGACTCGGTGTGAGTGGTGTTTTCATATTGTAAAACGAATAGGTAGCAACACTTTGGCCACCTGATGTGAAGAGCTGATTCATTTGAAAAGACCCCAATGCTGGGAAAGATTGAAGGCGAGAGGAAAAGGGGATGATAGAGGATGAGATGGTTGGATGGCATCACTTTCTCAATGGTCATGAGTTTGAGGAAACTCCGGGAGTTGGTGATGGACAGGGAGGCCTGGCGTGCTGCAGTCCATGGGGTTGCAAAGAGTTGGATATGACCGAGCGACTGAACTGAACGGAAGCAACTCAGAAAAATGAAATTATTTTTCTCATCTCTTTGAAAGACTGGGGTTTTCATTCACTGACGATTGAAATGTAAAATGACAACCTTTTTGGAAAAGGTTTGCAGTTAATCACACCACTGTGTGACTTAGCCATTTCACTCTTAAGTATTTGCCCAATGAAAAAAAGAGCATATGTCTATAAAAGACTTGGGGCTCTGAAGGTGATGCTAGTGGTAAAGAACCCGGCTGCCAATGTAGGAGATTTAAGAGATGCAAGTTCGATCCCTGGGTCAGGAAGATCCCCTGGAGAAGGAAAAGGCAACCCACTCCAGTATTCTTGCCTGGAGAATCCCACGGATTCTATGGGCTTGCATGAAGTCAGACATGACTGAAGCGACTGAGCACATACAAAGACTAGCGCACAAGAGTTTGCAGCAGTTTTGTTTGTAATAGTAAACGAACAAAATCCTCCAGATATTCATCAACAGATAAATGAATAAACATATTATACATACATACTGGCTTTTCCAGTAGTCATGTAGGATGTGAGAGTTGGACCATAAAGAATGCTGAGCACTGAAGAATTAATGCTTTGAATTGTGCTGGAGAAGACTCTTAAGAGTTCCTTGAACTCAGTCAGTCCTAAAGGAAATCAACCCTGAATCTTCATTAGAAGGATGGATGCTGAAGCTGAAGCTCCAATACTTTGGCCACCTGATGGGGAGAACTGACTTATTGGAAAAGACCCTGATGCTGGGAAAGATTTAGGGCAAGAGGATAAGGGGGAGACAGAGGATGAGATGGTTGAATGGAATCACCGACTCAATGGACATGAGTCTGAGCAAACTCTGGAAGATTGTCAAGGACAGGGAAGCTCGATGTGCTGTAGTCCATGGGGTTGTGAAGAGTTGAACACAACTTAGCAACTGAACAACACGGCAACAACAATACATACATGCAATGGAAAATTACTTTTCAGTGAAAAGGAATGAATAACTGATGCAAGAAATAGCGTAGATGAATCTCAAAATAATTATGATGAGTGAAAAAAAAGACAAAAAAAAAAAAAGAGTACATACTGTAAAACTGCATTTACATAAATATCTAGAAAAATGCAAACTAATCTATACTGACAGAAAGCAGATCAGAGGCTACCTGGGGATGGAGAGGATGCAGGGAAGGGCAAGAGGGAGGGATAACAGAGGGCACTGAAGATGTTCAGTCTCTTGATTTTGGGGGCAATTTCATAGCAAGACATCAAAGTGTACACTTGAAATTTGTGAAATTTATTGTATGTCAATTCTACCTCAAAAATTATTAAAAATAAAATTTGGAAATGAGATACTGATATGTAATATTTGTTAATTTCCTCCTTTATTTGCTTTTTCTTTCATTTAACAGAATTTAATGAGTGTCTTAACTGTGGCAGAAGATAAAAGAGGAATGAAATGGTCTTCCTCTAAGTCTAGTAGAGGAGCCAGACAATGACAGTTTGTATGGTATTCTTGCTGGATATGCCCATAGGAAGCTAATGAAATGTCAAGATCAGTGTGTGTGTTGGGGATGGTTTCTGAGGGCTTTAATTCTGAGTTGCATTCTGAAAAATGAGGAGGTGGTTAGGGACAGTGAGGAGGGGATGTATGTATGGTGGGCCCGACAACTTTGTTGGAAGCAAGGCATGAAGTGAGAGGACAAGGGCTTGCTACAAGAAAACAAACTGTAGGAGAGAAAGGGTTTTCTAAAGGCAAGGTGAGTAAGCAGGGACTGATTACTAAGAGCTTAGGAAGCTGTGATCAGGAATTTGGCTCTGATAATGACTGTTTGGGAAGTCAGACAGGATTTCAAGCAGGGAGGAATGAGATCAGAGAGCATGGTGATTAAGAGCCCAGGTCAAGCTGATAAAGAAAAAAAATGACATCTTGTCCTTAGATTGTCTATCATTATGGTTAAGCATAGCTAGCTTAACCATGGTGGCTCAGACGGTAAAGAATCTGCCTGCAATGCGGGAGGCCTGGGTTCGATCCCTGTGTTGGGAAGATCCCCTGGAGAAGGGAATGGCAACCCACTTCAGTATCTTTTCTGGAGAATCCCATGGACAGAGGTGCCTGGCAGGGTGCAGTCCATGGGGTCACAAAGTCGGACACAACTGAATGATTAAGCACACGCACGCACATGGCTAAGCAAGCATATTTAATTGGTCTCCATGTCCTGCCAGCGGCTTTTGCTGAGTCACACTCAGATGTGTCCATTTCTTCCCATGCCTTCATCAGTTCTTGCTTGGGTTACCACCAGGTTCTTCAACTGATGTCTCCTTCAGTCCAACCTCTCTCTTTGATACCCACAGTTTAAAACTGTTTTCTAAAACTCAAATCTGATCCTGTCACTCTTCACTGAAAACCCAATCTTCATCTTCCAGTCTTGTGTCTTATTAATACCAACACTAACTCCATAGTTTCAATAATGATAATCACACTGTTCACAATATGTCAGGAACTGTGCCAAGCACTTTACTTTCTATCTCATTAAATCCTCTCAATACATTGTTATTATCATCATCTTTTATTTTACAGATGAGAAAACTGATACTTACTGTAGGGGAGGTAAAGCTTTTCTTTACCTTCTTATGTTCACTGTCTGGATCTGTAAGTTAAACTGACAAAAGACAGATTAACAGGAGGAGAAAAACCCGAGTTTATATACGCAACACATACCATACACACAGGAGAATTCAGTGATGAGTTGCTCATAGGGAGTGGTTAAATTTTTGTGTTTATATATCTAACTCAGTTGGTGTTGATGAAAAATTAATCAATAGTCAATCTAAAGAAGAAATAGAGTTTTTTTTTTTTTTTTCTTAGCCAACCTGAAGGCTATAACACTAGAGACAGTCAGATAACTCTGCAGACTGCTCCCCTTGGTTAGAAGTCAAAAGCACATTTATATAAATTTTTGAGACAAAGGATCGTTCATCAAACTGGTACACTGACATTTTACAGTTCAGCAGAGATATGAAGTCCAGACCTACATGTAGGAAGGGAGCAGCAGGTCACCATGACCCCTTACAGGATTAGGAAAGGAATGTTATCTTCTAAGGAGTCACATTGCTGGCATTAGAAGAAGGGAAAAACAAACTTTATGGTTGAGCTGACTGACATTCCTATGTTTGAAGAGGTCTGGTTAATGTATAATGAAGAAGCACATTGCACATTAGGGAGAGCCCTGTCGGGGAGGGCATGTGTTATGTTTAAATTTTCTTGTCCTGTCTTAAAAAACCATACATTTTATTCCATCATAGATGATAGGGAAAGAGAGAAAGGGAACTTATAGGAATGACATTTTGGAAAGATAACTGGTTTTCTAGGAGAATAGATAAGAGATATGATAACCTTGAGACAATGTTTGGGCATGGTGTCCATTTTTCAAGTCCAAGAAGATTAAGGGTGTTCTCAAGGAGGGGTTTTATGACAATTGAGTTCTTTGGGGAGAGTCTGCTTTAGGCAGATAAGAGATTTCAGAAACTCAAATCTCTTTCACTCAAAACAACTCCTGTGCCACAGTGGCATATCCTGATCCCCTTCATTAGGAAGGTTTAATAATGTGCCCAAGGTCACACAGCTAATAAGTATACTTAAATAACGTTTCAAAAAAACCTTTAAAGACAAATTTGAGTATGAGATATACATTTTTTTTTTTTTTACTTGCAAGAGTGTCCAGTTATTAGGGAATTGGAACATGTACAAAGATGTAGGCAGATATTTGAAGGTCACATGATAGCTCAGTTGTTACCAAACAATTGACGGGTCTGATTGGTTGCATTTGGGTCAATTTTGATAAAAGAGAGACAATTCTTTCTCTCAATTAAAAAGAACAAAAGGGACTTCCCTGACTGTCCTGTGGTTAAGACTCCAGGCTTCCACTGCAGGGAGCACAGGTTCAATCTCTGATCAAGGAACTAAGATTTTGCCCTGTGACAAAAATAAATAAATAAATAAAAATAAAAAATCAACAGCAAACAATAGAAAAAGAAAGTCCAGGTTTGCTTCTCAGGGCCTACAGTCTGTTTCTCTTGGCTTATCTGCTTAGCTTATCTTATAGGAATCCTTTTTTTTTTTTTTTTTTTGGACTATGGAATGAAAGTTTCAGGGAAAAACATTTAAACTGCACAATAGTGAATGGGATAGAGGAAAGCAGAATTGCAGAGAGACCAATTGCAGGAATTCAGGCAAGCAATCTTAAGGCAGAACTAAGGGAAAGGCAAGTGGAATGGAAAGATCAATTTGAAAACTGTCTCTGGGATAGAATGCATTAGCTGGTTAAAAACTACAATCCTTAGGCAAATCGATCTGGATTTTTTTTTTTTTTGGTCCACACTGTGTGGCATGTGGGATCTTAGTTTCCAGACAAGGGATCATGTCCCCTGCATTGGGATAATGAGAGTCTTAACTAACCACTGGACTGCCAGGGAAGTCCCTAGATCCTGAACATCAATTAGGAATTATTACTAACAATAGAATCAGTGAGCGTTAATTGAAATGACAAGTTACAATTAAACAAACAAAAAAGATTGTATGTGTATGAAAATTATTATAATAAAAGGGAAGACATATTATGATTTAATCCCAGTTGAATGTGTCATTAAGGGTTTATGCTGTGTCTATTTGGCTCACCACCATATGTGCAGTACCTAGAAGTGTGATTGGCACGAAGCAGATGCTCCATGGCTTCAGAGCGTATTTTTTAGAAATCAGTATTTGACATTCCCTTATTTTCCAAGCGAGGTCAGGGCACCCTCTGGTTTCACACTTCTGTCCCTTTAAGAAGCCCGGGTGAAAGGAGAGAGCGCTGCCGGGAAGGAGGGCGGAGCAGGAGGTCGGGGCAGGGGCGGGGACAGGGGTGTGGGTAGCAGGCTCCTCTGGAAACTCTGGATCCCGAGTACCCTTGTAAAGAAAGCGCCAAAAGAGGCGCAAAGGCAAAGTGACCGACTTGCCCTGTGCTTTGCTCCCCAGGGTGGTGTTAGCACAGACAGGTAAGGAGAAAAGGAAGACTGTGTCTGCCCCTTTAAGATTGACTCCCGTCCTCCTCGGAGGAAAATAACGTGCTAACACTTTTGGAGCTTGTACTTTTGAACCTGTCTTCTTACTAATTAATCCAAATACCCAGTGTCCACCGCTTAATCACATATTCATAACAGATGCTTCATTGGTGCTTGGCGTGGGAGGGGGTGGCATCGGTTTGGACGACACTATGTCCAAAATCGTCTCCTATTTGCTCTGCTTTCTTTTTAAACCTTAGACTCAAGGGCTGACCCAATCATTCCTACGCAATTAGTCCAATGAGGTCAGGCTGTTAAGAGAGCCTGTGATTGATTACAAGGGCATAAATGTGGGCTGACACCCACTTAAAATCTATCCTGAGTTCACTGACTAGTGGCCTGACAGGCATTTTGACCCTCCTGTCTTGATATTTCAATTAATTTCCCGCGTTTAAAAGTGGGAATTTGTTTGTTTTTTTTCGGGTGGGGACTTGCAGCAGATAGTATCTTAGTTCCAGGAGCAGGGTTTGTGCCCTTCATTGGGAGTCTTAGCCACTAGACTGCCAGGGAAGTCCGTGGATTATCTTGAAAAATGGAAAGATCTGGCCCTATGTCCCAGGACAGGCAGCAGCTTGCTGGCTCCGTTAGACTGTTTTGAAACACTTTCTAGTTTGCCACAGCCTCTCTGTTATCAGCAACCAGCCTGCATCACTCATTTATCACCGTTCTGGCCCCAGGTAGGCATTTGAGTTTGGGGCCCCTACCCTTGGACAGCAAGGAAATCAAACCAGTCAATCCTGAAGGAAATCAGACCTGAATATTCATTGGAAGGACTCATGCTGAAGCTGAAGTTTCAGTACTTTGGCCACCTGATGTGAAGAACTGACTCATTGGAAAAAACCCTGATGCTGGGAAAGATTGAGGGCAGGAGGAGAAGCGGGTGATAGAGGATGAGACGGTTGGATGGCATCACTGACTCAATGGTCATGAGTTTGAGCAAACTCTGGAGGACAGGGAAGCCTGGAAGTGCTGCAGTTCATGGTGTTGCAAGAGTCGGACATGACTTAGTAACTGAACAACTCTAAATATTTGGGTGAATTTAAGACTACTTAAAATATTTATGCAGAACAGACCAAAGGTCCAAACAACTTAGTGTATAATTTGTGTTTAAACTTCTCTTCCTCCTTCCTACTTATTCTTTTTTTTTCATTTATTTTTATTAGTTGGAGGCTAATTACTTTACAGTATTGTAGTGGTTTCTACCATACATTGACATGACTCAGCCATGGATTTATGTGTGTTCCCCATCCCGATTCCCCCTCCCACCTCCCTCCCCATCCTATCCCTCTGGGTCTTCCCAGTGCACCAGCCCTGAGCACTTGTCTCATGCATCCAACCTGGCTGGCAATCTGTTTCACACTTGATAATATACATGTTTCAATGCTATTCTCTCAGAACATCCCCCGCCTCACCTTCTCCCAGAGTCCAAAAGTCTGTTCTATACATCTGTGTCTCTTTTTCTACTTTGCATATAGGGTTATCATTACCATCTTTCTAAATTCCATATATATGCATTAGTATACTGTATTGCTGTTTATCTTTCTGGCTTACTTCACTCTGTATAATGGGTTCCAGTTTCATCCACCTCATTAGAACTGATTCAAATGTATTCTTTTTAATGGCTGAGTAATATTCCGTTGTGTATATGTACCACAGCTTTCTTATCCATTCGTCTGCTGATGGGCATCTAGGTTGCTTCCATTTCCTAGCTATTATAAACAGTGCTGCGATGAACATTGGGGTACACATGTCTCTTTCAGTTCCGGTTACCTCGGTGTGCATGCCCAGCAGTGGGGTTGCTGGGTCATATGGCAGTTCTATTTCCAGTTTTTTAAGGAATCTCTACACTGTTCTCCATAGTGGCTGTACTAGTTTGCATTCCCACCAACAGTGTAAGCGGGTTCCCTTTTCTCCACACCGTCTCCAGCATTTATTGCTTGTAGACTTTTGGATAGCAGCCATCCTGACTGGCGTGTAATGGTACCTCATTGTGGTTTTGATTTGCATTTCTCTGATAATGAGTAATGTTGAGCATCCTTTCATGTGTTTGTTAGCCATCTGTATGTCTTCTTTGGAGAAATGTCTGTTTAGTTCTTTGGCCCATTTTTTGACTGGGTCATTTATTTTTCTGGAATTGAGCTGTAGGAGTTGCTTGTATATTTTTGAGATTAATCCTTTGTCTGTTGCTTCATTTGCTATTATTTTCTCCCACTCTGAAGGCTGTCTTTTCACCTTGCTTATAGTTTCCTTTGTTGTGCAAAAGCTTTTAAGTTTCATTAGGCCCCATTTGTTTATTTTTGCTTTTATTTCCAATATTCTGGGAGGTGGGTCATAGAGGATCTTGCTGTGATTTGTGTCGGAGAGTGTTTTGCCTATGTTCTCCTCTAGGAGTTTTATAGTTTCTGGTCTTACATTTAGATCTTTAATCCATTTTGAGTTTATTTTTGTGTATGGTGTTAGAAAGTGTTCTAGTTTCATTCTTTTACAAGTGGTTGACCAGTTTTCCTAGCACCACTTGTTAAAGAGGTTGTCTTTTTTCCATTGTATATCCTTGCCTCCTTTGTCGAAGATAAGGTGTCCATAGGTTTGTGGATTTATCTCTGGGCTTTCTATTCTGTTCCAGTGATCTATATTTCTGTCTTTGTGCCAGTAGCATACTGTCTTGATGACTGTGGCTTTGTAGTAGAGTCTGAAGTCAGGCAGGTTGATTCCTCCTGTTCCATTCTTCTTTCTCAAGATTGTTTTGGCTATTCGAGGTTTTTTATATTTCCATACAAATTGTGAAATTATTTGTTCTAGTTCTGTGAAAAATACCGTTTGTAGCTTGATAGGGATTGCATTGAATCTATAGATTGCTTTGGGTAGTATAGTCATTTTGACAATATTGATTCTTCCAATCCATGAACACGGTATATTTCTCCATCTATTTGTGTCCTCTTTGATTTCTTTCATCAGTGTTTTATAGTTTTCTCTATACAGCAAACATTATCCTCAATGGTGAAAAACTGAAAGCATTTCCCTTAAAGTCAGGAACAAGACAAGGGTGCCCACTATCACCACTACTATTCAACATAGTGTTGGAAGTGTTGGCCATAGCAATCAGAGCAGAAAAAGAAATAAAAGGAATCCAGGTAGGAAAAGAAGAAGTAAAACTCTCACTGTTTGCAGACGACATGATCCTCTACATAGAAAACCCTAAAGACTCTACCAGAAAATTACTAGAGCTAATCAATGAATATAGTAAAGTTGCAGGATATAAAATTAACACACAGAAATCCCTTGCATTCCTGTACACTAACAGTTAAAAAACAGAGAGAGAAATTAAGGGAACAATACCATTCACCATTGCAACAAAAAGAATAAAATACTTAGGAGTATATCTACCTAAAGAAATGAAATTCCTACTTATTCTTAATCAGAATGTCTTTCTATTAAGTCCAGGTTTGGTGAAGATGACTCATCAGAGGTACTACAGAAAGTGATTTGATAGTCTTTTATCACAATTAAATCCATAGTTTTTTTTTTTTTTTTTGTTGTTTTGTTTTAGGAAAAAAAACCAATCTTAATTACATTGATGTTTTATGCTAGGGCTATCTTTTTTTTTTTTTTTGGTTGGGCGGTGTCTTTGTTGCAGCAGGCAGGCTTCTCTAGCTGTGGTGCACTGACTGTGGAACATGAGGACTCAGTAGTTTTGACAAGCGGTCTTAGTCCCAGACCAGGGATTGACTCTGTTGCATTGAAAGGTGGATTCTTAATCACTGGACCACCAGGAAAGTCCCCATATGCTAGGGTTATCTTTATTGACCAGTCAGTATAATTTATATATCTCTAACCACAGTTACAATTTGATAATCTGCACAACTCTTGACTAGACTCCATAAAGGCAAGAACTGTGTTTGCCCTGATTATCTGCTCTATTCCATCGCTAGAATCTAAGTTTCCTGAAGATGGGGACTTTTGTTTATTTTGTTCCTGGTTATCAAGCACAGTGTCTGCTTAAAGGAAAATGATTTATTAAATGAATGAAAGAATGTTAAGGGTATACCTTATTTTATGTAACAGGAATGTTCCTGAGAATTCTATCAAAATCAAATGCTTGTCTATTTGGTTTTCTAAATTATTAAAAGGATTCTGTTGTTCACAAAGAATGAAAAAGTTTGTTTTAGAAGATTTGGTTTTCCTAAATTAATGCACAAAAACTTTCATCTAAAGTGAACTTGCACTTGTGCATCATATGCTACAGAGGTAACACTAATATTTTCTTACTATGTGAAAGGATTTGGAAGTGTCAAGAGTTTTCATTATTATTATGTTTTTAGAGGTCCAGTGACTCCAGCTGAGATCAGTTTGGCAACCAGACTCTTTCCCCAGGGGAAGCAGCTCTTATCAAGAGCACACCAGCATACCTGTGCTTTGGGACCAGACTGATGGCTTTGAGCCCAGGCTGGAGAGTGTTTGCATCATTTCCCATGAACCGCTATGTTGTCTTCTGGAAGGCTGTGAGAAGCGGTGGCTTCCCCTTGTTTCCCTGGGGCCACTGCCCCTGGAGAGGAACTGGAAACCTTTTGGACCCTGAGATGAAAGCTTTCCTGGAGGAGAACACTGAAGTCACCAGCAGTGGCAGCCTCACCCCTGAAATCCAGTTGCGGCTTTTGACCCCCAGATGCAAGTTCTGGTGGGAGAGAGCTGACCTGTGGCCCCTCAGGGATCCTTACTGGGCAATCTACTGGCCAGGGGGCCAAGCCCTGTCTAGGTACGTATGGCCTTAAGTGAAGCGGGAACATTTAGGGCTCCTCACCACCTCTCTCTTTTCTGTCCCTTCCAACTCCACTTTCTCCCTGCTCCTCAAAAAAAACCCAAATTCTTTTATTAGAGTTTAGGAACAGTTTTGGGTTGCTTTGTTGCATGGTTTTCCCTTCTATTCCAAGCTTACCAAGGTTTTTCCCCATATATAGTTCTCTTCCCAAGAGAAATCCTAGGTCAGCTGTCAAGACCCTAGGTAACTGGTAATGATCCAGAAATCTCACACTGTTCTCAGGTTCATGGTTTGTGATGCCCTTGCAGATCCTTGGTGGAACATAAAGCTCCCCACTCCTTCTCCGGGTTTAATTCTGTAAATGTTGCTCCCTCCACCACTGCCTTTCCCAAGCTCCCAAAGAATGAGGGATATTGACTTGAATCTGCATTTTTAAGGTCCCCCCTTCCAACTCCCCATACTGCAAAGGTCTTTAGGACATTTTCTCACATATACACACAATGCTTTTTATTAAAACAGTCGCTGAAACAAATGCAAGAACTTTCAGCATTTTAATCTAGTCTTTGCTCTTAGGTTGGTAAATGATTTAATTTTTTAATGCTTTGATGTTACAAAACTGTGAAAGGAAATGTATATTCTCTTTCACAGGAATGGTATGGTCTAGCAGAACTCAGATTTTATTTAGTTTTTTATTTTTATTTCTTTGGCCATGCTATGTGGCGTGTGGGGTCTTAGTTCCCTGATCAGGGATTGAACCTGCATCCCCTGTATTGGAAGCATGGAGTTTTAATCACTGGACTGCCAGGGAAGTCTAGTTTGTATATAGTTTTAAATGCAAAATAAATAAATGCAAACATAGAGCTTTTTGGAAAATCCTGAGTTCTGGAAAACTTTCCAGGTGGTATAAATTCCAATTTTCTGGCTGTTGTGTTGCCAAATTTTCCTATATTTACTTGTATCATTTAACAAAATAAGTGATATCTTTGCAAGTGATACCTATGCAAATTGTTGTGTATCAACTCCAAATATAAAGGCAATCAGATTCCTTAAGAGACTGAATCAGAGGTCACAAATTGGTGATCCACAGATGTGTTTTCTGTTTTTAAAAAATGGATATGTTTTTGTAAACTTGTTTTACTTATAAACTTTAAAACAATCAGGTGCTATCATTTAAAACTTGAAGCAAGTAAAAATTTACTTGAATTGAAAAATAAGAATCTCTGGGGAGTTACTCAGCACTTTCACTGCCTGGTCCAACTTCAATCCCTATTCAGGGAACTAAGATCGTGCAAGCCAAAACACTAAAAAACAAAAAAAGAATCTCTGCTAACATCAGATTTAAATCTCTGCTAATACCTAACTTCTGTTGTGGCAGAAATTACCTCAAGATGGGTAACAGCTGTCCCTTTAGATGGGGCACTACACCCTTGCCTTGCCATTGTTCCTTAGTCTTTTTTTGGATCACAGGATCTCAGGGATCCTTGGCAGACCCTCGGCAGTGAAAATGTGGAGTCCTAGCCACTGGACCACCAGGGAATTTCCTTTGCTCTTCTGCTAAGTTTCACTATTTCCTTGTCCAATCAATCCAAAGAAAAAATATTGGACACCTCTTACTGACCTCCCATCTGTCTTAGACTATATTTTCCCTTTTCTAATTTAGGTATCTTTTGGATAATCCTGATGTTGTCAGAGGAAAATCTGTGTTAGACATTGGGAGTGGATGTGGCGCTACAGCCATCGCTGCTAAGATGAGTGGAGCCTTAAGGATCTTGGCCAATGACATAGACCCTAGTAAGACTGTCATATTTTTAAATATTTTGAGCTCATATTTTTTTTCCCTCCAGGATAAATATCTACAGTTGCTCCAACACCATAAGCCATTTCCATGTTGTATTTCATAATCTAATATGGTGAACTCAGTGGGACATTGTCTGTGGGAACCCTGTAAGGCCTGACTTGATGGTGCATTTTTGACAGGAGGACTTCTATTTGTGTCTGGCAGATATCCCAAAGTGATACCAACCTGGGAACAGTTACTGTTGGTCATCTCTGGGCTAGGGATTTCCTGAAATATGTAGGTAGTGTTTATTTGACCCAAAACCCAAGTGAAGATAGACCTGGGCATTTGAGGGATATTTTATTCCATTTGAACCCAAGTTGAGACAGGTAAGTGTTAATTTTACCTGATTTTCTCTAATCTTCCCTTTCATTGAGGATCTAGCCCTTGAGGAGCCTTATTATATATAGGACTCTCAGTTCCAAGTTGTCATCCTGCTCAAACATAAGCCTTGTTTTCCTGTCTCTTGTACATCTGTGACAAACCAAAAGTCTTCATTGTTGTTGTTATTTAGTTGTTAAGTCATATCCAACTCTTTGTGACCCCATGGACTGCAGCCCGCCAGGTTCCCCTGTCCTTCACTGTCTCCCAGAGTTTGCTCATATTTATGGCCATTGAGTCGGTTATGCCGTCCAACCATCTCATCCTCTGCCGCCCCTTTTCCTTTTGCCTTCAGTCTTTCCCAGCACCAGGGTCTTTTCCAATGAGTTGGCTCTTTCTATCAGGTGGCCAAAATATTGGGGCTTCAGCATCAGTCCTTCCAATGAATATTCAGGGTTGATTTCCTTTAGGATTGACTGGTTTGATCTCCTTGCAGTCCAAGGGACTCTCAGGAGTCTTCTCCAACACCACAGTTCAAAAGCATCGATTCTTCAGTGCTCAGCCTTCTTTAAAGTCCAACTCTCACATCCATACATGACTACTGGAAAAACCATAGCTTTGACTATATGGACCTTTGTTGGCTTTGTGATGTCTTTGCTTTTTAATACACTGTCTAGGTTTGTTATACCTTTCCTTCCAAGGAGTAAGCATTTTAAAAAATTTCATGGCTGCACTCTCCATCAGCAGTGACCTTGGAGTCCAGGAAAATAAAACCTGTCACTGCTTCCACTTTTCACCCTCTGTTTGACATGAAGTGATAGGACCAGATGCTATGATCTCAGTTTTTTGAATATTGAGTTCTAAGCCAGTTTTTTTTTTTTTTTTTAACTTTTTTCTTTCATCCTTATCAGGATGCTCTTCAGTTCTTCTTTACTTTCTGCCATTAGAGTGGTATTATCTGCATATCTGAGGTTATTGATATTTCCCCCAGTAATCTTGATTCCAGTTTGTGCTTCATCCAGCTCAGCATTTCACAAGATGTACCCTGCATAGAAGTTAAATAAGCCAGGTGATAATATATAGCTTTGGTGTACTCCTTTCCCAATTTTGAACCAGTCCATTGTTCCATGTCCAGTTTTAACTACTGCTTCTTGACCCACATACAGGTTTCTCAGGAAACAGGGAAGATGATTTGGTAGTCCCATTTCTTTAAGAATTTTCCACAGTTTGTTGTGATCCACAGAGTCAAAGGCTTTAGCATAGCCAATAAAGCAGAAGTAAATGTTTTTCTGGAGTTCCCTTGCTTTCTCTATGACCGAACAAATGTTGGAAATTTGATCTCTGGTTCCTCTGCCTTTTCTAAACCCAGCTTGTACATCTAGAAGTTCTCAATTCACTGACTGCTGAAGCCTAGCTTGGAAGATTTTGAACATAATCTTATTAGCAGGTGAAATGAGTGCAATTGTATAGTACTTTGAACATTCTTTGGCATTGCCCTTCTTTGGGATTGGAATGAAAACTGACCTTTTCCAGTCCTGTGACTACTGCTGAGTTTTCTAAATTTGCTGGCACATTGAGTGCAGCACTTTAACAGCATCATCTTTTAGGATTTGAAATAGCTCAGCTGGAATCCTGTCACCTCCACTAGCTTTGTTCATAGTGAAATGTTTTGTAAGGCCCACTTGACTTCACACTCTAAGGTGTTTGACTCTAGGTGAGTGACCACACCATTGTCATTATCCAAGTCATTAGGACCTTTTTTGTATAGTTCTTCGGTGTATTCTTGCCACCTCTTCTTTTTTTTTTCCATTTATTTTTATTAGTTGGAGGCTAATTACTTTACAATATTGTAGTGGTTTTTGTCATACATTGACATGAATCAGCCATGGATTTACATGTGTTCCCCATCCTGAACCCCCCCTCCCACATCCCTCCCCATCCCATCCCTCTGGGTCTTCCCAGTGCACCAGTCCTGAGCACCTGTCTCATGCATCCAACCTGGACTGGAGATTTGTTTCACACTTGATAATATACATGTTTTGATGCTGTTCTCTCAGATCATCCCACCCTCGCCTTCTCCCATAGAGTCCAAAAGTCTGTCCCATACATCTGTGTCTCTTTTTCTGTCTTGCATATAGGGTTATTGTTACCATCTTTCTAAATTCCATATATATGTGTTATTATACTCTATTGGTCTTTATCTTTCTGGCTTACTTCACTCTGTATAATGGGCTCCAGTTTCATCCATCTCATTAGAACTGATTCAAATGTATTCTTTTTAATGGCTGAGTAATATTCCATTGTGTATATGTACCACAGGTTGCTTATCCATTCATCTGCTGATGGGCATCTAGGTTGCTTCCATGTCCTGGCAATTATAAACAGTGCTACAATGAATACTGGGGTACATGTGTCTCTTTCAGTTCTGGTTTCCTCAGTGTGTATGCCCAGGAGTGGGATTGTTGGATCATATGGCAGTTCTATTTCCAGTTTTTTAAGGAATCTTTACACTGTTCTCCATAGCGGCTGTACTAGTTTGCATTCCCACCAACAGTGTAAGAGGGTTCCCTTTTCTCCACACCCTCTCCAGCATTTATTGCTTGTAGACTTTTGGATAGCAGCCATCCTGACTGGTGTGTAATGGTACCTCATTGTGGTTTTGATTTGCATTTCTCTGATAATGAGTGATGTTGAGCATCTTTTCATGTGTTTGTTAGCCATCTGTATGTCTTCTTTGGAGAAATGTCTGTTTAGTTCTTTGGCCCATTTTTTGACTGGGTCATTTATTTTTCTGGAATTGAGCTGCAGGAGTTGCTTGTATATTTTTGAGATCAATCCTTTGTTGCTTCGTTTGCTATTATTTTCTCCCATTCTGAAGGCTGTCTTTTCACCTTGCTTATAGTTCCCTTTGTTGTGCAAAAGCTTTTAAGTTTCATTAGGCCCCATTTGTTTATTTTTGCTTTTATTTCCAATATTTTGGGAGGTGGGTCATAGAGGATCTTGCTGTGATTTATGTCGGAGAGTGTTTTGCTTATGTTCTCCTCTAGGAGTTTTAGTTTCTTGCCACCTCTTCTTTATCTGTTTTGCTTTTGTTAGGTCCTTATTATTGCTGTCCTTTATCATGCCCATCCTTGCATGAAATGTTTCCTTAATGTCTCCTAGTTTCCTTGAGATCTCTAGTCTTTCTATTCTGTTGTTTTCCTCTATTTCTTTGCATTGTTCATTTAAGAAGACCCTTCCTATCTCTCTTGGCTATTCTCTGGAACTCTGCATTCAGTTGGGTTTATCAGTCCCTTTCTCCCTTGCCTTTTGCTTCTCTTCTTTCCTCAACCTTTTGTAAGACCTTCTCAGACAACCACTCTGCCTTCTTGCATTTCTTTTGCTTTTGGTCATACCTCCTGTACAGTGTTTCAAACTTCTGTCTGTAGTTCTTCAGGCACTCTGTCTACCAGATCTAATCTCTTGAATCTATTCATCACCTCCACTATATACTTATAAGGGATTTGACTTAGGTCATACCTGAATGACCCAGTGGTTTTCCCTACTTTCTTCAATTTAAGCCTGAATTTTGCAATAAGGAGCTCATGATCTGAGCCACAGTCAGATCCAGGTCTTGATTTTACTGACTGTATAGAGCTTCTCAGTCTTCAGCTGCAAAGAATATAATCAATCTGATTTTGGTATTGGTGATGATGGTGATGATCTGGTGATATCCATGTGTAGAGTTGTCTCTTATGTTGTTGGAAAAGTATGTCTGTTACGACCAGTGTGTTCTCTTGACAAAACTGTGTTAGCCTTTGCTCTGCTTCATTTTGCACTCCAAGGCCATACTTGCCTGTTACTCCAGGTATCTCTTGACTTCTAGTTTTACATTACACCCCTCTAGGTTGACAAGGACATTCTTTTTTGGTGTTAGTTCTAAGTGGTCTTGTTGAGATGAGCAAATATCCCTTAAAACCTCTCCTTTCCCAGGTGTGTAGTATTGTTTGCTTTGTTTTCAGAATACTCATATATTTGAGCATTGTAGGAAATAGCTTATTTTGGCATATAGTTTAGGCTTCTTTACCTAAAAACACAGCTTTCAACACAAAGGGGAAAAATCTATTGGAGATTCTCTAAATTATTTAAATTAATCAGTAGGAAATTAAAATAACATAGCATATACCAATTCACTATGTCCTTTTTTTAAAGTTGCAGGAATGGCTATTAAACTAAATTGTGAGTTGAACCAACTGAATCCTTTTCCCATTTTAATCAAAAACATTTTGGATTTGGAACAAGATAAGTGGGACCTTGTTGTGCTTGGAGATATGTTTTATGATGAAGACCTTGCAGACAGTCTGCTTCAATGGCTGAAGAACTGCTTTGAGGCCCACAGAACTCAAGTACTGATTGGTGACCCTGGGCGACCCCAATTCAGTGGACATAGCATTCAGCATCAACTGCACAAAGTAGCAGAATATTCACTTCCAGAGCCTACAAGGCAGGATAACAACGGACTGACAACCAGCACAGTGTGGCAGTTTCAGCCTTGAGCTGTTGAAGTTCCTCCAACAGGGCATATAGCTATGTTTGGGTTTAACCTGAAAAGACTCTCTGGTTCAAAGAAGGCAATTTGTGTTAAATGGTAAATCTTGCTTTGAAAATATGAATGTTAAAATTTTGTCAGCCTTTGTCATATAACTTGTTCTACAGTAAGCCAAATGCAGAAATCTCTATCTGTAATTTTTTTTCTAGTTTTACTGCTGTGCTTAATTGTTCTGTCATGTTGAACTCTTTGCAATCCATGGACTGTAGCCCACCAGGCTCTTCTGTCCATAGGGATTCTCCAGGCAAGAATACTGGAGTGGGTTGCCATGTCATCATCCTGCTATAGGAATATAATTATACAAGGCAGTATCCAATAGTAACCACATGTAATTTAAGTAGCAGAGAAGAATTAGATTTTTAAAAATTTTTTGGAATTAGATGTTTTAGCAGAGTCTGTTTCTATAGTTTAGAACAACTACAATGTATCTTTGAATTAAAATAAAAAATATAGAATACTATATTAAAAAAATTACCTGTAAATATCAGAGATGCAGTTAGTATGGTACCAAATACATGGGCTTTAGAGTGTGACCACTCTGTCACTTTCTAGTTGGCATTTAGGGTGAGTTAAGCTCTCTTGAGATTTCATTTCTTAACTTATAAAATGTTAATAGTAATAAATTTGTACTGTACTTCAAAAGGTTATTGTATTAAATGAAAGTATAAAGTGCCTAGTATAGGTTAGTACACAATAGGGCATCAATTAAGAAACATAGATTAAAAAAAACAGTTTAGAAGATTTGTAACATTGTACAAGAGACAGTGATCAAAACCATCCCCAAGAAAAAGAAATGCAAAAAGGCAAAATGGTTGTCTGAGGAGGGCTTACAAATAGCTGAGAAAAGAAGAGAAGCAAAAGGCAAAGGAGAAAAGGAACTATATACCCATTTGAAAGCAGAGTTCTAAAGAATAGCAAGGAGAGATGAGAAAGCCTTCCTAAGTGAATAGTGTAAAGTAATAGAGGAAAACAATAGAATGGGAAAGACTAGAGATCTCTTCAAGAAAATTAGAGACACCAAGGGAACATTTCATGCAAAGATGGGCACAATAAAGGACAGAAATTGTACGGACCTAACAGAAGCAGGTGTTGGAGAAGACTCTTGAGAGTTCCTTGGACTGCAAGGAGATCCAACCAGTCTATCCTAAAGGAGATCAGTCCTGGGTGTTCATTGGAAAGACTAATGCTGAAGCTGAAACTTCAGTACTTTGGCCACCTCATGTGAAGAGTTGACTCATTGGAGAAGATCCTGATGCTGGGAGGGATTGGGGGCAGGAGGAGAAGGGGACGACAGAGGATGAGATGGCTGGATGGCATCACCGACTCAATGGGCATGAGTCTGAGTAAGCTCCAGGAGTTGGTGATGGACAGGGAGGCCTGCCGTGCTGTGATTCATGGGGTCACAAGGAGTCGGACATGACTGAGCGACTGAACTGAACTGAACAGAAGCAGAAAATATTAAGAAGAGGTGGCAAGAATACACAGAAGAACTATACAAAAAAGATCTTCATGACCCAAATAACTACTATGATGTAGTTATAGGCATCAATAATATGTGAACCAAGAACTTCCAGATGTACAAGCTGGATTTAGAAAAGACAGAGGAACCAGAGATCAAATTGCCAACATTCACCTACAGCCAGACATCCTGGAGTGTGAAGTCAAGTGGGCCTTAGGAAGCATTACTACGAACAAAGCTAGTGGAGGTGATGAAATTCCAGCTGAGCTATTTGAAATCCTAAGAGATGATGCTGTTAAAATGCTGCACTCAAATTTAGAAGAGTTGCTGCCAGCAAATTTAGAAAACTCAGCAGTGGCTAAAGGACTGGAAAAGGTCAGTTTTCATTCCAATACCAAAGAAGAGCAATGCCAAAGAATGTTCAGACTACTGCACAATTGTACTCATTTCATGCTAACAAGCTAATGCTTAAATTCCTCCAAGCTAGGCATCATCAGTATGTGAACCAAGAACTTCCAGATATACAAGCTAGATTTAGAAAAGACAGAGGAACCAGAGATCAAATTGCCAACATCCACTGAATAATAGAAAAAGCAAGAGAATTCCAGAAAACCATCTGCTTCTGCTTTATTGACTATGCTAAAGCCTTTGACTGTGTGTATCACAACAAACTGGAAAATTCTTCAAGAGATGGGAATACCACCTTACCTCCCTCCTGAGAAACGTGTATGCAGGTCAAAAAGCAAGTTACAACCATATTCACATGGAACAATGGAATGGTTAAAAATTGGGAAAGGAGTACACCAAACCTGTATATTATCATCTTGCTTATTTTAACTTCTATGCAGGGTACATCATGGGAAATGCTGGGCTGGAAGAATCAGAAGCTGGATCAAGGTTTCTGGGAGAAATATCAATAACCTCAGATATGCAGATGACACCACCCTAATGGCAGAAAGCGAAGAGGAACTAAAGAGCCTCTTGATGAAGGTATAAGAGGAGAGTGAGAAAACTGGCTTAAAACTCTTAACATTAAAAAATGAATATCATGGCATCTGGTCCCATTACTTCATGGCACATAGATGGAGAAACAATGGAAACAGTGACAGACTTTATTTTCTTGGGCTCCGAAATCACTGCAGATGATGACTGCAGCCATGAAGTTAAAAGACAGTTGCTCCTGGAAGAAAAGTTATGACCAACCTAGACAGCATATTCAAAAGTAGAGACATTACTCTGCCGACAAAAGTCCATGTAGTCAAAGCTATGGTTTTTCCAGTAGTAATGTACAGATGTTTTGAGAGTTGGAGCATAAAGAAGGCTGAGCGCCAAAGAACTGATGCTTTCGAGTTGTGGTGTTGGAGAAGACACCTGAGAGCCCCTTGGACTGCAAGGAGATCAAACCAGTCAATTCTAAAAGAAATCAACCATGAATGTTCATTGGAAGGGCTGATACTGAAGCTGAAGCTCCAATATTTTTGTCACCTGGTGGGAAGAAGTGAGTCATTAGAAAAGACTGCAATGCTGAGAAAGATTGAGGGCAGGAGGAGAAGGGGACGACAGAGAATAACATGGTTGGATAGCATCACCGACTCAATGGACGTGAGCTTGAGCAAGCTCTGGGAATTGGTGAAGGACAGGGAAGCCTGATGTGCTGGAGTCCATGGGGTCTCAAAAAGAGTCGGACAGGACTGAGTGACTCGACAACAACAACAACAACAACAACAACAACAACAACAACATACTCAGTACTGTGATACCTTATGATGCATTTTTATGGTTTATTAAAGTCAGTAACATTTTGTTATACCACCAGTGCCCCGGGTTGTCAGGATCTTATATATCAATAAGAACATTAGGACATAAATGAGAAACAATGTGAAGGACTACCACTATTTGTGAAAAAAAAAAAAAAAGTGTATATACCTACATATGAATGTATATGTAAAGGATATATATTTACTTGCAGTAGACATATTTTGTCTGCAGAAAGGTAAGTAAGAAATTGATCAGAGTGGTTGTGTTCTGAAAGGGTACCAGATGGCTGATGGATGAGGGTGGGAGGGAGACCTAGTTTTTACTTTTGGGTCTTGTAATTTTGTTTTGATTTTAGGTACTATATTTCATATTCTTCAATTTAAAACAAAACATGACCACAATACATATTACAAGTGCAGTTTAAAATGCAACTTTGTACACACGTGGGGGTTAGGGTGCTGACAATCGCCAACCACCCCCTTAGAATTGAAAATCTATGTGTAACTTTACATTACAAATCCAAATTTCTGCATCTGAGGATGGATTGCATAATACTGTAGTATTTACTGAAAACCAACCAAACAAACAAAAACACATAAAGTGCAGTTCAGACCCATGTTGTTCAAGGGTCAACTGTACTCTCTTGTTCTTACTACTTAGGAATTGGTTATCACACTTGCATTATGTGCTTTCTAATAATACACACATGCCAATGGGATTAGGATACCAGGGAGATGTGATCATAGTTACAGTCCTTCAACAGAAATGTAGAGAAAGCAGTTAGGAGCAAGTTGTTGCTTAGATAGGAAAACAGAATCATTACATGGGAGTTTTGGAGCTGGGGTCACAGAGGATCTTCTGATTTCTGAATTTGGAAGTCAGAGATTACTATAACCCAATAAATCAATTCTTGTATCCAATTTCCATTGATCTACTGGGGGTCACTTATGAACTCAAAAGTTTGACTCCGCATTGGTAAACATTAATGGAAATTATAGGCTACAGTGGTATTAGATGGTATCTGAGGAGAAAGAGTTTTGTTGACATATTCTTTGAAAATTCAGGGTATTCTGTTGGATAGTGTCTTTCTCAGCAGGATAAGAAGGAGAAAATTAAAGGGAATTATACTCTGGAGCACTGTTGGACATTGACTTGAAGAGGCCAAGAGTAGATTTAATTTTAAATATCTACAACCCTGTTTCCATTATCTTCTCTTAATTATTTATGAGGAGGGTACAAGAAGGTGTTTGAGATATTCAAATATTACTTCAAATATTTAAAATCTCCCATATATATATATAACAGTGATCCTTGAAATGACTTAATAGCTAACAGTTTTGTATTAAGACTGTTCACATATGAGCTTCCCTGGTGGTGCAGTGGTTGAGAATCTGAGAGTCAATTCCTAGGTTGATAAGAAGTCCGGGGTCTCCAAGAAAAAGATAGGGGTCTGGAGTTCTCAAGGAGGAGAAAAGGACAAATGTTTTTTTTCTTTAAATCCAGAGCTGATGATTGCACAACAAAACAACTCGTCTTGCTCAAGGATATGTTTTTCCTTAAACTCTGTACCAATGACTATATAACAACAATGTATCCTGCTTAAGGACATATTTCTCCTTCCTAAGAACCTTCTGAATAATCCTTAGAAGAAATGGAGTAGCCTCATAGTCAACAAGAGTCCAAAATGCAACTTAGATGCAATCTCATAAACTACAGAATTATCTCTGTTTCCAAGGCAAACCATTCAGTATCACGGTAATTGAAGTCTATGCCCTGACCAGTAATATTGAAAAAGCTGAAGTTGAACAGTTCTATGAAGACCTACAAGACCTTCTAGAACTAACACCCCCAAAAGATGTCCTTTTCATTATAGGGGACTGGAATGCAAAAGTAGGGAATTGAGAGATACCTGGAGTAACAGGCAAATTTGGCCTTGGAGTACAAAATGAAGCAGGGCAAGGCTAACAGAGGTTTGCAAAAAGAATGCACTGGTCATAGCAAACAGCCTCTTCCAACAACACAAGAGAAAACTCTACACATGGACATCACCAGATGGTCAGTACTGAAATCAGATTGATTATATTCTTTGCAGCCAAAGATGGAGAAACTCCATATAGTCAGCAAAAACAAGACCAGGAGCTGACTGTGGCTCAGATCATGAACTCCTTATTGCCAAATTCAGATTTAAATTGAAGAAAGTGGGGAAAACTGCTAGACCATTCAGGTATGATCTAAATCAAATCCCTTAGGATTATACAGTGGAAGTGAGAAATAGATTTAAGGGATTAGATCTGATAGAGTGCCTGATGAACTATGGATGGAGGTTTGTGACATTGTACAGGAGACAGGGATCAAGACCATCCCCAAGGAAAAGAAATGCAAAAAAGCAAAATGGCTGTCTGAATAGGCCTTACAAATAGCTGTGAAACAAAGAGAAGTGAAAAACAAAGGAGAAAAGGAGAAATATACCCATTTGAATACAGAGTTCCAAAGAAGAGCAAGGAGAGAGAAGAAAGCCTTCCTCAGTGATCAGTGTAAAGAAATAGAGGAAAACAATAGAATGGGAAAGACTGGAGTTCTCTTCAAGAAAATTAGAGATAGCAAGGGAACATTTCATGCAGAGATGGGCTCAATAAAGGACAGAAATGGTATGGACCTAACAGAAGCAGAAGGTATTAAGAAGAGGTGGCAAGAATACACAGAAGCACTATACAAAAAAGATCTTCATGACTCATAATCATGATGGTATGATCACTCACCTAGAACCAGATATCCTAGAATGCGAAGTCAAGTGGGCTGTAGGAAGCATCACTATGAACAAAGCTAGTGGAGGTGATGGAATTCCAGCTGAGCTACTTCAAATCCTAAAAGATGATGCTGTGAACATGCTGCACTCAACATGCCAGCAAATTTGGGAGACTCAGCAGTGGCCACAGGCCTGGAAAAGGTCAATTTTCATTCCAATCCCAAAGAAAGGCAATGCCAAAGAATGCTCAAACTACCGCACAATTGCAGTCATCTCACACGCTAGTAAAATAATGCTCAAAATTCTCCAAGCCAGTTTTCAACAGTACGTGAACCATGAACTTCCAGATGTTCAAGCTGGTTTTAGAAAAGGCAGAGGAACCAGAGATCAAATTGCCAACAAACACTGGATCATCAAAAAAGCGAGAGTTCCAGAAAAACATCTGCTTTATTGACTATGCCAAAGCCTTTGACTGTGTGGCTCACAAGAAACTGTGGAAAATTCTGAAAGAGATGGGAATACCAGACCACCTGCCCTGCCTCTTGAGAAACCTGTGTGCAGGTTAGAAAACAGAACTGGACATGGAACAACAGACTGGTTCCAAATAGGAAAAGGAGTATGTCAAGGCTGTATATTGTCACCCTTATTTAACTTATATGCATCATGAGAAACGCTGGGTTGGAAGAAGCACAAGCTGGAGTCAAGATTGCCGGGAGAAATATCAATAACCTCAGATATTCAGAGGACACCACCCTTATGGCAGAAAGTGAAGAGGAACTAAAGAGCTTCTTGAAAGTGAAAGGAAAGGTGGAAAAGTTGGCTTAAAGCTCAACATTCAGGAAACTAAGATCATGGCATCTGGTCCCAACACTTCATGGCAAATAGATGGGGAAACAGTGGAAACAGTAGCTGACTTTTATTTTTTTGGGCTCCAAAATCACTGCAGATGGTGACTGCCACCATGAAATTAAAAGATGCTTACTCCTTGGAAGGAAAGTTATGACCAACCTAGATAGCACATTAAAAAGCAGAGAGATTACTTTGTCAACAAAGGTCCGTCTAGTCAAGGCTATGGTTTTTCCAGTAGTCATGTATGCATGTGAGATTTGGACTATAAAGAAAGCTGAGCACCAGAGAATTGATGTTTTTGAACTGTGGTGTTAGAGAAGACTCTTGAGAGTCCCTTGGACTGCAAAGAGATCCAACCAGTTCATCCTAAAGGAGATCAGTCCTGGGTGTTCATTGGAAGGACTGATGTTGAAGCTGAAACTCCAGTACTTTGGCCACCTGATGCGAAGAGCGGACTCATTTGAAAAGACCCTGATCCTGGGAAAGATTGAGGGCAGGAGGAGAAGGGGACAACAGAGGATAAGATGGTTGGATGGCATCACCGACTCAATGGACATGAGTTTGGGTAAACTCGGCAGTTGGTGATGGACAGGGAGGCCTTGTGTGCTGCAGTTCATGGGGTTGCAAAGAGTCAGACATGACTGAGCAACTGAACTGAAGTGTCACATGAAAATGTAAATTGTGGGAGTGGATCTAGTAAGATCTTTGTAACCTTGAGACATTCTTTTGATTTATTGTTATAACCAAATAAAAAATATATAGCTCCTTGCTAAGACTAGCAAATGGGGTGCTGTCCATTCCCCTTGTGATGTCTATATTAGAAGCTTTCTCTGTCCCCTCTTATAGTTTAATAAAACTGTGCTACACAAAAGCTCTTAAGTGATCAAGCCTGATCCCTGGTCCTGAAGCTAAATCTTCTTCAGAGATCCTGCCAATGCAGGAGAAACTGGTTCGATCCCTGCTCTGGGAAGAACGCACATGCTGCAGAGCAACTAAATTTGTGTGAAGCAACACTAAGCATGAGCTCTAGAGTGCACTTGCTGCAACTACTGAAGCTTAAGTGACTAGAGCCTGTGCTCTGCAACAAGAGTAGCCTGAGCACCGTATCAGAGCAGCCCCCACTCATCACAACTAGAGAAAAGCCTGCATGCAGCAACAACGACCCACCACGGCCAAAACCTTAAATAAATAAATCTTTTAACAGATAGATTGTTCACATTTAAACATTTAAAGACATTATTGATATAGTTGGATTAATTTCTACCATCCTTATAGCTGTTCCCTACTCCTGCTTTTGTTCTTTCTTTTTTGTGTTCTACTTTTTCTTCATTTTCTGATTTTTATCTTTTTTTGCAGGGTGGGGTTGGGGCTGCATTGCAAGTCTTGTGGGATCTTAGTTCCTGGACCAGGAATAGAACCCAGGCTCTTGTCAGTGAAAGTGCAGAGTTCTTAGTCCCTGGACCACTGGGGAATTCTCCTTTATCTTTTTTTGTTTTTTTTTTGGCTGTGCTGGGTCTTTGTTGCTGCTTAGGCTTTCTCTAGTTGTGGTGTGTGGGCTCCTCATTGCCATGACTTCTCTTCTTGTGGAGCATGGGCTCAAGGGTGCGTAGGCTTCTGTAGTTGCAGCTCTTGGACTCCTGAGTACAGACTCAATAGTTGAGGCACACTGGCTTAGCTGCTCCACGGCATGTGAGATGTTCCCAGACCAGAGATCGAGCTCCTGTCTCCTGCATTGGCTGGCGGATTCTTTACCACTGAGCCACCAAGGAAGCCCCCCTTTCTGGTGTAATTGAGCATTTTATATAGTTTCATCTCCCCTCCCTTAAGACACCAATCATATTTATTAAAATTTATTTTACCAGTTGCCCGAGAGTTTGCAGTATACATCTACAACTAATACAACTCCACTTTCAAACAATGCTGTACTGCTTCATGATTTCAGTTTGTTCAGCTTTTATCTTGTGGGGACAAGAGTGATGACTTCCAATCTCTGTACATGTCACAGACCAGAAACTTGAAGTATGGGTATTACTTTTATTTATTTTCTTGTCTATTTATTCAACAAACATTTGGGTGCTTATTATATATCAGACACTGTTCTAGGTACTGGAGATACAGCAGTGAAAAAAGAGAAATAATGTCTGTCTTCATGAAGCTTATATACTAAGGTGGACAGACAGATAATAAATAAAAAATAAGATGTCAGATGGTAAATGATGGAAAGGGGGAAAAATAGAGTTCAGAATGACAGGCAAGCGTGACAGTTATAGGTAGGATAGGGATGGGAGACCAGACTTTTAAGCAGGGTGCTGAAAAATAGCTGATACAACCAGTGATATAAAAAAAGATCAAGCCACAAGCTGCTTTAGGATGATAAGTCATTTATAGACCTTAAAAATCTGACACTTTAGATCTTGAAACTAGTTTCTTCAAAAGGAGGAAAAGGTAGTGACTTGGTTAGGTGTTCAATATTAAATCTTACTGAATTTGTCTTTAGAGAAATTTCATAGATGGAACAGGCCTTACCCATTTTATACATACACACGTGTACCACCTTTGCAGTGGCAATACACTATATTGTACACTATACATTATAAACATAGCACATTTATAAAGTAGTTAATAGTAAGGAGAAGAAGTAGAGTTGGATATGTAAACCTGTCCCTCTACATATGTCCAAGAAATCTACCATACCACAGTTTCCCTGTTATTCTCTGTATCACAGTTAAAACAGGAAGTCTTTAAGAAGGTCCCACTGACAAAGGCTTTTGGCTCAGGGAATATGGTGAATTTGGGGGTAGTTTAAGCACAGTATGTTTCAGAGAATTTTGTGATTATAGATAGTAATACATTTCATTTGAAAACTAAGACCTGTGCTGTTTATTTTACAATGTGAAACCAGTAGAGCTTCAGGATACAACCTCTGTGATGCTATTTCATATTTATTCATTCTCACACGTTCTTGAGTGCAGTTTTTAAGGAAGAAAGTTTGTAGATGAATAGCATGTATTGGGGGAAAGTAGCCATAAAAATCAATGTAATAAGTGGCCAGGCAAAGGTCTCAGTATCACTCATATGCTAAATGGCTAAGGTATGATATATAAGATTATGACATTAAACTATTACATTTCTTTGTTTCATTGAAATAATAATTTTTGTGAAGAATATACAGGCCTGATCTTCAGCTTTGCCTTTTGGCCCGTGGATATTTAAATACTTTGGAAGGCAGTAGCAGAAAATAGCTAGGAAGGTAATTATGCTTTTAGAAATAACTTAGAATTCTCCTGTTTATCCAGTGATAAATATTTCTTATAGCAGCTCAAATATCTAGTTAGGAGAAGGAAATTTCCAGGGGAAACAGGTAACTTAAAACTTTCTTATTTAAGAAAAAAACAATACCCTCCCCCAATATATCAGAGGGCATGCTATAACTGCCATTTCAAGAACACTCACTCATCAACGAACTTATATATAGAAATAAAAGCACTATTAAAATGTTTAAGAGCCAGGTTAACTTCAACGCATAAATCATACTATTGGAAAGCCAATCTCTGAGACCATTGTTTCCAGGGAAAGTAGTATGAAGATCATAGATTTGATAAGCTTCAGTAAGCATCAATACACAGTCCACGTCACTTGCTTTAGTTTGTTCGGGCCTACTAATTGCTCCAAGACTTCTCGTGAATGATCTACAAAAGAAAACAATGACAATATATTAATTCACAGTAATCAAAGATTTTTTTTTTTTTACTTTTTATTTATTTTTTATTTTTTTTATTAGTTGGAGGCTAATTACTTCACAACAGTTCAGTGGGTTTTGTCATACATTGACATGAATCAGCCATGGAGTTACATGTATTCCCCATCCCGATCCCCCCTCCCTCTCCACCCGATTCCTCTGGGTCTTCCCAGTGCACCAGACCAGAGCACTTGTCTCATGCATCCCACCTGGGCTGGTGATCTGTTTCACTATAGATAATATACATGCTGTTCTTTCAAAACATCCCACCCTCACCTTCTCCCACAGAGTTCAAAAGTCTGTCCTGTACTTCTGTGTCTCTTTTTCTGTTTTGCATATAGGGTTATCATTACCATCTTTCTAAATTCCATATACATGTGTTAGTATGTTGTAATATTCTTTATCTTTCTGGCTTACTTCACTCTGTATAATGGGCTCCAGTTTCATCCATCTCATTAGAACTGATTCAAATGAATTCTTTTTAACGGCTGAGTAATATTCCATGGTGTATATGTACCACAGCTTCCTTATCCATTCATCTGCTGATGGGCATCTAGGTTGCTTCCATGTCCTGGCTATTATAAACAGTGCTGCGATGAACACTGGGGTGCACGTGTCTCTTTCAGATCTGGTTTCCTCAGTGTGTATGCCCAGAAGTGGGATTGCTGGGTCATATGGCAGTTCTATTTCCAGTTTTTTAAGAAATCTCCACACTGTTTTCCATAGTGGCTGTACTAGTTTGCATTCCCACACAGTAATCAAAGATATTGAATGTATCTTCGTATATAAACTGGGGTTGATGACTATTATACTTCATAGGGTTAGAAGACTTACATGATATACAAAGCACAGTATAAACTAAAAATACATTTAATGGTAGCCATCACTATTATTGGATTTCCCTGCTGGTAGTTCAGATGGTAAAGAATATGGCTGCAATGTAGGAGACCTAGGTCTGATCCCTGGGCTGGGAAGATCTCCTAGAGGAGGGCATGGCAGTCCACTCCAGTATTCTTGCCTGAAAAATTCCATGGACAGAGGAGTCTGGTGGGTCACAGTCTGTGGGGTTGCAGAGTCAGACATGACTGAGAGACTAACACAGCTGCAGTAAACATAGTAATACTTTGAAAAAACGGGCATTTCTTGTTTTCTCAGTAATCTCATCTTTTTTTGTTTGTTTGTTTTTTGGCTGTGCTGGGTCTTCACTGTTGCTCAGAGGCTTTCTCTCATTGTGGTGAATGGGGGCTACTCTTCTTTGCAGTGAGCGAGCTTCTTGTGGTAGCTTCTCTTGTATAGCACATGCTCTAGGCACAAGGGCTCAGTAGTTGCAGCTCACAGGGTCTATCTAGAGCATGGGCTCAGTAGTTGTGGTACATGGGCTTAGTTGCTCTGCAGCATCTGGGATCTTCCCTGACCATCAGGGTTCAAACCATGTCCCCTGCTTTGGCAGCTGGATTCCTATCCACTAGACCACCAGGGAAGTCCTGTAATTTTATCTTAATTACACCAAACAGGGAGTAACAGGGTTAAACTTTCTCAGGGTCCTGCCAGGAATCAGATGACACACTAAAGTAGCATGTTTGAACAGCAGTTAATGAAGTGACTATTTACAAAGGAGTGATTAAAGAAAGCATGATTAAAGAAAGCCAGCAGGTATGGTAGAACACCTTGGGAAGCTGCAACGTGCTGAAAAAAGTTAGGGGAGAGAGTAGTTACTAGAAGAGGACAACTTAACCAATTGTTGAACATGTTCCATGTCATATACTTACAAAACATGATTTTAAATAGATAACTATTATATGAATTCCTTGTAATTTAACCAATGTCTATGACTAGACATTTAGATGGTTTTCAGTTATTCACAATATATAGCAACGATTTTTAACATGGTTTACATTTACAAAGTCAGTTTTATAATATCTTCTAATGCAAAAATACTGTTAAAATTTTATTACTTTAAAAATTATTCAGGATAAAAGCGGGAGAGGATATGGAGGAAAAGGAACCCTCTTACACTGTTGGTAGGAATGCAAACTAGTACAGCCACTATGGAGAATAGTGTGGAGATTCCTTAAAAAACTGGAAACAGAACTGCCATACGACCCAGCAATCCCACAGCTGGGCACACACAATGAAGAAATCAGAATTGAAAGAGACATGCTGGGGTCTCCCCAAGAGAACATTGGGGTCAATGTTCATTGTACTACTGTTTACAATAGCTAGGACATGGAAGCAACCTATATGTCCATTGGCAGACGAATGGATAAGAAAGCTGTGGTATATATACACAATGGACTATTACTCAGCTATTAAAAAGAATGCATTTGAATCAGTTCTAATGAGATGGATGAAACTGGAGCCTATTATACAATGAAGTAAGTCAGAAAGGAAAACACCAATACAGTATATTAATGCATATATATGGACTTTAGAAAGATGGTAATGATGACCCTATATGCGAGACAGCAAAAGAGACACAGATATAAAGAACAAACTTTTGGACTCTGTGGGAGAAGGCAAGGGTGTGATAATTTGAGAGAATAGCATTGAAACATGTATATTACCATATGTGAACTAGACGACCAGTCCAAGTTTGATGCATGAAACAGGGCACTCAAAGCCAGTGCACTGGGACAACCCTGAGGGATGCGTTGGGGAGGGAGGTTGGGAGGGGGGTTCAGTATGGGGGACACATGTACACCCATGGCTGATTCATGTCCATGTATGGCAGAAACCACTATAATATTGTAATTAGCCTTCAATTAAAATAAATTAATTAAAAAATTTATTCAGGAGTTTCAGCCATAAAAAGGAAAGAATTTGGTCAGTTCTAGTGAGGTCGATGAACCTAAGTAAGTCCATAAGTAAGTCAGAAAAACAAATATCGTATATTATCACATATATATGGAATCTAGAAAAATGATACTGATGACCTATTTGCAGGGCAGCAATAGAGACACAGACATAGAGAATAGACTTGTGGACACAGCGGGGGAAGGAGAAGGTGGGGCAAATTGAGAGAGTAGCATTGAAACATACATTGCCATATGTAAAATAGATAGCCAGTGGGAATTTGTTGTATGACATAGGTGGCACAAGCAGTGCTCTGTGACAACCCAGAGGAGTGGGATAGGGTGTGAGGTGTGAGGAAGGTTTAAGAGGGAGGGGACATATGTATACCTATGACTGGTTGATTGGATGTTTGGCAGAAACCGACAAAACATTGTAAAGCAATTAACAATCTATGTTGTATGTATAACATATCTCTAACCTAGTCTTAGTGGGTTTCAGACTTAAAGAGACTATGCTAAAGTCTTTGACTATGTGGATCACAGCAAGCTGTGGAAAATTCTTAAAGAGATGGGAATACCAGACCACCTTACCTGCCTCCTGGGAAGCCTGTATGGGGGTCAAGTAGCAGCAGTTAGAACCAGACATGGACTGGCTCAAAATTGGTAAAGGAGTACATCAAGGCTGTATACTGTCACCATGTTTATTTAATTTATATGCAGAGTACATCATGCGAAATGCTGGGCTGGATGAAGCACAAGCTGGAATCAAGGCTGCCAGGAGAAATATCAATAACCTCAGATATGCAGATGACACCACCTTAATGGCAGAAAGTGAAGAGGAACTAAAGAGCCTCTTGATGAAGGTGAAAGAGGAGAGTGAAAAAGCTGGCTTCAAACTTAACATTGAAAAAACTAAGACCATGCCATCTGGTCCCAACACTTAATGGCAAACAGAAGGAGGAAAAATGGAAACAGTGGCTGACTTTATTTTTTTGGGCCTCAAAATCACTGCAGATGGTGACTACAGCCATGAAATGAAAAGATACTTGCTCCTTGGAAGAAAAGCTATGACAAACCTAGACAGCATATTAAAAAGCGGAGACATCACTTTGCTTACAAAGGTCTGTATAGTCAAAGCTATGGTTTTTCCAGTAGTCACGTATGGACGTGAGAGTTGGATCATAAAGAAGAAGGCTGAGTGCCAAAGAATTGGTGCTTTTGAATTATGGTGCTGGAGATTACTCGTGAGAGTCCCTTGGACTGCAAGGAGATCAAACTAGTCAATCCTAAAGGAAAGCAACCCTGAATATTCATTGGAAGGATGCATGCTGAAGCTGAAGCTCCAATACTTTGGTCATTTGATGCAAAGAGCCGACTTACTGGAAAAGACCTTGATGCTGGGAAAGATTGAGGGCAGAAGAAGGGGGCAACAGAGGATGAGATGGCTGGATGGCATCACCGACTCAGTGGACATGAGTTTGAGCAAATTCTGGGAGGTAGTGAAGGACAGGGAAGACTGGCATGCTGCAGTCCATGGGGTCGCTGAGTCGGACATGACTAAACAACAGCAACAACAAGGCAAAAAAGAGGGCCCAACATATGGTTACTAGATCTTATTTTAAGTAAAACAAAAATAATTCAAACATTAAGATTTAGTACAAGAAAGAGAACCACAGAGTGTTTGGAAACAAAAAATTATAGTTGTGAAATCAAGGTTTACCTTGGCAGCTAATTTTGTAAAGTGCCTAAAAATATAACAAATGGAGTTTTCATTGTTTTAAAAGTATCATTAGTTATTACAGAGGAAGTCTATTATTATAGGAAATCTAGATTAATGGCAGATTTCAAATAGGTTGAAAGTAAAAGGATGGATAAAGACAGCAACTATAACAAAACTATGTATAGAAGTTTATACCTCAACTATAATAGGAGAGGGAAGAACACATTCCAGTTTATTCTAGGAGGACAGTATTACCTTCACACAAAAGCCAGACAAAGACATTACACACACAGAGAAAAAGAACAACAGGTCAATATTTCTTATGAATATGTATTCAAAGATCCTCAATAAGACAAGAGCAAACCAAATCTAGCAACACAGAAAAAGGATTATAGGACATGATCAGCTGGGATTTATCTTAGGAATATAAGGTTAGCTTAACATTTGGGAATTAATTAATGTAGTACACTATTTTCCCCTTCATGGACAGTCTTGTTGTGGTGACAGGACACATTAATTGTCACATTAAAAAATCTGATTATAATGGCAAATTCATAAAGACAGAAGATAGAGGTTGCCAGAGGCTGGGGGAAAGGATAATGGGGAGTTATTTTTTAAAGGGTAAAGAGTTTCTATTTGGGATGATGAAAAAGTTCTGGGGATAGTTAATGGTGATGGCTGCACAACAATGTGAATATACTTAAATCCACTGAATTGTACCCTAAAAATGGTTAAAATAGTAAATTTTATGTATATTTGCCAATAACAATTTTTTTTAACAATTCTGAAAGTAAGATTCATCTAATAATTGATATGTATATCTATGGTAGTAGTTTTCTCTTCTATTGAAAAGCTGATATTATGTTGGTGTACATATTATTATAATTAATCATATCTTAAAGGAAACTTGAATATATTGAAAATTATTGAAAACTGAGGAGAAAGCATCATATTCTACATGGAAATGTAGAATGATTTGATCGAATGATATGAATTTGCAAGGTGACAGACAATGAACCCCTTCATGGATCACAGCCTTGTTGTGGGGCGGGGGCTTGCATAACTCATTGAATCTATGAGCTATGCCATGCAGGGCCACCCAACAGAGAGGTCATACTGAAGAGTTCTGACAAAACGTGGTCCACGGGAGGAGGGGTTGGCAACCCACTCCAGTATTCTTGCCTGGAGAACCTGATGGACAGTATGAAAAGGCAAAAGGATATGACACCAGAAGATGAGCTCCCCCAGGTAGGAATGTGTCCAATATGCTACTGGGGAAGAGTGGAGGGCAATGATGAACAGCTCCAGAAAGAATGAAGCAGCTGGGTCAAAGCAGGAACAGGACTCACCTGTGGATGTATCTGGTGGTGAAGTAAAGTCTGATGATGTAAAAAACAATGTTGCATAAGAACCTGGAATGTAAGGTCCATGAATCAAGGTAAATTAGATGTGGATAAGAAGGAGATGGCAAGAGTGAACATTGACATCTTAGGAATCAGTGAACTAAAATGGACGGGAATGGGCAAATTTAATTCAGATGACTATAATGTCTACTACTGTGGGGAAGACTGCCTTAGAAGAAGTGGAGTAGCTCTCATAGTCAATGAAAGAGTCCACAATGCAGTACTTGGGTGCATCCTCAAAAATGACAGAAAGATCTTGGTTCATTTCCAAGGTAAACCATTCAACATCACAGTAATACAAGTCTATGCCCAAACATGGATGCCGAAGAAACTGAAGCTGACTGATTTTATGAAGACCTAGAACACCTTCTAGAACTAACACCAAAAAAGAAGTCCTTTTCATCCTTGGGGATTGGAATGCAAAAGTAGGAAGTCAAGAGATACCTGGAGTAACAGGCAAGTTTGGCCCTGAAGTACAAAATGAGGCAGGACAGAAGCAAACAGAGTTTTGTCAAGAAAACACACTGATCATAGCAAACACCCTTTTCCAAAAACCAAAGAGATGACTCTATACATGGACATCACCAGGTGGTCAATACTGAAGTCAAATAATTATGTTCTTTGCAGCCACAGACGGAGAAGCTCTATATAGTCAGTAAAAACAAGACCTGGAGCTAATTGTGGCTCATATCATGAGCTCTTTATTGAAAAATTCATGCTTAAATTGAAGAAAGTAGGGAAAACCACTAGGCCATTCAGGTATGACCCAAATCAAATCCTTTATACAGTGAGGTGACAGATAGATTCAAGGGGTTAGATCTGATAGACAGAGTGCCTGAAGATCTATGGACAGAAGTTTGTAACACTGAACAGGAGGCAGTGACCAAAACCATCCCTAAGGAAAAGAAATGCAAGAAAGCAAAGTGGTTGTTTGAGCAGGCTTTACAAATAGCTGAGGAAAGAAGAGAAGTGAAAGGTAAGGAAGAAAGGGAAAAATATACCCAACTGAATGCAGAGTTCCAGAGAATGGGAAGGAAGAATTAAGAAGGGCTTCTTAAATGAATAATGCAAAGAAATAGAGGAAAACAATAGAATGAGAAAGACTAGAGATCTCTTCAAGAAAATTGGAGATATCAAGGGAATATTTCATGCAAGGATGGGCACGATAAAGGACAGAAATGGTAAGGACCTAACAAAAGAAGAAAAGATTAAGAAGAGGTAGCAAGAACACACAGAAGAACTATACAAGAAAGGTCTTAAAGACCCAGATAACCACAATGGTGTGGGCACTCAGCTAAAGCCAGACATTCTGGACTGTGAAATCAAGTGGGCATTAGGAAGCACTGGAAGTCTCAACCATGGAGCAGACATGCTGCCTGGGACCCTTTCCCAATTGGGACTCCAGATGTGCTGTGACACAGGACTTTGCAGCACTGTTTAAGTCTGGATGTTGGTCAAAACCCAATTTGGTGATGTACTCTCTTCTCTTTTTATTTCTCTTTTCTTTTAATGTTAGTATATTGAAAGTAAGGTAGATCGTTCTCTAATAAATATCTGTATTATTTATTTGTATATAACAAGTGGCTTATTTTGTTAACAAATCCTTTGAACCTGAGATGAAAATGAAAACTTTTGGCAAAACATTAATTGGTGCTGTGAGCAGGATTTGTGAAACAAAATGCCACTCTTTAAGAAAAAAAGAGATTAAGCTTGATGAAGTTTTTATTCCTAGATGGGAAGATTCACCCTATTGATCATTAGCTAGTGAATGGGATGTATTCACTGGATTATGTGAGAATTGGAACCTTAAATTAAAGCAGGCCAAAACTTCAAAGGGCTTCCCTGGTAGCTCAGCTGGTAAGGAATCCACTTGCAATGCAGGAAACCCCGGTTCGATTCCTGGGTTGGGACAATTGGCTTGAGAAGGGACAGGCTACCCACTCCAGTATTCTTGGGCTTCCCTGTGGCTCAGCTGGTAAAGAATCCACCTACAATGTGGGAAACTTGCCTTCAACCCCTGGGTTGGGAAGATTCCCCAGAGAAGGGAAAGGCTGCCCACTCCAGTATTCTGACCTGGAGAATTCCATGGACTGTATAGTCCATGGGGTCGCAAAGAGTTACCCACGACTGAGCAACTTTCACTAGGAAGCATTACTGTTAATACAAACAAAGATAGTGGAAGTGATGGAATTCCCGCTAAACGATTTAACATCCTAAAAGATGATGCTGTTAAAGCACTGCACTCGTACGTCAGCAAGTTTGGAAAAATCAGCAGGGGCCACAGAAATTGGAACAGGTCAGTTTTCATTCCAATATCAAAGAGGGGCAATGCCAAAGAATATTCAAACTACCATACAATTGCACTCATTTCACATCCTAGCAAGGTTATGCTCTAAATCCATTAAGCTAGGCTTCAGCAGTACATGAACTGAGAATTGTTAGATATACAAGCTGGGTTTAGAAAAGGCAGAGGAACCAGAGATCAAATTGGCAACATTCGTTGGATCATGCAGAAAACAAGGGAATTCCAGAAAAGACATCTACTTCTGCTTCATTGACTATGCTAAAGTCTTTGGTTGTGTGGATCACAACAAACTGTGGAAAATTCTTAAAGACACTGTAATACCAACTCACCTTACCTGCCTCCTGAGAAACCTGTATGAGTCAAGAAGCCACAGTTAGAACTGACATTGAATAACTGACTGGTTAAAAATTGGAAAAGTGGTATGCCTAGGTTGTATATTGTCTCCTTGCTTATTTAACTTCTATGCAAAGTACCTCCTGTGAAATGCTGGAATCAAGCTTGCTGGGGGAAATATCAATAACCTCAGATATGCAGATGATACCACTTTAATGTCAGAAAATGAAGAGGAACTATAGTGCTTCTTGATGAACATGAAAGAGAAGAGTAAAAAAGCTGGCTTGAAACTCAACATTGAAAAAAACTAAGATCATGGCATCTGGTCCTATAACTTCATAGCAAATAGAAGGGGAAAAGTGGAAGCAGTGGCAGATTTTACTTTCTCGGGCTCCAAAATCATTGTGGATGGTGACTGCAGCCATGACATTAAAAGACACTTGCTCCTTGGAAGCAAAGCAACGACAAACCTAGACAGCATTTTAAAAACCAGAGACATCACTTTGCCAACAAAGGTCCATATAGTCAAAGCTATGGTTTTTCCAGGAGTCATGTATGGATGTGACAGTTGGACCATAAAGAAGGCTGATCTCCAAAGAACCGATGCTTTTGAACTGTGGTGCTGCAGAAGACTCTTGAGAGTCTCTTGGACTGCAAGGAGATCAAACCAGTCTTTTCTGAAGAAAATCAACCTTGAATTAGAAGGACTGAGGCTGAAGCTGAAGCTCTAATACTCTGGCCACCTGATGGGAAGAGCCAACTCACCAGAAAAGATCCTGATGCTGGGAGGGATTGAGGGCAGGAGGAGAAGGGGGCAACAGAGGATGAGATGGTTGGATGGCATCACCAACTCAATGCAAATGAATCTGAGCAAACTCTGGAAGACAGTGAAAGACAGGGAAGCCTGGTGTGCTACAGTCCATGGGGTTGCAAAGAGTTGGACATGACTGAGTGACTGAAAAACAACATATATGGTTGTGAGAGTTGGACCATAAAGAGAGCTGAGTGCCAAAGATTTGTTGCTTTCAAATTGTGGTGCTAGAGAAGACTCCTGAGAGTCCTTTGGACAGTAAGAGAGATCAAACCAGTCAATCCTACAGGAAATCAATCCTGAATATCCATTGGAAGGATTGAGGCTGAAGCTGAAGCTCCAATACTCTGGCTACATGATAGGAGGAGCTGACCCATTGGAAAAGATCCTCATGCTGGGAAAGATTGAGGGCAGGAGGAGAAGGGGATGACAGAGGACTAGATGGTTTGATGGCATCACCAACTCAATGTGCCGGGAGCCAGCACACGAGATCCCACCTATGACAGTCATGAGGAGAAAACCTGACGAGCAAGGCGGATCAGGATCCCAGGGATTTTGAAAAGCTGCCCCCGGCGCTCACCTTAAAGATGATATCTGTCTTTCTGATGCTTGCTTTAATAGACTACTCCTTAATTTCTGTGACACAGGCAGGAGGCCTTCCCCGATCTCTTTCCAAATAAGAATCAACTTAGAACTTTAATCAATATGTCTCCCGGGTGGTGGTATCTTATGAGATTATCCAAGATGAAAGGAGTGTTTCAATTTAAACTCCTTCGCTGACATTTTAGTTTGTTTGGCAAATGCGTCCATTCCCTTGGTACTAATATGCATGACTGCTCATAATACCTTAATCATAAAACAGCATAAAGAACCTGATCATATAAAGGACCTAATAGACATAGAGCCCTTTGGGGGGTGAGGAAGCCCTATTAGAGAACACAAGAAAAATTATTCTAAAAGTGGTTATTGGGTTAACATTTGCTTGCTGTGTTTTTACTCTTAATGTGCTAAGGTAGTGCTATGGAAACCATTGTTAATATAGTTAAAGATCTAGAAAAATAAGAGCTTAGCCCTAGTGTGGTAACAATGAGACAGTTGTTGATTATTAGCCAGAAGTGCTGGGCTGCCTCACCGAAGCTGCAGAGTCTGTGTGGGATAAACCTCTTAGATACATTTAACTGACAACTTCTGCAGAAGAATTGACCTTTATGTTAACAAGGTTATATTTCTACTATGTTGTGACATGCTGTACTGTTGCCCTATGAGACTGCAACTTTTCTGTTAAGATCACCACGGAAACAGAAAATAAGTTTACATTCACCTGACTTGCATAAAATGTTAATAGGCCCCAAGGCCAGGAGATAATATGCAAAGATTTATTACAGAAATAGAATGCAGAAAACATCTTGTTCTTCCTAAACGACAAACTGATGTAATGTTAAACCAACCCTGTGTAAGCATAAGTAAGCATCTCGTACCTTGGATACATTCTGAGTGAGGGTATATAAACTGTTGTCAAAAAGTAAACAACTAGACTTTGCTTCACAAAGGCTGGTCTCACATGTCTTCTCTCGCCAACGCCGTTCATCCTGAGGGTACCCCTGGATCCTGCCAAGGCTGGACCCCGGCATCAATGGACATGAATTTGAGTAAATTCCGAGAGATAGTGAAGGACAGGGAATTTGGTGTGCTGCAGTCCATGGCATGGCAAAGAGTTGGACATGACTTAACAACTGAACAACAATGATTGCATTGGGCTGACCTAGGTAACTCAGGATCATCTTCCTATTGTAAGATCAGTATATTTGTAGGTTCTAACCATTAAAACCATTAAAACATGAACATATTTGGGTGGGGACATTATTTTGCTTATGGCTATACCATGTAGCCGAAAAATTGATGCTTTTGAACTGTGGTGTTGGAGAAGACTCTTGAGAGTCCCTTGGACTGCAAGGAGATCCAACCAGTCCATCCTAAAGGAGATCAGTCCTGGGTGTTCATTGGAAGGACTGATGCTGAAGCTGAAACTCCAATACTTTGGCCACCTCATGCGAAGAGTTGACTCATTGGAAAAGACCCTGATGCTGGGAGGGATTGGGGGCAGGAGGAGAAGGGGACGACAGAGGATGAGATGGCTGGATGGCATTACCAACTTGATGGACATGAGTTTGAGTGAACTCCGGGAGTTGGTGATGGACAGGGAAGCCTGGCGTGCTGCGATTCATGGGGTTGCAAAGAGTCGGACACGACTGAGCAACTGAACTGAACTGATACCATGTTAGTAGAATAAAGGATAAAAATGACATGATCATTTCAAAAGACACAGAAAAGACATTTGACAAAATCCAACATTCATGATAAAAATATTTAGCATACTAGAAACAGAAAGGAACTTCTTCAAATTGATAAAGGGCATCTATGAAAAAGCTGCCACTAATGTCATCCTTCCTGGTGAGAGACTAACTACTTCCCCCCTAAGATCAGGAACAAATACAAGGATTTCTGCTTTTGTCACTTCTATACTTCAGTGCACTGGAGGTTCTAACCATGGAAATTAGGGAAGAAAAAGAAAAACCATTCATGTTGGAAAGGAAAAAGTAAAACATTTTTTAAAAAATTGTAGCTACATAATACCGTATATAGAATTTTCTAAGGAATCTACTAAAAATTAGAATTAATAAATCAGTTCAGAAACATTGCAGTGCATAGGATCAATATACAAAAATAAATTTATTTCTATACAATGAACAATCCAAAAATTGAAAGTAGCTCTTTGCCCCTTTCGTGTTTGTCCATTTCTGTTCCCCTCTAATCGTAAAAGAACTAATTATAGAAATGAAATCAGTAAGCAAATGAAATGAACACCTGACTTATGCTCTCCTGAATGCACATTGTGCCTTGTCTAACTTGTTGATTCTTTTCCTGGATAAAAAAGAAGTCAGAGTGAAGAATTAAGTAGTTTAAAAACGACGGGCTGTCTAACCCCAATAGCCGCCTTAGCAATCCTGCAGGCAGATCATGCAGGCAAGGTTTTCTTCTCTCTGAAGAAAGAGTCAGCCAGTCTGCACTCTATGGAGAATGATGTAAAACCCAACCTCCTACCCTGATATGTCACTGAGATTCTTTCTCCCATCTTTCTCTTTAAAAACTGTCATCGCTGAGCAAGAATCCTTGGAGTTGGTCTCTAGACATGAGTCCACCATCTTCCCAGATTGCCACTTTTGTGCTTTCTTTCTTTTTATATTATTTTGGCCATACTAGGCGGCTTGCAGGATCTTAGTTCTCCCACCAAGGATCAAACCCAGGCCCTCAGCAGTGAAAGCATGGAGTCCTAACCTCTAGAATGCCAGGGAATTCCTCCAGGCTTTCTGATTAAAGCACTTTCTTTTCTATTGACACTTGCCTCTTGTATTACTGGCATGTGAGAGGCAAGCAGCTAAACCTGGGTTTGGTTACAAAATGAAATTAAGAAAATAATTCCACTTATATTACCATCAAAAAGAATACTTAGGAATAAGTTTAACAAAATAAGTGAAAAACTTATACTCTGAAAACTACAAAAGACTGTTGAAAGAAATGAAAGTAGGTCTAATAAATGGGAAGATGTCCATTTATTTAAAGATCAGAATAAATGATTCATGGATCATTATCCATTTTTTCATAGATCAGAAGAGTCTTCGTTAGGATGGCAGTACTCCCCAAACTGATCTACAGCTTCAATGCCATCCTTAGCAAAATGCCACCTAATTTTTAAAAAAGAAATTGACAAAATGATCCTAGTATTTACACAGGAATTTAACGGAATCAGAATTTAAGGGTTTTGAAAAAAACAAAATGGGAAACATATACTTCCTGATATACTTAAGTTGGTGTTTCTAACACTATTTTGGCATTTTTACTAATTACAAATTTATTATCAAATATATGTAAATATTTATCTTCTGATTATATTTGTGTCATTCTTCTGTAGGAATCTATTATTACACATAAATAGAAAAACACTTTTCCCTCTAGCTCTGAGTATACAGTATATGTTGATGTAATTACAAAATTTGATGCTAGAGGGCAGTTGCCTTATTGTGTCTGACTCTGCAACCCCATGGACTATAGCATGCCAGGCCTCCCTGTTCCTCACCATCTTCTGGAGTTTACCTAAGTTCATGGCCATTGCACTGGTGATCCCATCCAGCCATCTCATCCTCTGATGCCCTCATCTCTTTCTGCCCTCAGTCTTTTCCAGTATTACATTACTCAGTCTCTTCAGGCAGCTTTTCCTCATAAATATATAGAGTACTAAGGGCAGTGAGTCAAGAGTAGGAATATTTGATGCCTATAAGTTTCTTATGCTATAGGGAGAAGCTGTGGCATCTCTAAGTATTTCATGATCTCTTGCCAAAATGTTTTGTAGAAACTGTGGAAGAGGAAAAAAATTCTTTACCCTTCTGAGCTCTTGGCTGAGATCCCCTGGTAACCAAAGACGAATTAACAAAAGAAAAACAAACAGAAGATTATCAACAAGAATACTTCATGTATATATGGGAGATAATCAGGAAAAAAATGAGTAAACTTCTTGAGATGGCCCAAGTTACCACCATTTTCAGCTAAAGACAATTCAGAGATGTTGGGATTGTTGGGAAACTGGTTATGGAAAGTTATCAGTAAGAGTACAACAAGGGTAATGAAACCAAACTCTGCCAGGCCCTCCTAGGTACAAGCCCCTCCATGTCTCCCACTTCTTATTTATTGAAAAACCTTGTGTCTACTAGGCCTTCCCTGAGTTCCAAAGAACAGACTTAAACAGTTAATGATTAGAGAAGTAGAAAATGCAGAAACAAAGAAAGCAGTCAAGCAAGAAAAGTGATAATAGCTTGAACAATAGAGTCACAGGACTCCTAGTTCCTCCTGAAGGGATACAGATAACAATCTGATGCATATCTTTGAGTTTTTCTGCAGAAACTAACACCCCTTTCACCAAGTGGAAGATGTTGACTATATGATGACCACCAGCATTTTGGCTGACCCCAGATTGGCTGAAACCAGGAGATTGATGACTGAGATTCCCAAAACATCAACCTGCTATTTCACCACCAACCAATCAGAAAAACATGCATGAGTTGATCATGCACCCTGCGACCCTCATCACTTATGTTGCCTTTAAAAACCCTTGGCTGAAAGCCATCAGGGAGTTCCCACCTTTTGAGAATCAGCTGCCCATGCTGCTTGCTTGGAACCCTGCACTTTCCCTCGCCACAACTTGGTGTCAGAAGATTGGCTTTGCTGCACATGGGGTGAAGAGACCCGATTTCAGTTTGGTAACAGTAAGATTCACTATAAAGATTTAAAGTGCCTTATCCACTGAATATGATTCTGATTTAGAGTCACCCCTCTCTTCTCACTTTCACTCTCCTTTTGGTACAGAGAGGAAGACACGGAGGGAGACATTTTACAAATGAAGATTTTTTAAAAAATGTAAACTCTCTTTACTAAAGGGTAACTTCTACTCTTTTCAGAGCTCCTCCTGTGTCCACTGATTCTCAGGAAAAATAGCTTAAAATAGTCCTTATGCCAAAGAGGCATATTTGGGATGGCTTATTCTGCTACTTGGGCTTCTCTGGTGGCTCAGTGTAAAGAACCCACCTGCCAATGCAGGAAACCTGGGTTCGATCCCTGGGTCTGAAAGATTCACCAGAGAAGAAAATGGCAACCCACTGTAGTATTCTTGCCGGGAAATCCCATGGATAGAGGAGCCTGTCAGTCAGACATGACTAAGCAACTAAATAACAATTCTGCTACTCACCAAAACCAGACTCAGGACTGAAAAAGACTCTAAAGATCATTTATACCAATCACACTACTGATGCTTGATGTCACTCTCCTACTTCCTTCCCTTCTCTACTAGTAGTTAAGCCACTTGACACCAAAGGCTTAGGAAATTGCTCTATTGGAAAAAGAAGTAGAGATTGTGGATTAGGTGATTTAGGTTTTTTACTTCCAGTTCTACTAGTACCTATTTCTAATATCTGGGACAAGCCACCTAAATTCACTGTATTTCTGTTCCCTTATCTTTCAAACAAAGAAACTGTGTAGATGACTTCTGAGGAATCTTTTACTTTACCATCTTTTTAAAAATCTATGACTAATGTAGATGGTGACCACTTTTTGAAAGAGATTCACCATGGGAGCTGTTGAAGCCCCAAGAAAAAGAAGAAACTATGGGAATGTAAATTAACAAACTAAGTTTTTCAAATGATCAAGGGAAATGTAATTAACAGATTTTAATAGAATACACAGGTAAAAAAGTGAGGCTGCGCACATTTTTTCTAATACACCATTACAGTGTGTGGCATAAAGAAGTTCTGTCATGCTGGATTAGTAACAGATGACTAAAGAATGATGAAGAAACAGAATAATATAGGATGTAGAAAATGAAATATATGAAATTTAAAAAGTAGTTGTCCTTGAAGCAAGGAATCAGCTTTAATTACAGGAAATTCTGAAACAAACCACTTGGCTCAATGTGGTAAATCCTGACATATTTATTATCCAGGAATCTAAAGAACTTGCTTGTAAAGTAATCAGGCTGAAACAATCCTCAGATATCACTAAAATTTGAGTTAAGTCAACCAAAAGTGGCAGATTTCCTGTTGGGTTTTCCTGCCTTTCAATATAAACATAAGGATGTTTGTGCTAATTGCTTTATTGGCCTTCTAAAATCTAAACCTAGATGGCTGTGAATACTGTGAAACATGTTTAGATAATGGTTAGAAATAGAAATGCATGTCCAATTAAGGAGATTAACAGAACTATGTGAGTTGATATTACTGAAAATCATAGCAGACATAACTGAATTTAAAATAATATATTTAAAAATTATTTTCCTGTTTTCTTTAATGTCTATGATTTACAGTATTTTAAACAGCAGCTTAATTTTTTGTCTTTTCTGCATATATAAAATCAGAGTGCTTCTAATAGTTTCAATACCTAATTTATAATGTGTAGTTTTCCTTACAGTCTGATTGTAATGTTAAGAAATTTTATAAAAACTTAGAAACATGGAGGAAAAGATAAACTTATTAATTCAGGGAATCAGATAAGTAACTGCCAATTTGGGGGTCAGGTTGCTTTGAGGATAACATAATACTAGAATTGCACAAACATATGTATATACATACATTCTTTTTTTAAAGTGGACCATTTTTAAAGTCTTTATTGAATTTGTTACAATATTGCTTCTGTTTCATGTTTTGGTTTTTTGTCCTAGAGGCATGTGGGATCTTACCTCCCTGAGGAGGAGGAGGAGGTTTAGTCGCTAAGTCGTGTCTGACGCTTGCAACCCCACAGACTGTAGCCTGCCAGGCTCCTCTGTCTATGGGATTCTACAGGCAAGAATACTGGAGTGGGTTGCCATTTCCTTCTCCAGGGGATCTTCCTGACCTAGGAATTGAACCCAGGTCTCCTGCATTGAAGGCAGATTCTTTACCAACTGAGCTACAAGGAAAGCCCCACCAGGGATCAAACCCACACCCCCTGCATTGGAGGTGAAGTCTTAACCACTGGACTGCCAGGGAAGTCCAATACATACCTCCTTTTTACAGAATATAAATCATATTGCTTTATCTAGTCAGATGTGACAAATCACATGAATATAAAAGAGGAAGCATATAAAGTGTTAGGATAGGAAAGAAGAAAGAACTTCCATTTATCAGGTAAAAAAAAGCATTGTCTTCTTTGGAGAAAAAAGAAATTAATAAACATAAGGTGAATATATTAACTCATTTTATTTTTATTGAACTGTGGTGTTGGAGAAGACTCTTGAGAGTCCCTTGGACTGCAAGGAGATCCAACAAGTCCATCCTAAAGGAAATCAGTCCTGGGTGTTCATTGGAAGGACTGATGCTGAAGCTGAAACTCCAATACTTTGGCCACCTGATGCGAAGAACTGACTCATTAGAAAAGACCCTGATGCTGGGAAAGGTTGAAGGCGGGAGAAGAAGGGGACGACAGAGGATGAGATGGTTGGATGGCATCACCAACTCAATGGACATGAGTTTGAGTAAACTCTGGGAGTTGGTGATGGACAGGGAGGCCTGGCGTGCTGCAGTCCATGGGGTCACAAGGAGTTGGACACGATGAGTGACTGAACTGATTTATTTTTATTCAATGATGGTAACAAAAATATACAATGGTGCAGTGCTGACAGGAAAGAGTGAAGAGTAGAGACAATCTGGGTAGTTGAAAAACTTCAGCTTTTTTCTCTTTAAGAACCTTTAATGATAAAAACCATTGCATAGGAACTCCTGTATTATTATCAGAACACCCAATTTTATGACTGACAGTTATAAGGGAAAGTTGAGGTCCATAACGTTAAGTTATTCAGTGTTTTGGAGAGAAGAGAGTTCTGGAAAAGCATCTACTTCTGCTTTATTGACTATGCCAAAACCTTTGACTGTGTGGATCACGACAAACTGGAAAATTCTTAAAGAGATGGGAATACCAGACCACCTGACCTGCCTCTTGAGACATTTGTATGCAGGTCAGGAAGCAACAGTTAGAACTGGACATGGAACAACAGACTGGTTCCAAATCGGGAAAGGACTATGTCAAAGCTGTGCACTGTCATCCTGTTTATTTAACTTATATGCAGAGTACATCATGAGAAACACTGAGCTGGATGAAGCACAAGCTGGAATCAAGATTGCCAGGAGAAATATCAATAACCTCAGATACGCAGATGACACCACCCTTATGGCAGAAAGCAAAGAACTAAAGAGCTTCTTGATGAAAGTGAAAAAGGGGAGTGAAAAAGTTGACTTAAAGCTCAACATTTAGAAGACTAAGATCATGGCATCTGGTCCCATCACTTCATGGCAAATAGATGGGCAAACAGTGGAAACAGTGACAGACTTTATTTGTTTGGGCTCCAAAATCACTGCAGATGGTGACTGCCGCCATGAAATTAAAATACGCTTGCTCCTTGGAAGAAAAGTTATGACCAACCTAGATGGCATATTATAAAGCAGAGACATTACTTTGTCAACAAAGGTCCGTCTACTCAAGGCTATGGTTTTTCCAGTAGTCATGTGTGGCTGTGAGAGTTGGACTATAAAGAAAGCTGAGCACCAAAGAACTGATGCTTTTGAACTGTGGTGTTGGAGAAGACTCTTGAGAGTCTCTTGGACTGCAAGGAGATCCAACCAATTCATCCCAAAGGAAATCAGTCCTAAATATTCATTGGAAGGACTGATGTTGTAGCTGAAGCTCCAATACTTTGGCCGCCTGATGCGAAGAACTGATTCATTGGAAAAGACCCTGATGCTGGGAAAGATTGAGGGCAGAAGGAGAAGGGGACGACAGAGGATGAGATGGTTGGATGGCATCACTGACTCAATGGACATGAGTTTGAGTCAACTCCGGGAGTTGGTGACAGACAGGGAGGCCTGGCATGCTGCAGTCCATGGGGTCGCAAAGAGTCGGACATGACTGAGCAACTGAATTCAACTGAACTGAGGAGACCAATGTTGACTTTAAAAAAATGCATAATGTGAGAGTTACGAGATAAATTTTATTTGGGGGCAAAATAAGGACTGCAGCCCAGGAGACAGCACCTCAGAGAAACTGCTCCAAAGAGTTAGGGGGAAAGGTCAGGATATATGTGATTTTGGGGAAGGCAGAGTATATGCAATCAAGCACACATTTTCCCAGAAAGTTGCCTCAAGCTTCGTGAAGCTTTCTGCTGGTCATGGGAGACAATCGTCTCCATGAAGGATTTTAGTGCTTTTCTACAGATTAGGAGATATAAGAATTGGGTATATAAAATTGGCTCTTGAAAATATCTAACTATCAGAAGACCTGACCTGCCAGTTTCCCCCTCCCCACCAGCAGAGTGCCTCATTTCTCCACCCTGAACTCCTTTCAGGGGGTGTTGAAGGTCAGCAGCTACAGCAGCACAAGACTGAATCCTGTAGAGGTAGATGGCAGGCTCCCATGGCAAGTGCCTATGTGTGGCTGACACTGAGGATTGGTGCTCATTTCACTTCATCTTGAGATTTTTGTTTACTCTTAGCACTATTAGTAAAAACTCTGTCACAATGGGCAAGTACCGTTTCAGTTTCTCACTTTCCTATTCTGCGAAAGCAGGGATTAAAAAAAAAAAAACATAAATTATCCTGTGTTAAAAAAATTTGAAAAATGCTTGTTTAGGGGAGCAAAACTTTGTAGCCATCCCAAAGTGTCTGGCATCAGGATTATTTCAAGCTGAAAACAATCAAGGCCCAAAAGACTCAAGAAGAAACTTTGCTCTTTCCCCTTACTGCCTGAAGGAAGTACAGAGCAAGTCCTCCTACCCCCATCAGAGATTATCTGCAAAGAATCTGGACTAGGTATGGTGGGGGAAACTCAGTGAGGGGCCGAGAGTTCAGAGAACCTTTATGTTACATTGTCTCTGCATGGCCCAACAAATATTTGTTTACTAACCATTTACTTTTTTATCTCCATGTGAATTGCCTTCATCTCCTTTGAAGGTCCAAACATCTACCCCTGCATGTCCTCTCTAGCGTTTCAGACATTTTGGCTATTTACTCAGTTCTCTTGGGTCTCTCCCATGTATGTAAATTCTGATTTTCTCCTCTTTACCTGCCTCCTGTCAATTTAATTCTTAGATAAACCAGAAGAATCTAAAAGGGTAGAGGAAAATTTCTAACTCCTTGACACTTGGATAAAAAAAGTTTCTTGGCTATAGTATTTCTTAGAGCCTTTGAAAAATGAATATTCATTATAGTGATATATTTCCTACACTTTTGGGACATATAAACATATTTTGTTTTATGCTGCATACCTTGAGCAAGGGATTGTGTGGCAGAACAAGAAAAAAGATATGACCACAAGGTAGCAGTAGCATACAAGGAGATTTACTTGGGCAGCCCTTTGCGAGATTTGCAGGGAAGGGGAGTCCCACACAACAGAAGAACTTCCAAAGGGGTGTGTGTATGGGTCTCGGCAAGGAAGTAACGTAAGAGAACTCCCAGGAGACTGAGGAGGGAGGTTATCTGTCATCCCTTTCTAGGCCACATGAGAGTTGGTAAATTCAGTATTTTGAGTCATTATATGGATGGGAAAAGAGTGGGATTAAGCTTTCCTAGTGTCTATAGTCAGGGCCTTCCCCGGTGGTGTAGCAGTAAAGAATCCACCTACAATGCAGGAGACCTGGGTTTGATCCTTGGGTCAAGAAGATCTGGAGGAGGAAACAGCAACCCGCTCCAGTATTCTATATCCAGTGTTATATAATCATACCAGACAGGCTGATAATATATCTTTGGTTTCCAGTGATCTCAGTAATTATATAATTTATCTCAAAACTGTCTTTTTGCTTTAAAAATCAAACTAATCATTACAACATATTTTCAATTCATATTCGTTAGTCATTTCTATATTAATACAGGCACATTTAAGCATTTTAATATTGGTCTTATACTCAAATTTTCAGTTTTTGGTTGTACCTTCTAAATATTTCATTACCTATAAGGTCTTTGATAATTGTTTTAAGCAGTTTGCCTAAGGAGAAGCTTTTCTGGTTGACTGTATAGTCTGTTTTCACTTCTATTAAAAGTAGAGACAAAATGCCAAATTAACTATTTCCAAATTGTAACCAGAAAGATGATCAAGGTAAAATTAACAAAGGTTGAGTTTATAACGTGTTAGGTAGTCAAGCTGATCTGAGACAAATATAACAGAACATTAAACCAGAATTATTCCAGCTAAGGTTCTAGGACTAGAGGTACCAGCTACTCTCTCATTCTAAAATGAGATACCAGACCACTTGTACATGACTTGCAAATGCTTGGCTGAAAACTGATTTTGGAATCTTTGGTGCCTTATCCATTCAAAGATATAAAAGTATAAAAATGGGAAGTGATGGAAAATTGGAAATTAAAGAAAGGATTTCTTTGAAGACAGTTGTGATTTGAGTTCTAGAAAGAGGGCTGCAGGTGTTCGCTCTTCCCTTCAAGCCTAGTGAGAGAGGGCTCCAAGGGGATCAGTTGGAGAATCTGATACGTCCCTTGGAGCTTGGGGAACACAACACACATCACAAACAGTACACATCAGACCTAAGAAAATAAAAAGCAGGCTATGTTAAGAGTCCATGTGGTTAAAGAGAGGACTGAAGCGGGGAAATATCTGCACTCTCACCAACTAAAGTATTGTGTTCCCTGTGGACAGATGTGAGCTAGCATGGGTTGCCTTGTATTTTGCTCATGAAAGCAACCTAGATGGTCAAGGTAACCTCAACAGAAAGAAACCTGAAGGTATACTGCTAAAGGCATGAGGGCAGAGGAAGAAATCGCTTGCTACTAGCCAGCAGACACATTTGCTTGAATCAAGAGAACTGTAGATGGGAGATAAACACAGTGAGGAGGGGAGTGGCAGAAAGTGGACTCTGAAGAAGGTCACCAGTGCCCCACTTTCGTAAGAGTATGGATCAGGATCAGCTCACCCACTGAGCCCATGGTGCTGCCACTAGATCACAGTGGTAGTGCTCAAGTGAGACTTTTCTTTCCATTACCTGCCCTCCTGCTCATCGCAGTCCTACCCTGCACTAACATTGCTGAGGTCAGAAACCATGGTGGGTGAGTTAGGAAAGGAAGAGGAGAATCAGGAGGGAAAACAGGGAAACTAACAATGTTCCCTTAACATAGCAGCCTTTCCACCTACAGCAAACCTGAGCTAACTGGAGGAGTGAAAAGCTTTAATTTGAACTCGTCTGGGAGTTCATGGGATGAGAATGATAAGAAAAGTCAGGGGCACATGTTTGAGATTTTCATTTGAGTTTGGGAAAAATTAGCTCCTATAGAGCAAATTTGTAATTAATATAGTGAGAGGAAAATGGAGTCACTTTATGAGTACCACTTTCTTGTTCAGTGTATTGATTAAACATACATATACCTCACTGAGTAGGTTTACACACTTTTAGTTGGTATTCTGAAAAGACCTATTATAAAAAATGGCTGCAATTACACTTATTGTGGCCTCTTCCACCTTACAATAATAGCCTTCTTGTTAAAATATAATTTTCTGCCTTGTTTGATGACTAGAGAGCCTCTGCCTGCCTTCTCATAACCCTCAGAATAGTGTTCACATTAACTGATTCCCTGTACTCAGTCACATGAATTTTTCTGGTTCTAAATTATTTTCTTAAAATTATGATTATTAATTTTTAATAGGTAAAATCATTCACATGGTACAAAATTCAAAAGGACAAAAGGGTATATGGTGAAGGCTTTTTCCTACTCTTGTCTCTCCACAACCTTCCCCAGAGGTACCCACTGGTAATAATTTCCAACTGAAGTTTTGGCGTTAGTGTTCTGAAAAATGTCTACCTAAAATAAGATTTTAGTCTTCATTACAGATGTCTTTGATAACCAGATATAACCCATTACAGGCTTAGTTTAGATTGACAGTTCAAACAGAAAAAGTGGAAGTTGTCAAAAAGACAGTAACTATTAAATCATAATTAGGAAAATAAGCTGGAAGGGCAGGGCATTAAGTACTGACTTACAAGTGAGAACCAGGTTATATTGTGGTAGGGGACCCATGTGTAGGAATAATGTGAAAGAGGTGTCATGGCTCTTATACAAACCAAAGGCTGTGACTAATTAAGTGAAGTACCACATCAGCCAAATGATTCTGAATCTCAATGGTTACAGCTTGGTGTGTTTACAGTTAACAGGTCATTTAGCATATTTGATAGATTTAATATTATAAATGACTACATAAAGCATCATGTTTAATATCATGACCACTAGTACTGCCACCATCATCCTTATCCTCACAGTTAGCATATATTGAGCCTTGGCCATCACCGCCATCACCATCACCATCATCATCATGATTAACATTTACTGAACCCTCAGTATGTGCTAGGCACCAAAAAATGTGTTGTCATGATCAAGTTTATAAGGTAGGTACTGTCATTATACTCACCTTCAGATGAGGAAACTGAATAATGGAATGGGTTAAGTAATTTACTCAAGGTTACACAGTTATTAAAAGATGAAACCAAGATTTGAACCCAAGCAGCCTCATACTTACCCTGGTGGATCAGATGGTATAAAGAATCTGCCTGCAGTGCAGGAGACCTGGGTTCAATCCCTGGGTTGGGAAGATCCCCTGAAGAAGGAGGGGCTTCTCTGGTGGCTCAGTGGTTAAGAATCTACCTGCAATGCAGGAGCCTCAGGAGATATGGGTTCGATCCCTGAGTTGGGAAGATCCCCTGGAGGAGGGCATGGCAACCCACTCCAGTATTCTGGCCTGGAGAATTCAAATGGACAGAGGACCCTGACAAGCTACAGTCCATAGGGCTGCAAAGAGTCAGACACAACTGAAGCAACTTAGCACACACACACACACACACCTGGAGAAGGGAATGGCAACGCACTCCAGTATTCTTGCCTGGAGAATTCCACAGACAGAGGAGCCTCGTGGGCTACAGTCCATGGGGTTGCAAAGAGTCAGACATTATTGCTCAACTAACACATACACACACATAGCCTTATACTAACCTGTTATTAGAGGGCATCCATGGAAGAGTAATATACATATCTGAGGACAGCAAGTAAGGACAGCTTCTACAGCCTCGTCAGTCAGATTCACACAATGCCCCATATGAATCTCCTGTTTAAAAATAAAGTATAATCAAAAGAAAAAAACAGGACAATAAGAACAGTGTGAAATGCTTGGGAAATATGTACTCTGATAACAAAACCCCCAATAACCACTTGCAAGAAAAACACTATAGGAAGGACCAACGAAAGTCTATAGTGGTAAAGTAATTAGCCTGCAACTAATAAAAATAAATGGAAAAAAAATAAAATAAAGATTGTTCATAAAAAAAATAAAAGATCACTTCTGCTGAATCTCTAAAAAAAAAAAAAAAAGAAAGTCTATAGTAATTTGGAAGGTATTAGCAGCTTTAAAAGTGAAATGCCCAACCACTTTATAAGGCAATTTGGCAGTATATATTAAAACTGACAAGTATCCTCTAGAACCCAGCAATTAATTCCAACTGCAGACGTCCACTATAAAGAGAGAAATGCTTGTACATGTGTGTAAGGAAACAACTTGTAAATATGTCAACTGAAATATTACTTGCAATAGTAAATAAATGGAGATTGGGTAAGTAAATGGTGGTTCATTAATATATTGTAATAAGATAAAACAGTTACAAAGAAAAATATTTATTTGTATTAATAGACATAAATCTTAAACATAATGTTAGTTTAGACACTTTAAAAAACAGTGTTGTAGCATTTTATAAAGCTAAACATGTACTCACTATATGACACAGCAGTTCCATTCTAGTTATTTACCCCCCAAAATGAAACCATATGTCTACACAAAGACTTGTATGCAAATGTCCACAGCAGTATTTATAATAGTCTAAAACTGGAACAATCTGAAAGATGAATATATGAGCAAGCTGTGTTATAGCCAGACTATGGAATACTACTCAGCCAAAAAAAAAGGGATGAAACATTAACATGTTTAACAACATGGATGAATCTCAAAAATATCATACCAAATGAAAGAAGTAAAGAAAACAGTAAAAAACCAAAAGATGATACACTGCATGATTTCATTCATATAAAATACTATAGAAAAAGCAAAACTATATTGACAAATGACTGGTTGCTTGGGGGAAGGCCACAGCAGAGCATTGACTTCAAAGAGATGGGAGAAAACCTCTTGGGGTGATGGAAATATTCTATACTTAATTGTGGTAGTGGTTATAAGATTGTAAAACAATGACCAACATTCATCAAACTGTACACTTAAAATAGGTGAATTTTATTGTATGTAAATTAAACTCCAATAAAGCTTGAGAAAAATTTTAAAACATGATTTTGAATAAAAAAATCAAATTGTAAAACAATACATATGATATGAAATTATTATGTACTGTTTAAAAACACATGACTCATTTGAAAAGACCCTGATGCTGGGAAGATTGAAGGCAGGAGGAGAAGGGGACGACAGAGGATGAGAGGTTGGATGGCATCACTGACTCAATGGACATGAGTTTGAGTAAACTCTGGGAGTTGGTGATGGACAGGGAGGCCTGGCGTGCTGCAGCCCATGGGGTCGCAAAAAGTTGGACATGACTGAGCAACTGAACTGAACTGAACTGAAAAACACATAAAACAATATAATATCTTGTTTATGAATATTTTACAATGAAGGCAGCAGAGAAGGGGACAACAGAGAATGAGATGGTTGGATGGTATCACTGACTCAATGGACATGAGTTTGAGTAAACTCCAGGAGTTGGTGATGGACAGGGAGGCCTGGCGTGCTGCAGTCCATGAGGTCGCAAAGAGTTGGATATGACTGAGCGACTGAACTGATCACAAACAATGAAGCCCAAGCTGAAATCAAGATTGCCAGGAGAAATATCAATAACCTCAGATATGCAGATGATACCACCTTCAGGGCAGAAAGCAAAGAGGAACTAAAAAGCCTCGTGATGAAGGTGAAAGAGGAGAGTTAAAAAGCTGGCTTAAAACTCAACATTGAAAAAAGAAGATCATGGCATCTGGTCCCATCACTTCATGGCAAGTAGATGGGGAAACAATAGAAAAAGTGAGAGACTTTATTTTCTTGGGCTCCAAAATCACTGTAGATGGTGACTGCAGCCATAAAATTAAAGGACACTTGCTCCTTGGAAGAAAAACTATGACAAACTAAAACAGCACATTAAAGACCAGAGACATTACTTTGCCAACAAAGGTCTGTCTAGTCAAAGCTATGGTTTTTCCAGTAGTCATGTATAGATGTGAGAGTTGGACTATAAAGATAACTGACCGCCAAAGAATTGATGCTTTTGAACTGTGGTGTTGGAGAAGACTCTTGAGAGTCCCTTGAACTACAAGGAGATCAAACCAGTTGATTCTAAAGGAAATCAGTCCTGAATATTCATTAGAAGGACTATGTTGAAGCTGAAGCTCCAATACTTTGGCCACCAGATGCGAAGAGCTGACTTGTTAGATAATACCCTGAGGCTGGGAAAGGGTGAAGGCAGGAGGAGAAGGGGATGACAGAGGATGAGATGATCGGATGGCATCACGGACTTGATGGACATGAGTTTGAGCAAGCTCTGGGAGATGGTGAAGGACAGGGAAGCCTGGCGTGCTGCAGTCTATGGGATTGCAGAATCAGACATGACTGAGTGACTGAACAACAGTCACAGATATACACACACATACATAGAAAGATGTAGAAAGAAAGATGAAATATTCAAACATGGAAGGAAAGATACACAGGCATCTTCAGAAGAGTGGTTACCTCTGACGGAAGAAGGGGAATAAATGAGGGGAGGGAGCTTCAGATATCACATTTAATAATTTTTTAAAAAAGAACTGGCTGGAATAAATGCAGACAATGTTAAAATTCAAGTGGTTGGCTCAAAGGTCTCTGTTATAAAAATTTATATACATTTTCATATATTTGAAATATTATCTATCTTTTGTTTAATGTTCTAATTTGAAACACTTTCTCATTGCTAGTGAGAATGTAAAAGGGTACAGTTGCTATGGAAATAGTATGGCAGTTCCTCAAACAATTATATATAGAATTAGAATATTATCTAGCTATTTCACTTCTAGGGATGTACTCAAAAGAATTGCATGCAGGGATATAAATAGATGTCTATATAACTATGTTCATAGTAGAGATATTCACAGAAGACAAAAGGTGGAACCATATCAGTGGATAAATGGTTTTTAAAAATGTCACTATAATGGTAAATTCATAATGACAGAAGATAGAACAGAGGTTGTCAGAGGCTGGGGGAAAGGATAATGGGGATTATTGTTTAAAGGGTAAAGAGTTTCTATCTGGGATGATGAAAAAGTTCTGGAAGTAGTTAATGGTGATGGCTGCACAATGATATGAATGTACTTAAATCCACTGAATTGTACCCTAAAAATGGTTAAAATAGTAAATTTTATGTATATTTGCCAACATCAAAAACTTTTAAACAATTCTGAAGGTAATTTTCAACTAATAATTGGTATGTATACTTAGGGTAGTGGTTTTCTTTTCTATTGAAAAGTTGATATTATGTTGATGTACATATTATTATAATTAATCATGTCTTAAAGGAAACTTGAATATATTGAAAATTCTAGAAAACTGAGGAGAAAGCATCATATTCTACATGGAAAAGGCATCGTATGAAGTGAATTCACAAGGTGACAGACAATGAACCCTTTCATGGATCACAGCCTTGTTGTGGGGCAGGGGCTTGCATAACTCACTGAAACTATGAGCCATGCCATGCAGGGCCACCCAAGACAGACGGGCCATATTGAAGAGTTCTGATAAAAGGTGGTCCACAGGAGGAGGGGTTGGCAACCCACTCCAGTATTCTTGCCTGAAGAATCTGATGGACATTATGAAAAGGCAAAAGGATATGACACCAGAAGATGAGCTCCCCCAGGTAGGAATGTGTCCAATATGCTACTGGGGAAGAGTGGAGGGCAATGATGAACAGCTCCAGAAAGAATGAAGCAGCTGGGTCAAAACGGGAACAGCACTCACCTGTAGATATATCTGGTGGTGAAGTAAAGTCTGATGATGTAAAAATCAATGTTGCATAAGAACCTGGAATGTAAGGTCCATGAATCAAGGTAAATTAGATGTGGACAAGAAGGAGATGGCAAGAGTGAACATTGACATCTTAGGAATCAGTGAACTAAAGTGGACGGGAATGGGCAAATTTAATTCAGATGACTATAATGTCTACTACTGTGGGGAAGACTGCCTTAGAAGAAGTGGAGTAGCTCTCACAGTCAATAAAAGAGTCCACAATGCAGTACTTGGGTGCATCCTCAAAAATGACAGAAAGATCTTGGTTCATTTCCAAGGCAAACCATTCAACATCACTGTAATACAAGTCTATGCCCAAACGCGGATGCTGAAGAAACTGAAGCTGACCAATTTTATGAAGACCTAGAACACCTTCTAGAACTAACACCAAAAAAGAAGTCCTTTTCATCCTTGGGGATTGGAATAGATAAGTCAAGAGGTTCCAGGAATAACAGGTAAGTTTGGCCTTGGTGTACCAAATAAAGCAGGGCAAAGGCTAGCAGAATTTTGTCAAGAGAACACACTGGTCATAGCAAACACCCTTTTCCAAAAACACAAGAGATGGTTCTACACATGGACATAACCAGATGGTCAATACCAAAGTCAGACTGATTATATTCTTTTTTTTTTCCATTTATTTTTATTAGTTGGAGGCTAATCACTTTACAATATTGTATTGGTTTTTGTCATACATTGACATGAATCAGCCATGGATTTACATGTAAGCCGAGTATAGAGAAGCTCTATACCTAGAGCCAGAGCTGAGTGTGGCTCAGATCATGAGATCCTTATTACAAAATTCAGGCTTAAATTGAAGGAACTAGAGAAACCAGGCCATTCAGGTATGACCTAAATGAAATCCCTTATGGTTATACAGTGGAGGTGATGAATAGATTCAACAGATTAGATCTGGTAGAGACAGTGCCTCAAGAACTATGGACATTTATATGAGGTTATTATTAAATGAGGTTTATAACATTGTACAGGAGGCAGTGACCAAAACCATCCCAAAGAAAGAGAAATGCAAGAAGGCAAAGTGGTTACTTGAGGCTTTACAAATAGCTGAGGATAGAAGAGAAACAAAAGGCAAAGGAGAAAGGGAAAGATACATGCACTGGATGCAGAGTTTCAGAGAATGGCAAAGACAGATAAGAAAGCTTTCTTAAATGAATAATGCAAAGAAACAGAGGAAAACAATAGAATGAGAAAGACTAGAGATCTCTTCAAGAAAACGGGAGGTATCAAGGGAACATTTCATGCAAGGATGGGCATGATAAAGGACAGAAATGCTAAGGATCTAACAGAAGCAGAAGATATTAAGAAGAGGTGTAAAAATACACAGAACCATACAAGAAAGGCCTTAATGACCCAGATAACAATGATGGTGTGGTCACTCACCTAGTGTTGGACATCCTGGAGTGAGAAGTCAAGTGGACCTTAGGAAGCATATTATAAACAAAGCAAGTTGAAGTGATGGAATTCTAGCTGAGCTATTTCAAATTCTAAAAGATGATGCTGTGAAAGTGCTGCACTCAACACGCCAGCAAATTTGGAAAACTCAGCAGTAGCCACAGGCCTGGAAAACTTCAGTTTTCATTTCAATCCCACAGAAGGGCAATGCTAAAGAATACTCTAACTACCATACAATTGTACTCATTTCACATGCTATCAAGGTAATGTTCAAAATTCTTCAAGCTAGGCTTCAGCAGTATGTGAACAAAGAACCTTCACATGTACAGGCTGGGTTTAGAAAAGGCAGAGGAACCAGAGATCAAATTGGCAACATTCACTGGATCATGGAGAAAGCAAGGGAGATCCAAAAAAACATCTACTTCTGCCTCGTCAACTAGGCTAAAGCCTTTGACTGTGTGGATCATAACAGACTGTGGAAAATTATTAAAGAGATGAGAGTAGCAGAACACCTTACCTGTCTTCTGAGAAACCTATTTGCAGGTCAGAAACAACAATTAGAAATGGACATGGAATAATGGACTGATCAAAATTAGGAAAGGAGTACAACAAGGCTGTATATTGTCACCTTGCTTATTTCACTTATATGCAGAGTACATCATGCAAAGTGCCAGGCTGGATGAAGCACAAGCTGGAGTACAAGACTGCTTGGAGAAATATCAACAACCTCAGATATATAGATAATACCACTCTAACGGCAGAAAGTGAAGAGGAACTGAAGAGCCTCTTGATGAAGGGGAAAGAGGAGAGTGAAAAAGCTGCCTTGAAACTCAACATTCAAAAAAACAAGATCATGGCATCTGGTGCCATCACTTAATGGCAAAAAGTGGAAGCAGTGACAGGAGGCAAAAAGTGGAAGAAGTGACAGGTTATATTTTCCTGGGCTCCAAAATCACTGTGAATGGTGACTGCAGCCATGTAATGAAAAGATGCTTGCTGCTTGGAAGGAAAGCGATGACAAACCTAGATAGTGTATTAAAAAGCAGAGACTTCACTTTGCTGACAAAGGTTCATATAGTCAAAGCTATGGTTTTTCCAGTAGTCATGTATAGATTGGGAGAGTTTTTTAAAAGGTCCTAAATTCACATTGCTAAATTGTTTCCCATGAAGTTTATATTGTGAATTTGAAATTTTTGCTAGGACCTGTATTTGCCAGAAATTGAATTTTAAAAAAAGAAAAATTTTCTTTTTTTAAATGCCTTAATATATTTTAAATGAAACCTGAGTTGAACACTGTTCCTCCCATCTGTTGTTCTCATTGTATGTTATTGTTGTTCAGTTGCTAAGTTGTGTCAAACACTTTGCGACTCCATTCTGTAGCACACCAGGCTTCTCTGTCCTCCCAAGAAAGGCTGAGTGTCAAAGAATTGATGCTTTCAAATTGTGGTGTTGGAGAAGACTCATGAGAGTCCCTTGAACTGCAAGATCAAACCAGTCATTCCTAAAGTAAATCAACCCTGAATATTCTTTGGAAGGACAAATGCTGAAGCTGAAGCTCCAATACTTTGGCCACCTGATATGAAGAGTTGACTCATTGGAAAAGACTCTGGTGCTGGGAAAGATTGAAGGCAAAAGAAGAAGGGGGTAGCAGAGGACAAGATGGTAAGATAGCAATACCAATCCAATGGACATGAATGTGAACAAACTGCAGGGGATGGTGGAGGACAGAGGAGCCTGCTGTGCTATGGTATGGGGTCACAAAGAGTGGGTCATGACTGAAGAGACTGAAGAACAACAGACAATGATGTAAAATTGATCCACTTGTGTTGTTTTAGGACTTAATTATAATAAAGGAAGAAAAAGTGGTATGTCCCAACACATGATTATTTCCAATAGATAAAAGCTGTAAATAAGCTAAAGTACCAACATCAGAAAAACAATTAAGGAAAAGTGATACATAACATGGACAGATTTTGTTCTCTGATATGACAGTGCCTAGAACTTAGTAGATAATCAATAAATATTTGTTTAATAAATAATAATTCTTTCACAGCAAATTAAATTTTAACCATGAAGATTGTAGAAAACTATAAAATGACTGTGATATACAGTTAAAAATATGACAGTATTTATTGAGGTACTACTGTGTGACTGGAACTGCAGTAAAACCTAGGTATAGAATAATGGCCAAGTGATGAACAAAATGATCTGCTCTCACTGAGAACTCAGACCGATAGAGATTTCAGAGTCAATACTGACATTCAATTAATGCTGTGTGTGTGTGAAAGGCGCTCAGTGATGTCCAACTCTTTGTGGCTGTAGACTGCCAGGCTCCTCTGTCCATGGAAGTCTCCAGGCCAGAATACTGGAGTGGGTAGCCATTTCCTTCACCAGGGGATCTTCCCAACCCAAGGATCAAACCCAGGTCTCCCACATTGCAGGCAGATTCTTTACCATCTGTGCCACCAGGGAAGCCCATAAATGCTGTAACATGTTTTTACTAAATGGCAATCTTTAGGAGCGGTTCTTAGACTGTTAATCAAATTTATTTTCAAATTATAAACTATTTAGCAACCTTGATATTTTACTTCCCAGAAAATGAAAGTGAAAGTCACTCAGTCATGTTCAACTCTTTGAGACCCCATGGACTATACAGTCCATCGAATTCTCCAGGCCAGAATGCTGGAGTGGGTAACCTTTCCCTTCTCCAGGGGATCTTCCTAACTCAGGGATCGAATCCAGGTCTCCGACATTGCAGGTGGATTCTTAACCAGCTGAGCCACAAGAGAAGCCCAAGAATACTGGAGTGGGTAGCCTTTCGCTTCTCCAGCAGATCTTCCCGATCCAGGAATTGAACCGGGGTCTCCTGCATTGCAGGTGGATTCTTTACCAACTGAGCTATGAGGGAAGTCCCTAACTTTCGGGAACTGAACAAATTAAAAGCAACAGGTTAAAAATGGGGTATCTGAAAAATGTAGGTATATATATCACCCAAAAGAGAAGAATCGGTTAAAAAAAATGAAAATGTTTGCATTTCAATTTGTCAGAAATTGTGGTCACAAAGATGCAATGAGTCACATGTTAAAATATATTCCTTTGTTTAAGGAAGGAATTAAGTTCTAACAAATTTTAGAAAGATTTTCATTAAAATATTTTGATACTTACAGAAGTAAGCTTTGGAAAGCTGAAAAAATGAAAAATTCAATAACATTACAATGACCAATGCACTGGTTATTGGATTTTTTTCCTCAGTCTGCCTAGGTGCTCTTTATTTTATAAAGCTGAAGTAAATATGTAGGTATATTCCCTACCACTGCACAACAACTAATTTCCTGGTGGTTTTATTAGGAAGTGATAAACTAGGTTAACTGATTGAGAGCTTTGATAAAATTGACAGTGATTATAGGATAATGTTGTAAAAATAAAATAACCTAATGAATATGAGGCAGTAGCATGGAGGATAGCATATCAAGTGCTCAACAAATGTTTGTATTTAAAACAGTAAAAGTTTTGGCAGTTTATTGCCCCTACAGTTAGAATGCAATTTGGAATTTGAAACTTCATTTTTTTAAAAAAAAGTTCTTAATGAAAAGATTCATAAAAATATATGTGCCATTTTATATATACAAACACACACACATATATATACACATAAGCAGGATGCAGATATATAAACATCACAAAAAAAATTCTTTGGGCAATACATCAAGCAGAAATATTTTGGCAAAAACATGGCACCATCATTCTAATAGTGGTTACTAACATGTATAATTCATTTATAGGCTGCTTACTTCCCAAAAGGATTTGATGTGACTTTTTGTTGAAAAGCACAGCTTTTTTTTTTTTTTTTTTTGAAAAGCACAGCTTTTAATTAAGAGTAAAAACAAACTAAAACATTGTAAACTGGGAAAGGAAAAAAATTAAAATCTTGGGACAAAACATTTCTTAATATTTAGAAACAGGTTATAGGTGCTACATCCGTCACTGAATACAAAGGAGGAACACTAATTTAAGATCTTTTTAAACAGCTGCACAATGCGGCTTCTGGGGGAGGAAAAACCTTTTCTCTACCCGCTTATATTTGTCTCTGGAAGCCTTTAAATTAAACTGACAATAAGATAAGAGGAAAGGAAGAATTTATTCACAAGCTCACAAAGGTCATGGTTCAAAGAAATGGCTTGAATTTAGTTTAAATACCATCTTAATAGGGGAAGAGGAGGGGAGAAAGGATACTTAACAGTCATACAAATGACTTTTAGGGCAGACAAAATGGACCTTTAGGAAAATAGATGGGAGTTATGATAATCTTGTGACTATGTCTGTTTAATGCAATTTCTCATCTGGAAATCTTCCTTAAAAAGGATTTGAGGCATTTGAATTCTTTTGGAAGTGTCTGCTTTTAGACAGATAGTGGGGGTGGGACGCGGTTCAGACGGAAGTCTTTTTTTTTAGCTTCTGTTGTTTCTTAGACATCTTCAGCTCAAAATAATCTTTATGCCATAGTGGTATATTCTGGATGCCTCATAGATTCAGAAAAAGATGATCAAGAGAGAATAAATATGATGTCAAGAAAAATACACTGGCAAGAGCATAAGTAGTCCTAGTAAAAATATCAGTCAGACATGAAAATTCTAAAGGATATCATTTTACATTGATAAATTTTCATTATCTTTATCCATAATAAGACTATCCTTAAATGTATTAGAAGTTAAAACCTCTGGAAAATAAGAATATTTATTGGAAGTAAAATGGGTTTTCTATAAAGCATACTTTATCTCCTAACTTTACCAGTTTTTTTTCACTATGGAATAAAGAGGCGGAGGGGAAAAAAGTCCTTGGAAATACCTAATTGAGAATAAGGCACTGGTTGTCTTCTAGGTTTAATAAAGAATTTCTGAGGATAATATAAGTTCAGTTATCATCATCTTTATAGATATTTTAAAATTACCTCTAATTTCTTGGCACAAGGTCCACTAACAAGCGCAACCACACCATGGTCAGATACCTAAGCAAAGGGAGAAAGAACACAGCACATAAATGGAGAAGATGGAAGCATATTTTTCTAAAACTTGTTATTTAGATATTGTTTTATTTCCTCCCATTTAGCAAACATGTGTTTTAGCCACACATACCTTCCACCCTTACTTAAAACAATTGAGGGGAGGGTGCAAATTATATTGCAATTATTTAACTATCAAAATATGAAGTCAATAATTTCAGCAACAACAAAAAAATTAATTGTGTTATGGAAATACACTGGGCAAATAAATACATACAGTCTCTACATTTCAAGTGTTATTTCATTTACCTGAGTAGCTGAAAAATCAACACACTGCAAAAATGCACAGTTTTCTCCTAATGCCTGCAAGGACACATCAGTAATACCTAAACAGCCTCCTAAATCAATGATCTTTAACAGCCGGCAATTGAGTGCAAGAGCAAGGACTCCTTCATCGGTGAGATTGCAGCATCTTTTCAAAGAAGCTTCATGCAGGTAAGAGCAAGATGAAGCCACAGCTTTTATTCCTGAGGGAAAATATAATTCTGTATCAATGAGCTATAGATGTTTATATATGAGAAATGTGACTGATTTTTATTTTAGTAATCACCAGTACTGATACATCCAATTAGCCTTTCCCAAAGTAGTTCATGTGGGGAATATACTATTTTTTCAGTGATGCTGTCATTATTTAAAACTCTTTTAGAATGTTTCAAGAATTCTCTATACAATCTGTAGTATATTCTTCAGAATATCTGCAATTAATGACATGACTTTTTTATGATTAGATTTGCTTTTAGGAAATGACCAAAAATCATTCAGAACCAAATTAGGTAATTAAATAGTAGATGATTCTTTTTGTTAAAAGTTTTAAAGTAATAAAGTTAATTTTCTTATAGACTCTGAAAAGAAATCAAAAGTTAAATGCCACAAATGTCTTAAGTAATAGCTTTCATGCTTATCCTTAGAAATCATACCCTTGTTTCTGGGTTTTCTCCTCCCTCCTTGATTCTACCCTTTCCTACCACCATGCTCCTCTGGTAGCCTGGACGAATCTCAGATTTTACCGGGGGTCAAGAAAAGAGAGGCCCTTAAAGCCAATTAAACTGATGTAAAAGCATTTTGGTGACAGGTATATAATGATGTGCCATATAAATAAAAAGAGTACTGAAGGAATCCTGGGCTCTTCAATCATGGACAAACATTTTAGCACTGTTAAAAGAAACCTTTATGGGCAAAATACACAAAATGGAAGATGGTAAATTTGTGTGTAGGTCATTTTTATTGTTTACTATGTCTTAAGAAAGAACTCTTTATTCATTAGTGTTCAGCATGAAAGTTCTTTTTAGAGAGTCAGTATTTGTGTAAACATTTTAAAACTTATGCTTCCTTGCAATAATATGAATATCCCAACTTGCTAACCAAGATAATTGTAAAATAGAGCCAACTACCTACAAAATTTTCCAGAAACCTAGGTAGCCAAATAACTCTTTCTTATATTGAAAAGAGTAAAAATTTTAATATTTTTAAAAAATGGTAAAAATCCATTAATTCATGTAACAGTCACACTGATACATGCAGTCTGCCTGGTTATAAAACACTGTTAACTGGACAAGGTCAGTACCAAACCCAATTTTGGCTTCCTGCCACTCAGAAGATCAATACTCAAGAGACAAGTGTTGGTGGAAAACTTAAAGTTGCTTTAGTCAGGAAGCCGGCAAACTGGGCAGATGGGAGACTGACGTCCTTAAGAGCACCTCCAAGTTGCCAGTTGGGAGATAGAGGTTCTAAAGCCTGTGTGAGGGAGGGGGCTGCAAGGTACACAAGCAGTTCATACACAGTTCTCAGATTGGTTGGCATCAAGGTAAAGTTTCAAACATCACCAGTCTTCTGGTTTCAACTGGTCTGGGATCTACATGCTTGCAGTCAGCAGTTTTCATCTGGTCTGCTTCCTGTGAAAACAACTTATGAGTGTGTGTTAGATCTTTATATCTTTCAGAGAACTGGGCGTTTAGTGATTTTGCTATGTGACTGGCTTATAGTCTAAATTGTTTCAGCTTCCCTGCCCATGTCCTTGAGGTTGGTATCTGGAATTAAGCAAGCAAGATTAGTTCTTTCTTAGTCAATTAGTCATTGTCTAAAATAGTTTTGAGGCATGCTTAGGTCAGCAGGAGTGGAAAATACATGTTTCAAGTTTTGTGCAGCTCAAAATGGGGCAGTTCTGGCTACAAAACTATGTGTTATACAGGCTGATAGGAGAGAACCTAGTAAATATTTGCTAATGATTTAACTTTCTGTTGTAATATTACAACAAAAAAGTCTTAACAACGTTATGAACTGGTCATTTCTTATTTCACTATACTAGGCAAAATATTTAAAATATTTATCTAGTCATGTTTATTTTAAATATGTTTAAAATTTAAGTAGTGACAATGTATTTCCTAACTTTTAGCACTGATTATAAGCAAGAATTCTAATTAGGATTCTCTAGTTTATTTTGAATATTTTTATTGATAAATATAGTTTCTATTTCTTTGACACCTTCAAACTGTTCATGGGGTTCTCAGAACTGACTCATTGGAAAAGACCCTGATGCTGGGAAAGATTGAAGGTGGGAAGAGAAGGGGACGACAGAGGATGAGATGGTTTGATGGCATCACCGACTCAATGGACATGAGTTTGAGCAAGCTCTGGGAGTTGGTGATGGACAGGGAAGCCTGGTGTGCTGCAGTCCATGGGGTAGCAAAGAGTTGGACATGACTGAGCGACTGAACTGACTGACTGACATCTTCATACTATCTTTTAACATATTTTCCCCTTCTCTGCTCCAAAACTATGGTGAATAGTTCTCTACCAATTCGTTCAGTGTTAACAAACATACCTTTTGAAGTTATGGAAATTCGGTTTTCTTTTGAGGAATTTAAATTTAATTTCTTCAGCTTTCTGCAGTTACATAGGTGCAGGAGAGCAGTATCTGAAATATCACAGCTTCGTAGATCTAGAGTTTGGACTTCAGGATGTAAAATCTATAATACATACATTATTTTGAAAAATTAAAATTTCCTATAAACATAAATATTTATTCCATATTCAGTGTTTTAATGGTCATAACAGAGAAGTGGCGGGTGAAAACTATAGCAAAGAATACAGAAATGCATTTGTGTGAAGACAGATACAAAAAGCAGAAAAACCAAGTCTACTTCCAACTGAGGGTGCAGCTTATAGTGTCTCCAAAGTCTTATTGTGACACAGAGCTCTACTGAGACAGCTGGTACAGAATAAGAACCCATTAGATATGGAAGCAGAACCAAGGTAGTGGGGTGCTTATCCTCTTCCAGTAGCTTCTGACTATTATGAGAGATTCTAGCTATGTGCCTCTTTGCTCAGCAGGTACGAGTCTTTAATCTCTGTAGGCAGGGAGTGATGATAGTTGCAAACCCATTTTACAGTTAAGAGAACTGAGGTTCAGTGTCAGAAAGAGTGGCAAAGCTGGTATTTTTATTCAGGTCAGAAGCTTTACTATACATTCTGCCTTACAGAATTGTTAATTTTAGCTTAATTAGGGAAAGGGCTTCCTAGGAAGCTCAGTTGGTAAAGAATCTGCCTATAACGTGGGAGACCTGGGTTCAATCCCTGGACACATAAGATCCCCTGGAGAAGGGCATGGCAACCCACTCAGTATTCTTGCCTGGAGAATCCCATGGACAGAGGAGTCTAGTGGGCTACAGTCCATGGGGTCGCAAAGAGTCAGACACAACTGAGCAACTAACATATATACAGGGAAAGGGAGTAAGTATAAGTTAGATGGAGTGAGGAAGCCAGAAGAAGAATGAAGAGTTTAGATAAATGATTTTTAACTGATTGTTATCCCTGAATGGATAAAATCAATCTAGTAGGCTATGATCAACATTTTTTAATTGAAATAACACATACTAGAATAAAATAGAAAATATCCAAGTGAACTGCACACTGTACTGTTACACGTAGATATGGTTTGTGTCCTAGAGTCACAATGTAACATTCCTATTTCTTCTTGTGGGTCTTTTTTTTGTCATTTGTTTTTTCACTCTGCATTTTAATTTTTTCTAGATTTACTAAGGTATACTTAACCAAAAAGTTTAACATTTCTTGAAAATATGCAGTTCATGGATGTTGGTACCATGAAGACAAGGGGAATAACTGAAGGAACAGTGGGAGAATATAGTTTTAATTTTTATTTTATTTGTGTTTTGGCTGCTCGGCATGTGGGATCTTAGTTCCCCAACCAGGAATGAAATCTGTACCCCCTGCATTGGAAGCACTGAGTCTTAACCTCTGGACCCCCAGGGAAGTCCAGAGATTCCCCCAGGAAGTCAATGGGAGATTTTTTTAGAAGCTATTGCACAAGGACATTATGGTTATCTGGAGAAAAAAGAACTTAAATTACTCATCCTAATATAAAACATTGTTCCAAAAATCTGAAGCCATAGCTGAACAGTAAAATATAATAAGCTTGCTTTGCAGTTGTATATATTCTTACCTCACTTATGTTTGAATCTGTTATCTGCCCCTGCACGCTCATAATTTTGATGAGTCTATCTTTTATGTTGGGTGGCAAAGGCTTAATGTCTGTGATGTATCTAGAAATATTCTTCATGAAGCACCAAAGGCATCTGAAATACAAATATAATACAGTAAATGACACTATACAGGTATTGACTCCTAATATTTGTTTAATGCATTTGTTAGTACTTAGTTCTTTCATAAACAAGAAAGAAAAAATGGGTGTACATTTTATATGAATATTTACAACTTAGGTTTGCTAAGATTCAAAAGCCTCAGTTATGAACAAGTTCCCCTTTACCTCTACAACTTTTTCTCAGCATCCATCACTTACTAAAATGCATTCTAAATGACAAAGAATTTTTATTAAGTCAGTCTCTCCAATTCCTAAGATATGCAGTTACCACCAAGCTTTCAGTCACATATATTCCTAAGTAAACACTAAACTAGGGCTGATTAACTGACAAATTTTATGTGTTAATCCAACAAACTTGCTTTCACTATTTTTCTTAAAAATTGTACAGGTATAAGAACCAAGAAAGAACTGTAACCACAAAGATGCCACAAACAGTACAAATCAGAGAGATAGTAACCTTAGTGCCAGTATTATGTATCCCAGATTTATCAAGGCAGGCAACAACCAAGACCCATACAACCAACATACTTCATATTGATATGTGGCCTGAAATTCCAACTATCTGAGATACTTTTATGTTAAATAAATACAAATCTTTCTTAGTTTCTGCCTACAAACACTTTCACATATACACACTTGAATTTTTTTAGTGCAGTCTTTTTCTTTTCTTCTTTTATTTGCCTCTGCCTTTCTTTCTCCTATCTTTCCCCCTTCCATTAGTTTAGTTCCTCATGCTATTCCTTGTATATTCTTATTTTTGCCCTGTGCTTGTACACACACGCACACATTCATTCATACATGTATCTATGTTCTCACACATACATTTAAAGGTTAGCTTGGGGGTGGGGAGAGATCACTGTTTCTTAGAATGGCATCAGTGTATACTCACTTTTCTACAAACTTTTTCATTTAATAATAATTCTTTAAAGCATCAAGTATAGTTTTAATTCTCCTTTAGTGGCTAAATTTTATAGGGTGGATGACTTAGTCATCCCCTATTGAGGAGCATTCCACTGTTTCTAGGATATATTAACATATGTTGTCAGATTATTTTCTTCATATTTCCATCAGGAGTGTTGGAGAGTTTCTTTTCTTCTACATTGCTAAGCAACAGATGTTATTGTTCATTTTATTTATTTTTCCATTTATTTTCATTATGTCCACTTCCCAATCTCATCCCCCCGCTCTAGGAAATCATTCTAATGTCTAATGTGTATCTTCTTGTTATATGTATCCTTTTAATATGATTGTTCTATGGAAGTATTTCTAATTTATGTGTGTGATATTTGTCATAGATTTGTTTAGTTTTTCACTGAGCACTATTTTTAAGATCTGCTTACTCTTAAATGTTGGCAGATATCACGGGTGAAAAGTAGCGTCTCATTATTACTTTAATTCTTGTTTCTCTAATTGCTAGTAAATTTAACATCTTTTCATAAAGTTGCTGGCTATCTAGATATTCTTTCCTCAAAATAATCTATTCATATCCTTTTCCTATTTTGCTATGTTTTTTGCTTAAATTAAATGAGCTATTGTTGTGGCCAAATACATGACTGATTTTGTATGTGCTCTATAAATATTCAGAAAATGTATATTTTCTATCTGAGAGTTGTAATGTTCTCTTTCTGTGTTTTATATATGCATGTCTAAATCTCTCTCTCCATGTACGTACATGTATGTGCACAAAAATATAGTAGGTGTGTTAGTGTTAATCTCTCAGTTGTGTCCAACACTTTGCAACCCCATGGACTGTAGCATACCAGGCTCTTCTGTCCGTGGGATTTTTCAGGCAAGAACACATTTCCTTCTCCAAGGGATCTTCCCAACCCATGGATCGAACCCAGGCCTCCGGCACTGCAGACAGGTTCTTTACCATCTGAGCCACTGTGTATGTGATTATTCATTGATTAGTATCATTTAATTCTTCTATGTTCTTATTCTTTCTACTAAATCTGTAGAATTCTTAGCTTGCAATACTTGTATTTTTTAAAAAATAGTTATTTATTTGGCTGTGCTGGGTCTTAGTTGCAGCATGTGGGATCTTAGTTCCCTGACCAGGGATGGAAGCCATGAGGCTTGCAGTGAGAATGTGGAGTCTTAATCACTGGACCACAAGGGAAGTTCCTTACCTTTCATTTTTCACTTAAAAACTCTCTTGTAATTGATTTTTGTAATTGTCAAGAGTCATACAGAATCTGAGAGTTGATCCTACTTACTAGTTTATAAGTTAGCTTTAATACCATATTATGAATGCTGTCAGAAGAATGCTGGGTCAGTGATAAACAACTGTATTACTCATGATAAGAGCAGTAGCCAGGGACCTTCCCTGGTGGTCCAGTGGTTAAGAATCTGCCTGCCAAGGCAGGGGACTGGGGTTAGAACTCTGGTCCAGGAATTAAGAACCCACATGCTGCTGAGTAACTTAACCCCACACTTCACAACCACAAGCCTTTGCACCCTAGAGCCTGTGCTCCATAACAAGAGAAGCCACAGCAATGAGCAGAGTAGCCCCTGGTTGCAGCAACTAGAGAAAGCTCATGGGCAGCAACAAAGACCTAGCTCAGTCAAAAATAAATAAATTTAAAAAAAGAAAAAGAGTAGTAGCTGGAGCTTCATGTTTGTGTTGGTTCTCCACGCCCCAGGTCCTACAGTATAATGTAGGAAGGTTGGTCCAGATTGATGTTTACTCATGTAGTGGGTTTGTATTACAAGACAGAAACACTGAGCTTGAGGGGGTTCATCATTTTTATGGCAAATTGAAGCAACATTGCTCTTTTTGGAAGGAGAAAATACTTCATCTCTCAAGGCTGTTTACTACAAACGCAACCTTGAGAAATGGCCTAGGTAATCAAGGCCCTGCATTCTTGGTATACCCAGTAAGAATGTGCAGGTCCATGTGTTGCCTCTTACAACAATCCACCCCAATAAGTTCTTGGCTGAATTCAAATATTCATGGAAGTATGCCACTCTATCAGCTACTTTAATTTGACCAACAGAGGCTAAAACCTAATCTGTTCAATTTGTCTCTTAAAGCACTTAATTAAAGCTACTATCAATAGCCAACTCATTGGAAAAGACCCTGATCCAAGGAAATATTGAAAAGCAAAGGAGAAATGGGTGGCAGAGGATGAGGTAGTTAGATAGCATCACTGACTCAATGGACATGAAATTGAGCAAACTGTCGGAGATAGTGGAGAACAGAGGAGCCTGGTGTGCTACAGTCCATAGAGTCACAAAGAGTTGGATATATGACTTAGTGAGCGAACAACTAACAGTAGTACTCCAAGTAGCAGGATAAGGCCAACCTGCAGTAACGACCTCCAAAGTAACTGCTGGGCCCCAGATTCAGCTAACTGTGAAAAAGTGTGGAGTGGGGCAAGGGAACCAGCAGGTCTTACTTTCAACACACAGGATGTGGTCAAAGTCCAGTCTATCACCTCTTATGAAACATACAAGGGAATTTAGGTGGTTATGTCAATGACTACATTTTTCTTTCTTAGGGCTTTTGATTGTTTTTATCTGTTATTTTATCTATATTCATCTCTTAAGGATAACTGTTCCTTTGTTTTTGAACATTTCCAATATATTTGTTTTAAAATATCTTTCAAGTTATTCTATTGTCTGTAGTTAATAAAGTGTCAATTGTCCTATTTTCTGTTGGGTCTCTTTCATGCTATTTTGTTCTTTAGGTACTCTGTAAATTTTGACTGTTAAAACTTCTTTGGCAGAAGTAGTTTGAGTGAGAATCCTGTGTTCTTTGTGTTGTGAAAGCAAACCTCATGGTGACAGTTTGAGTTTTCCTCCTCTTAAGGACATTGTCTTTGTCTGGTTGAATTGCAATAACAATATGCCATAGATTGGATAGATTTGTTAAACAAAAGCACTTTAATTTTCACAGTTCTGGATGCTAGAAGTCTAAGATCAAAGTGCCAGCATGGTTGAGTTGGGGCTCTCTTCCTGATTCACAGCTGGCACCTTCTCTATGTGTCCTCTTATGGTAGAAGGGGCTTGGGATTTCTCTGGAGCTTCTTTGTAAAGACACTAATCCAATTTGTAAGATTTTGAAGTGGAGCAGGACCCTATCGTCCCTACCCCTACCCCATGTCCTCTGTCTGCCTTTTGTCTGTGGAAAACTTTAGTCAAAGAGAAAGTGAGAAATGAGAAATTTAATCAGAGAAGTGAGAATTAAATTAAATGAGAATTTAATCAGAGAAGTGAGAAATGTGGAAAACAAAGAAAAACAGTCAAAAGAGATCAAATAATAATGTAGGCATTAAGCACAGTCAAGGACCTTTAGTTCTTTCTCAAGGGCTACAGATAATATTCTGAGCCATATCCTGTGAACTGTCTTATAGATATTAAAACACAGGCACGAAGAAGTTAACTACATAATGACCAGACTGTACCCATGACATAAGCTGTCATAATTCCCAGAACTGGCCTCAAGGAAATGGTTAACAAATGGATTTTGGAACTGAAGATTAACTGTACCTAAAACAAACAATTAAAACCAATTAAAAGACACTTGCTCCTTGGAAGAAAAGCTATGACAAACCTAGACAACATATTAAAAAGCAGAGATATTACTTTGCCAAATAAGGTCCATATAGTCAAAGCTATGGTTTTTTCAGGAGTCATGTATGGATGTGAGAATTGGACCATAAAGAAACCTGAGTGCCAAAGAATTGATGCTTTTGAACTGTGGTGTTGGAGAAGACTTTTGAGAGTCCCTTGGACAGCAAGGAGATCCAACCAGTCTATCCAAAAGGAAATCAGTCCTGAATATTCATAGGAAGGACTGATACTGAAGCTGAAGCTCCAATACTTTGACCACGTGATATAAAGAACTAACTTACTGGAAAAGACCCTGATGCTGGGAAATATTGAAGGCAGGAGGAGAAGGGGACAACAGAGGATAAGATGATTAGATGGCATCACCAACTCGATGGACATGAATTTGAGCAAGCTTCGGGAGTTGGTGATGGACAGGAAAGCCTGGCATGCTGCAGTCCATGGGGTCACAGAGTCAGACATGACGGAGCGACTGAACTGAACTGAACTGAAAACAACCAAGATGACACTGGTCAGACCACTAATGACCAATTTGAGGATGACTGTCAGAGATAACTTCTGTTTCTCCATGTAGCAACCCCTACTCCCGACTCTGTGTATAAAAGTCTTACTCTATGCTTGTTGGGGTGGGGAGTTGGCCTTTGGACATATGTTCGCCCTCCCCACGAGTTGCCAGCATCTGAAATAAAGCAAACGTTCCTTTCCACCAACCTGGCCTGTTTACTGGATTTTGGGTGGTGAGCAGTCAGACCCCACACTTTTCGGTAACAGCTCCACCGTCATGATTTAAACACCTCCCAAAGGCTCCAGTTACTAAAGGCATCACCTTTAGGGGTAGGACTGCAACATATAATACAAAAACATTTAGACCATAATAGGGCCTTATGAATATTCACAAATTCCAAAGCATAGTTAAATGGTATTTTTCCATCTGAGGATATTAACAGTGAAAATTCAGACCATATACCTGTGCATAATAAAGGCATGAGACACTAGGTTTTTTTTTTTTTACTGTAATTTATTCATTTATTTTTCTTTCCCAATTATTTTTATTAGTTGGAGGCTAGTTACTTTACAATATTGTAGTGGTTTTTGCCATACATTGACATGAATCAGCCATGGATTTACATGTGTTCCCCATCCTGAACCCACCTCGCACCTCCCTCCCCATCCCCCACTCTGGGTCATCCCAGTGCACCAGTCCTCGGCACTTGTCTCATGCATCCAACCTGGACTGGTGATCTGTTTCACACTTGATAATATACATGTTTCGATGCTGTTCTCTCAGATCATCCCACCCTCGCCTTCTCCCATAGAGTCCAAAAGTCTGTTTTGTACATCTGTGTCTCTTTTTCTGTCTTGCATATAGGGTTATCGTTACCATCTTTCTAAATTCCATATATATGCGTTAGTATACTGTATTGGTTTTAAAAAGGAATTCTAGTTTTGACTGGGATTTTATATTCTTGCCATCGATGTGGGCTGCTCTTGGAAGAGTGTGACTTGAAGTGAGGTGACTGCAGAGTCATCAGAGGTAGATTCTGAAGGTGGGCAGAAAGTCCTTCCTTGAAGGGTGATCTGGGTAGCACAACTCCATGGATATCACTCTCACTTACCAAAACCATGTATCATTATGTTTGTACATTTTAAGTAATTCATATTCAACAGACAGCAAGGAATAAGAAGGGTGACAAGTTTAGACACCCTCAGCTCTCATTCTCTTCAACTCTGTTGAAGCATCTGTTGAAATCAGATGCTCTACCATTAACAGAAATTTATGTCATTTATTCTAAAAGTTAAAAGCTTAGCAAAAAAGGACCATTTGGGGAGTAACTGCTTTATTAAGATATAACTGACATAACAGTGGTTTTTAGCGAATCTACAGAGTTGTGCATCCATCATCAGTATCTAATTCCAGAAGATTTTCAATATACTAAAAATAATTTTACAGTGTGGAGATTTCTTAAAAAACTGGAAATAGAACTGCCATATGACCCAGCAATCCCACTTCTGGGCATACACACTGAGGAAACCAGATCTGAAAGAGACACGTGCACCCCAATGTTCATCGCAGCACTGTTTATAATAGCCAGGACATGGAAGCAACCTAGATGCCCATCAGCAGATGAATGGATAAGGAAGCTGTGGTACATATACACCATGGAATATTACTCAGCCATTAAAAAGAATTCATTTGAACCAGTCCTAATGAGATGGATGAAGCTGGAGCCCCTTATACAGAGTGAAGTAAGCCAGAAAGATAAAGAACATTACAGCATACTGACACATGTATATGGAATTTAGAAAGGTGATAACAATAACCCTATATGCAGAACAGAAAAAGAGACACAGAAATACAGAACAGACTTTTGAACTTTGTGGGAGAATGTGAGGGTGGGATATTTCAAAAGAACAGCATGTATGCTATCTATGGTGAAACAGATCACCAGCCCAGGTGGGATGCACGAGACAAGTGCTCCGGCCTGGTGCACTGGGAAGACCCAGAGGAATCGGGTGGAGAGGGAGGTGGGAGGGGGGATCGGGATTGGGAATACATGTAAATCCATGGCTGATTCATATCAATGTATGACAAAACCCACTGGGGAAAAAAAAAATAAATAATAAAAAAAAAAAAAAAGAAAAAAGAAAAAAAAAATAATTTTATACCCATTAGCAGTCACCTCCCAATCCCCCCACATTTGATAGCCCAGGAAACTATCAGAAGCTCCAGAGAAATCTCAAGCCCTTTTACATGTGAGGACACATAGAGACAGGGTGCCACATTGTGTCTCTCTAGGTTAGCCTATTCTGCACTTTTCATATAAATGGAATTATAAAATATGTGATATTTTATTACTGGCTTCCTTCACTTAACATTTTCAAGTTTATCTAGTTGTAACATGTATCAGCACTTCATTCATTTTTACTGCCAAATAATATTCCGTCATGTGAATACACCACCTTTTGTTTATCCATGCATCAGTTTATTGATATCTGGGTTGTTTCTATTTTTGGGCTATTATGGATAATCCTGCTACAAATGTTCATGTATGAGTTTTTGGGTGGACATATGTTTTCATTTATTTTGGGGACATATCTAAGAGCTCATTTGCTGGGTCACATAAAACTATTCAGTCATACAGTAACTAAGTATAAACATTTGAGGAATTGCCAAACTATTTTTACAAAGTGCCTACAACATTTTATATTCCTACCAGCAGTGTATGAGGATTCCGATTTCTCAACATACTTTCCAATGTTTAATATTATCTGTCTTTTATTATTGCCATCCCAGTGGCTATGAAGTAATAATAGCTCATTATGGTTTTGACTTACATTTCACTGCTAGTCAATGATGTTGAGCATCTCTGCATGTGCTTGTCGGCCATCTGTATATCTCCTTTACAGAACTGTCTATTTGGATCCTCTTCCCACTTTTAAGTTGGGTTTTGCTGTTTATAGGATTCTTAGTTGAGGTTTTTCTTTCAGCACTTTAAACATATCATCCCATTGCTTTCTGCTTTCATTGTTTCTGAAGAGGAGTTCATTGTTAATCTTATTAAGGTTCTCTTATACATGAGTAATTTTTCTCTTATCGCTTTTAGGATTTTCTTTTGGCCTCAGCATTTTTACTATGATATTTTTGTTTTGTTTTTGGCCATGCCATGTAGCTTGCAGGATCTTAGTTCCCTGATCAGGGATTGAACCTGGGCCCTCAGTAGTAAGAGTGTAGAGTCCTAACTATTGGACAACCAGGGAATTCTCCTGATATGTATGTTTATATTTCTTTGTATTTATCCTAAAAATTCACTCAGTTAATTTCAATTCACTGAGTTCCTTGGATGTGTAGATTAATATTTCTCATTAAATCTGGCTGCAGTCCATGGGGTCCCAAAGAGTCAGACACTACTGGCTTTTAGCTATTATTTCTTCAAGAATCTGTTTTCTTCTCTTTCTCTCTTTTTGTTTTCATGTTTCCAGCACATGTATGTAGACATGGAATTATAAAATATGTGATATTTTATTACTGGCTTCCTTCACTTAACATTTTCAAGTTTATCTAGTTGTAACATGTATCAGCACTTCATTCATTTTTACTGCCAAATAATATTCCGTCATGTGAATACACCACCTTTTGTTTATCCATGCATCAGTTTATTGATATTTGGGTTGTTTCTATTTTTGGGCTATTATGGATAATCCTGCTACAAATGTTTGTACTTCTCTGAGGTTCTGCTCCATTTCCTCATCCTATTTCCCTTCCATTTTTCAGATTGCATACTATTATTTATCTTCAAGTTCATAACTCTTTCTTCTGCCAGTTCAAATCTACTACTGAGTCCCTCAAGTATTTTTAAATTTCAGTTATTGTACTTTTTCAATTCCAGAATTTCCATTTGGTTCTTTTTTATATATAGTTTATATTTCTTTATTAACAGTCTCTATTGTATTTCTAAAGTAATAGCCTCTATGGTGCAAAGATAGGCACAATAAAGGAGAGAAATGTATGGAACCAACAGAAGCAGAAGCAATTAAGACGTGGCAAGAATACACAGAACTATACAAAAAAGATCTTAATTACGTGGATAACCATGATGGTGTGATCACTCACCTACAGCCAGATATCCTGGAGTGTGAAGTCAAGTGGGCCTTAGGAAGCATCACTACAAACAAAGCTAGTGGAGGTGATGGAATTTCAGCGGACCTATTTTATATCCTAAAAGATGATGCTGTGAAAGTGCACTCAGTATGCCAGCAAATCTGGAAAACTCAGCAGTGGCCACAGGACTGGAATAGGTCAGTTTTCATTCCAATCCCAAAGAAGGGCAATGCTACAGAATGTCCAAACTACTGCACAATTATACTTATTTCACATGCTATCAAAGTAATGTTCAAAATCCTTCAAGCTAGGCTTCAATAGTACCTGAATTGAGAACTTCTAGATGTACAAGTTAGATTTAGAAAATGCAGAGGAACCAGAGATCAAATTGCCAACATTTGCTGCATCCTAGAAAAAGCAAGAGAATTCCAGAAAAACATCTACTTCTGCTTTATTGACTACACCAAAGCCTTTGACTGTGTGGATCACAACAAACTGGAAAATTCTTAAAAAGACAGGAATACCAGACCACCTTACCTGCCTCCTGCAAAACCTGTAGAAGCAACAGTTAGAACCAGATAGAACAGACTGGTTCAAAATTGTGAAAGGGATACATCAAGGCTGTATATTGTCACCCTGTTTATTTAACTTATATGCAGAGTACATTATGTGAAATGCTGGGCCAGATGAAGCACAAGCTGGAATCAAGATTTCAGGGAAAAATATGAATAACCTAAGATATCAGTATTATCTCTTATATGCAGATGTCAACACTCTTATGGCAGAAGGTGAAGGTGAATTAAAGAGCTTCTTGATGAAGGTGAAAGAGGAGAGTGAAAAAGCTGGCTTAAAACTTAGCATTCAAAAACAAAGATCATGGCATCCAGTCCCATCACTTCATGACAATGGATGGGGAAACAATGGAAACAGTGACAGACTTTATTTTCTTGGGCTCCAAAATCACTGCAAATGGTGACTGCAGCCATGAAATTAAAAGACGCCTGCTCCTTGAAAGAAAAGCAACAACAAATCCAGAGAGCATATTAAAAAGCAGAGACATTACTTTGCCAACAAAGGTCTGTATAGTCAAAACTATGGTTTTTCTAGTAGTCATGTATGGATGTGAGAGCTGGACAATAAAAAAGGCTGAGCACCAAAGAATTGATGCCTTTGAACTGTAGTGCTGGAGAAGACTCTTGAGAGTCCCTTGAACTGCAAGGGGGTCAAACCAGTCAATCCTAAAGGAAATTAACCATGAAAGTACATTGAAAGGACTGATGCTGAAGCAGAAGCTCCCATACTCTGGCCACCTGATGCAAAGAGATGATTCATTGGAAAAGCCCCTGATGCTGGGAAAGATTAAAGGCAGGAGGAGAAGGGGACAACAGAGATGGTTGGATGGCATCAATGACGCAACGGACATGCATTTGAGCCAACTCTGGGAGATGGTGAAGGACAGGGAAGCCTGGCGTGCTGCAGTCCATGGGGTCCCAAAGAGTCAGACACTACTGATCAACTGAATGAAGATGAAGATTTTATCTATATCATGAGACATTGTCATCATACCTTTACTTCTTTTATTTTCCTTTTCTTTTGAAATTGAAGTGAAATTCACATAATATAAAATTAACCTTTTAAAGTGTAAAATTCTTTGGCATTTTGTATATTCATGTTGTGTAACTACTACTTCTATCCACTTATAAAATGGTTTCATTAGCCCAAAAGAAACTTTACATTTACTAAGGAGTCAGTTTCCTTTCTTCTCTTTCCCCAGTACCTGGAAACCATCAATATGCTTCTCTTGCTATGGAATTTTCTGTTTCAGGTATTTCATATAAATTTATTCATATAAATGTGAAATTTTATGTCTGGTTTCTTCCATTTAGCATAATGTTTCTCAGGTTCATCCACGTTGTAGCATGTATCAGTACTTCATTTCTTTTAATGGTTGAATGATGTTTCATTGTATGGACATACCACATTTTGTGTATTGATTCATTGGTGATGGACATATTGGTTGTTTCCACCTTTGGATTGCTGTGATTAGTGTTGCTATGAATATTTGTGTAGAAATATTTGAGTACTCAATTTCATTTATGTTGGGTATATATCTAAGAGTCAATTTCTGGGTAAAAAGTGGTAAATCTATGTTTAACTTTTTGAGGAACTGCCAATCTATTTTTACCCTTACTTCTGTAAGTATGGCATGATTTAGTTCTTTGAACATATTTATAGTAGTTTCTTTAAGACTTTGCCAAGTCCAACATCTGAGTCCTCTTAAAGGTAGTTTCTGGTAAATAAAAGCTGTTACCATTATCCTGGGCCTCCCTTAGGTCCAGGGGTCGGAAAACTATGACCTATGGGCCAAATCTGGCCTGTTATCTGCTTTTATAAATGAAGTTTTCTTAGAACACAGCCAAGTCTGTTCATTTATGTGTTGTCTATGGCTGTTTTCACACTATAATGTCAGAGCTGAGACTGTATTTCTTGAAAGGCTGAAAATATTCACTGTCTAGAACTTATAGGCAGTTTGCCAATACCTACCTTAGATAAGCTTCCCTGGTGGCTCAGAGGTTAAAGCACCTGTCTGGAATGCAGGAGACCCTGGTTTGCTCCCTGAGTTGGGAAGATCCCCTGGAGAAGGAAATGGCAACCCACTCCAGTACTCTTGCCTGAAGAATCCCATGGAGGGAGGAGACTGGTAGGCTACAGTCCATGAGGTCGCAAAGAGTCGGACATGACTGAGCGACTTCACTTCACTTCACCTTAGATAATGCAATACTACTAAGATTAAACCATATGTTTTTACTGACTTTTGGACTTTTGCCAACTGTCTAGTCACTTGGTCTGCAATTTGGAAGACTACAGATGAGCAGATTAAAGATATTCCTCTTTAGGACTGTGAATTATAGAAACAAATTATAGCTGATATATATATGGCAATGGCTCATTCTCTAATGGTTTGACACTGTTAATTAAGTATGCCCTACCCAGATCCCTGTCATTTCTACTGGAAATTCATCACTATACTGACCTACCTCCTTTCAAAGACAATGGGCTGCTTTTCTGGGCACCTGATGTCCTGTGCTAGCGATCAGAAGTTGTTTTGTGCAGTTTGCTCAGCGTTCAAATGTTCTTTCGATGAATTTGTAGGGGAGAAAGTGGTCTCCCTGTCCTATTCTTCTGCCACCTTAGCTCCTCCCTCATCATTATACTGAACATGGTGACACATCTACCATCATGGCTTAGGAAAGTAAGGATTACATGTACCTGATGTTAAAACTACCATTACATGCCAGTCTTGTGCCTCTTTTCCAAAGTTAATATGTTTGTCTCCAAGTGAAATAGGCCCTCTCATTCCTGACAAGCTGACTATACTGAGCCTTTGACCACTTGTCTTGGCGTCTCCACTGATGCCTCTTGTTGATATCTTTTCAGTTTATGGTGTCACTGTTCCAATCTGATCAACCAACTCCAGCCACAATGACCATAACATAAAATGTATTATGTTTTTGGCCTTTTAGACCATATTCCATCAGACTGTGTGATATCTTTTAATGCAAAGGTCAACACAATACTGGACCAATAGTCAAGGTATTTGATGGACACTTCATATCCTTTATCATCTTTGAGCTGTTGGTTTCAGTAAGAGATAAATGGAGTTTTTAAAAAAGCCAACTAGAGAGATTTCTAACTCTACCTGCTTCACACATTTTAATGAGATAATTTGGTCACTAAATGTGAGCATCCACTGAAAGAGTTCACATCTTCTTGGCCACCTTCTAGACAAAGATCAGGACGATAGGGGTTATCTTGACCTATATTGAAATTTTAGAATTCTACTTTTTATAGGCTGTTTGGTGGGGCTAACAGTGGCTTCTGGGAGGGCTCACAATGATGAGTACTTCTCAGAACGGCTGCTTCCAATGTCTTTGTTCTCACAATTGGCCAGAGCCTCCCCTTGCCTCTGCAGTTCAGTTCAGTTCAGTCGCTCAGTCGTGTCCGACTCTTTGCAACCCTATGAACCACAGCACGTCAGACCTCCCTGTCCATCACCAATTCCCGGAGTCCACCCAAATCCATGTCTATTGAGTCAGTGATGCCATCCAACCATCTCATCCTCTGTCGTCCCCTTCTCCTCCTGCCCTCAATCTTTCCCAGAATCAGGGTCTTTTCCAATGAGTCAGCTCTTCACATCAGGTGGCCAAAGTATTGGAGTTTCAGCTTCAACATCAGTCCTTCCAATGAACACCCAGCACTGATCTCCTTTAGGATGGACTGGTTAGATCTCCTTGCAGTCCAAGGGACTCTCAAGAGTCTTCTCCAACACCACAGTTCAAAAACATCAATTCTTTGGTGCTCAGCTTTCTTTATAGTCCAACTCTCACATCCATACATGACCACTGGAAAAACAATAGCCTTGACTAGATGGACCTTTGTTGGCAAAGTAATGTCTCTGCTTTTTAATATGTGGTCTAGGTTTGTCATAACTTTCCTTCCAAGGAGTAAGCGTGCTTTAATTCCATTGCTGCAATCACCATCTGCAGTGAGGAGACCCTCTAATACTAGCAGCTAGATGGAGAACACTCTGAGGTCCTTGATGATAGTATAGTTACAAGATGTGAGATGCCTGGGACTCTGAATTACCATGTGGAGGAAAGCCATCAGCCAACTAAGACTATCCACGCTGGGTATTTACATGAATGAGAAATAAGCATATTGTGTGTGACATTGCTAAACCCTTGGAGTTTATTGGTTATAAATAACAGCCAGTATTACCTTAACTAATTACCTTAACGAATATTTATTAGTCACTCTCAAAAAAGAAATAGAATTTTACTCTGACATTTCCTGAACATGATGTATTTTTCTTTTCTCTAACAGCCACCCCAAGCCAGCCTAGTTGGTACACCTGAGTGGCAACCCGGCCAAAAAGGAGCTTATGAAATTCAAACTTAATCTGGTTTTAGTTACTTGGTTTCTCCTTTTAGACTGAACTGATACTAGATCAGAGTCACTAGAGTCTAGATATAGATCAGCAAACTATAACCCATGGATTGAGCCTGATCTTTTGCTTGTTTTCATAAATAAAGTTTTACTGAATCATAGCCATGACAGTTTATTATATATTATCTATGGTTGCTTTTGCTCTACAAAAGCTCTCCTACAGAGCTGAAAATATTTCTCTTTGGCCGTTTACAGGAAAAGTTTGCCAGCCTCTGTCCTATGAAAATAATGACCATTTGGTTGAATAAACTGCTTACTAAGTCTCCCTGCAGTAGCCCATGCCCATCATGGTGGGAAATATAATGGATTTTCTTTTACTTTTGTAAAAATACTCTTATCCCATCTGCACTTGACCTCTGCTGAGTAGGAGATGATTGGAAAAAAGTGATAGCATGTGTACTGGTAAGGGGCACACCAATTTTGTGATCATAAGGATAGCAATAACTCCAGAACCTGGGGAAGGAACACTTTAGATTCTGGGAAGTACTTAAGGAAGGGAAGAAATTCATGTTCCATTCATCCTCTAGGGAGAAGGCAATGGCAGCCCACTCCAGTACTCTTGCCTGGAGAGTCCCATGGACGGAGGAGCCTGGTTGGCTGCAGTCCATGGGGTCACTAAGAGTCGGACACGACTGAGCAACTTCACTTTTACTTTTCACTTTCATGCATTGGAGAAGGCAATAGCAACCCACTCCAGTGTTCTTGCCTGGAGAATCCCAGGGACAGGGGAGCCTGGTGGGCTGCCATCTATGGGGTCGTACAGAGTCGGACACAAATGAAGTGACTTAGCAGCAGCAGCAGATCCTGTAGACTCAGCACTGCACCTTGGCAAAACAATTAATATGGTCCACCTGGGGCAAGCAGTAGCTGCAGCTGACAATCCAACCTACTGCTAGATTTCTCATCATTGTGTTTGTGCTATGATTACAGAAAAATTCATGTGAGTATGGAAGACCCTGAACTATTCTGCTTTGCCTAGCCTCTCTATATAAGGGTATGAAAACATGGACCAACACAATCTTGTTTCGATATGACAGAAATAAACACAGGTTTCCCCTGATGTTCAAGTGATCTTGGGCTATTTTATGTGTAACAATCAAGGCTGCAACTACTCAGAGATGTTTTCCCATGTGATAAAAACAAAACAATGTCATGGTGATCCAAATCAATTTTATATGTTTCTATGTACAGAATAGGCCATGGACTATCTCTCAGTTGGATTTCTTTTTTGGCCCATCTATTGTTCCTGTCATTACTGATAATAGCACCAAAATTAACAGGAAAACTTAAATGTCCTTGTGCAGGTCATAATGGAGACTGTCCTGGGCTTATGCTGTCTTGGTTGTCTGAAATAAGACCTACTGGTCTCCCCTGCGATTAATCCCAGTTGCTTGAGTCTGGGATTCTAGAGGCATAGTTGAAGTCAATATTGCTGGTTGGCTCATTCTCCTTTTGAGAGCAATATTAATAGCCTTAATTGATTTCTATATGCCATAAATTAAATACATTTGGCCATAGCCTCTGCCAATTAATCAGCGTGATAAAGAAGTGTCATGCCCATGTGATAATCTGTCAGATGCCAAGGTGGTAAGGCAAAAAGGTGAAATGTTGGGAAGGGCACTACCCTGTGAGTTTTTCATGGCCCTGCCTTTCTTGCTGAGAATGACAAGACAACAAAACCCTGATACTCTATCTGGGCCTCTCTCAAGGTTCTCTTTACAATGAGCAACCTGTGGGATAAAGTAATGTCTCCCTCCAGGACAAAGAGGTTATTACTGCTTGCTATAAAATGCAGAATTTCCAAATTCAGAGTTTCTCTCCTGTAACACAACCCATCCTTTGGTTAGGCATCTGTCTTGACCTTCTATGTTGCTGCTGTGTGTCTTGGAGGTCAAGGGGAAGTGACATAAGCATGCTAAGGCTCATGCTGCTTGCTGTGCAATGAATAATAGAGTTCTTGGTATCTCTGACCCAAGACCCAAATCTTCTACCAACATTCATGAAACAAGACCAAGTTAAAAACATTAGTTTGAAGAAGAGAAAAACCAAATTCCATCATCACTCCTCTTATATTTTCCTTTATACACAATTCATCTATATTTTTAATTTTTTCCATAATAGTACCCTTTTCTCCCTCCTCTCTTTCTCTTGGTCTTTTTCATTTTGTTTTTTGCCTCTTCTCTGAACTCAGGCTGTGCCATGCATTCCACATGGTAAATGGTTTCCTTTTTCTGTTCCAGTTCCCTCCAGCAGCACTAGCAGAGATCTGGGACAGAAACAAATGAAATATTTCTTAAAATGCTGCTATGAGAACTATTATTTTTTTTTATTTTTTTATTTTTTATTATTATTATTTTTTTCCAGTGGGTTTTGTCATACATTGATATGAATCAGCCATGGATTTACATGTATTCCCAATCCCGATCCCCCCTCCCACCTCCCTCTCCACCTGATTCCTCTGGGTCTTCCCAGTGCACCAGGCCGGAGCACTTGTCTCGTGCATCCCACCTGGGCTGGTGATCTGTTTCACCATAGATAGCATACATGCTGTTCTTCTGAAATATCCCACCCTCACATTCTCCCACAAAGTTCAAAAGTCTGTTCTGTATTTCTGTGTCTCTTTTTCTGTTCTGCATATAGGGTTATTGTTATCACCTTTCTAAATTCCATATACATGTGTCAGTATGCTGTAATGTTCTTTATCTTTCTGGCTTACTTCACTCTGTATAAGGGGCTCCAGCTTCATCCATCTCATTAGGACTGGTTCAAATGAATTCTTTTTAATGGCTGAGTAATATTCCATGGTGTATATGTACCACAGCTTCCTTATCCATTCATCTGCTGATGGGCATCTAGGTTGCTTCCATGTCCTGGCTATTATAAACAGTGCTGCGATGAACATTGGGGTGCACGTGTCTCTTTCAGATCTGGTTTCCTCAGTGTGTATGCCCAGAAGTGGGATTGCTGGGTCATATGGCAGTGCTATTTCCAGTTTTTTAAGAAATCTCCACACTGTTTTCCATAGCGGCTGTACTAGTATAAGAACTATTAAATGGCTCACAAAGACCATCCAAAAAGTCTGTCAAACAGAGCAAGTTTATTAAATTAACTGCAGTGAGGGTTTAACAGGGTTTTGATAATGTTTCAATAGGGGAAAGCTAACAAGGAAAAGCTACCAAACTGGGGTCTCTTGCATTGTAGGCAGATTCTTCATCAACTGAGCTATCAGGGAAGCCCTCAGGGGAAAGCTAGAGAAGAGTACATTCAGGATTTGGGGATGTAAGCTTGAGTGGTTTAAGAAGGTTCTCCCCATCCCAGATAGGGAATGGGATAGGATTAAGCAAAATTTGTGACATAATAGTTTAACAGTGATGGACATGGGGTCTTAAAGTAAGCCTTTTGAAAAATCTATCCTAATAAACATAATGTTTGCCATACCAATCAAAATGTTTATCCTCATAACCAACTGATGACAAAAATTTCCTTGAGAATAAAGCTATATGACATAAAATAATTTTAGTTCTTAATCCCTAAGCTTAACACAGGAGGTCTCAATTCTCAAGACAAAAATAAAAAGCAGTCAGCTAAAACTTAATAAAGCTGCAAAAACTGTAAAAAGCAGGGTGGGGTGCGAGATGGGAGGAGAGATAGATTTCTCATCCAATAAATTGCCCTAAGCTTTATAGTTAAAACTTATTAATATTTAGCCAATCAGTTATATGGTGAATTAATCTAACAAAGAAATGACTGCAGGCAAAATGCCTGCTTTTAATGTAAGTGCTGCATAAAATTTGGCTTTTGGCCTCCTTTTCTTCTCTCTATATCCTCTTCTTTAAACTTAACCATGGCTTCACCTACCATCTATAAGGAGTTTATTCCTAATCTTAGGCTTAATCCTTGATACCTCTTTCAAGTTAAAACATATTTTTTCAAAGAAGACACACAGATGGCCACCAATACATGAAAAGATGCTCAACATCAATAATCATCAAAGAAATGTAAATCAAAATCACAATGAGATAGCACCTCATACCTGCCAGAATGGCTACTATCAAAAAGATAAGAAATAACAAGTATTAGAGAGGATGTAAAGAAGTGGGAAGCCTTGTGCACTGTTAGTGGGAATGTAAATTGATGCAGGCACTGTGGAAAAGAGTATAGAAGTTCCTCAAAAAATTAAAAATAGAACTACCATATGATCCAGGAAGGAATTCCACTTTTAGGTATTTATGCAAAGAAATATTTATTTATGCAAAGACTGCAAGGAGATCAAACCAGTCAATCTTAAAGGAAATCAACCTGAATATTCATTGGAAGGACTGATGCTAAAGCTGAAACTCTAATACTTTGGCCACCTGATGAGAAGAATTGGCTCACTGGAAAAGACCCTGATGCTGGGAAAGACTGAAAGCAGGAGGAGAAGGGGACGACAGAGGATGAGATGGCTGGATGGCATCACTGACTCGATGGACATGAGTTTGAGCAAGCTCTGGGAGTTGGTGATGGACAGGGAAGCCTGGTGTGCTGCAGTCCATGGGGTCGCAAAGAGTCGGACATGACTGAGTGACTGAACTGAACTGATGCATGGAAAATGAAAATAATAATTTGAAAGGTATCTGCACTACCATGTTCATTGCAACATTATTTACAATATTAAGATATGGAAATAACCTAAGTGTCCATCAATGAATAAATGTATAAAGAAATATGTGGCATATGTACAATAGAATATCACTCAGCCATAAAAAAGAATTATATCTTGCCATTTGCAACAACATGGATAGACCTAGAGAGCATTATGGTAAGTGAGATGTTAGACGGAGAAAGCCAGATACCACGACTTCTCTTATTTGTGGAGTATAAAAACAAAACAGAAAACCCAAACAAAAGTTCATAGATGCAGAAAATAAACTGGTGGCTCTTGGAGGTGGAGGCTGGGACTAGGGGTTGGGGAGAAATAGGTGAACTGGTGGGCTTTTTTTAGTTTAAATAAATCGAATTAAAATTCTTAAAAATTATATTTCTAACTGCCTATTTGTTATTTCAACTGGATGTTCTGGTTAATTTTCCTGATAAGGCACTCCTCCATAATTATCTAATTATATCACCATATTCCTGGTCAACAAAGTTAAAAACTTCGGAGTAATTTTTAACTTCTGCCTTTCTTTGTTCCCTTTATTCAAAACTGCTCACCATATCTCAGAGCCAAAGGCAGTGCTTTTAAAATGCTGGCCCAGTGAGGATATTAGGAACTTACGCAAGGATGTAAACCAAGCAGTTTACATCATGGAAAAGACCCATTCCTCTGGACTAAACAGCGCACTTAGAAACAGTTGGCTGCTATTCTCGATAGCAGATAACAAGTTCCTTACCTTGTTAGAAGGTAAAAAAAACCAAGGTAACCCCAGAAGTAGCTTGCTGAATAACTAGTCTGAACATATTTTGACCCCAAAAAGTTAGAAAATATTATCCGAAAATATGGGCCTTAACATGGGAGACAACACTCCAATATGACAATGAAGGTCACGGAGTCAGTCTTTTTGTTTTAAATCAAAGTTTTAGATAATTTTTCTTCATATGTTCTCTTTTCATTTTTTTTCACTAAGCGCTATGTTTTCAAGTTCCATCCAAGTGAATGTATATACATCTATTCTTTACTCTCCTAGCAACTGCATACTACTTCATGGCACCTCTCCCAGTGATGGGCATTCCAATTCTCTTCTACCAGAATAAATTTTATGATGACCATCATCATATATGTCTCTTGGTTTGGGCTCTCTCTACCCCTTTCCAAAAGTTTAAAACAGTTTCCTGTCTCCTTATTCTTATCATTATGCTCCCTAATTCGACTCTTTGCTCCCAGCATGGTTCTAAAACCTTCAATAACTTCCCATTGCTACATAATTAAACACTCATTTCATTCTGGTGACCAACATTCTGCTCCTAATTACCTGGTTTTATGTCTTACTATTCTACTATTAATATTGTATTTTCCAGCCAGACAGAAATACTACTTTCTGTCTTCTCACATATTTCTAACTTTTCTGTTTGTCAGACTTTGTTTTTATTACTTCGTCTTGAATGTACTTCCATTTGTTAATCCCTCTTTTTGTCATTACTCCACCTATATTATAGTTATTTATATACTTGTGCTAGTCCCATGAGACTATACCTCTTTCATGCTAGTTATTCCCAACAATCATTGGCATAGTGGTTCATACGCCACGTGTGTTTTTAAATGCATGCTTAACTGAATTTGTTGCTGTTCAGTCACTCAGTTGTGTCTGATTCTTTGCAACGCCGTGGACTGCAGCACGCCAGGTTTCCCTGTCCTTCACTATCTCCTGGAGTTTGCTCAAACTCATGTTCACTGAGTCAGTGATGCTATCTAATCATCTTATCCTCTACTGACCAACCCTTCTCCTTTTGCCTTCAATCTTTGCCAGCATGAGGGTCTTTCTGAATGAGTCAGCTCTTTGCATCAGGAAGCCAAAGTATTGAAGCTTCAGCTTCAGCAACAGTCCTTTCAATGAATACTTAGGGTTGATTTCCTTTAGGAGTGGCTGGTTTGATGACCTTGTTGTCAAAGGCACTCTCAAGGGTCTTCCCCAGCACCACAGTTCTAAAGCATCAATTTTTTGGTGCTCAGCCTTCTTTATGGTCTAACTCTCACACCCATACATGAATATGGGAAAAATCATAGCTTTGACTATATGGACATTTGTCAGCAAAGTGGTGTCTCTGCTTTTTAAGATGCTGTCCATGTTTGTCATAGCTTTTCTTCCAAGGAGCAAGCATCTTTTAATTTCATGGCTGCAGTCACTGTCTGCAGCGATTTTGGAGCCCAAGAAAGTACACTCTGTCACTGCTTCCACTGTTTTCCCATCTATCTGCCCTGAAGTGACGTGATTGGGGGCTTCCCTGGTGGCTCAGTGGTAAAGAATCCACCTGCAATGCAGGAGCTACAAGAGATGTGGGTTTCATCTTTGGCTGGGGAAGATCCTCAGAAGGAGGGTACAGCAACCTACTCCAGTATTCTTGCCTGGAGAATCCGGTGGACAAAGGACCCCAATAGGCTACAGTCCATAGGGTCACAAAGAGTCAGACACGACTGAAGCAACTTAGCCTGTATGCAAAATGGGACTGGATGCCATGATCTTAGTTTTTTGAATGTTGAGTTTTAAGCAAGCTTTTTCACTCTCCTCTTTCATCAAGAGATTCTTTAGTTCTTCACTTTCTGCCATTAGGGTGGTGTCATCTGCATATCTGAGGTTACTGATATTTCTTCCTGAAATCTTGATTCCAACTTGTGCTTCATCCAGCTTGGCATTTCAATGATGTGCTCTCCACATAAGTTAAATGAGCAGAGTGACTACAGCCTTGACATACTCATTTGCCAATTTTGAAACAATCTGTTGTTCCATGTCCAGTTCTAGCTGTTGTTTCTTGTCCTGCATAACAGGTTTCTTGGAGGCAGGTAAGGTGGTCTGGTATTTCATCTCTTTAAGAATTTTCCACAGTTTGTTGTGATCCACAGAGTCAAAGGTTTTAGTGTAGTCAGTGAAGCAGAAGTAAATGTTTCTCTGGAACTCTCTTGCTTTTTCTATGATCCAGCAGGTGTTTGGTAATTTGATCTCTGGTTCCTCTGCCTTTTCTAAATATAGCCTGTACATCTGGAAGTTCTCAGTCCACATGCTGTTGAAGCCTAGTTTGAAGGACTTTGAGCACTGCCTTGCTAGCATGTGAAATGAATGTAACTGTGGCGTAGTTTAAACATTCTTCGGCATTGCCTTTCTTTGAAATTGGAATGAAAACTGACCTATTCCAGTCCTGTGGCCACTGATGAGTTTTTCCTGAATTTGCTGGCATATTGAGTGCAGCACTTTCACAGCATCATCTTTCAGGAATTGAAATAGCTCAGCTGGAATTCCATCACCCCCACTAGCTTTGATTGTAGTAATGCTTCCTAAAGCCCACTTGACTTCATACTCCAGGATGTCTGGCTGTAGGTAGTGACCACTCCATTGTGGTTATTCACGTCATTAAGACCTTTTTTGTATAGTTCTTCTGTGTATTCTTGCACCTCTTCTTAATCTCTTCTGCTTCTGTGAGGTCCTTGCTGTTTCTCTCCTTTACTGTGCCCATCTTTGCATGAAAGATTCCCTTGGTATCTCTGATTTTCTTGAAGAGATCTCTAGTCTTTCCCATTCTAGTGTTTTCCTCTATTTCTTTGCATTCATTGTTCACTTAATAAGGCTTTCTTATCTATCCTTGCTATACTCTGGAACTCTGCATTCAGTTGGGTATATCTTTCCCTTTTCCCTTTGCCTTTCACTTCTCTTCTTTTCTCAGCTATTTCTAAGGCCTCCTCAGACAACCACTTTGCCTTCTTGCATTTCTTTTTGGGGGGTGGTTCTGGTGGCCACCTCCTGTACAATGTTAGGAACCTCCATCCATAGTTCCTCTGGCACTCAATCAGATCTAATCCCTTGAATCTGTCAGTCACTTCCACTGTATAATCTTAAGGGATTTACCTTAAGTCATATATCCCTTAAGGGATATACCTTAGGTCATACCTGAATGGTCTAGTGGTTTTCCCTACTTTCTTCAATTTAAGTCTGAATTGTGCAATAAGGAGTTCATGATCTGATCCACAGTCAGCTCCTGGTCTTGTTTTTGCTGACTGTATATAGCTTCTCCATCTTTGACTACAAAGAATATAATTAATCTGATTTTGGTATTGATCATCTGGTGACCATCTACACATTGGCCATGAGTACAGTCATCTCTTGTGTTATTGGAAGAGGGTGCTTACCTGAATACTAACTCCTAAAAATAAAAAACTATGGGTACAAAGAGACAGAAGACTTGATTCTGCCCACAGAGGTTCAGAGGATCATTTGCATGGAACCCTCAAGGAACCTTAGAATACAGTTCAGAACTAAGAGATAGGAATTAAGCCACATCTTAGGAAAGAAAGGTCAGGCCTTAGGTAACAAAGTCCTTGTTACACTGCATTCCATGGTAGGTATGAAATAAGATTAATAACTAATATAAATGAATACTTACTATGTGCCAACCACTATTTCATGGAATTTACATGTCCTGGATTTAATCTTCATAGCAGTTCAATAAGGCAGACAATATTACCATGATCTTTCATTTACAGATGAGAAAACTGAAACCCAAACAAGTTATATCATTTGCATAAGACTATATAACTAGTAGATGTTACATGTATGTATTGAACCCTGGTAGTCTGTTTTCCTAACTTCTACTCTTAACTTACTGTGTCTTTCAGTTCAGTTCAGTTTAGCCACTAAGTCATATCCAACTATTAATGATCCCATAGACTGCAGCATGCCAGGCTTCCCTGTCCTTCACCAACTCCCAGAGCTTGATCAAACTCATGTCCATCGAGTCGGTGATGCCATCCAATCATCTCATCCTCTCTCATCCTGCCTTTATCTTTCTGAGCATCAGCATCTTTTCCAATGATGGCTCATTGTTCTTTGCATCAGGTGGTCAAAGTATTGGAGCTTCAGCTTCAGCATCAGTCCTTCCAATGAATATTCAGGCCTGAGTTCCTTTAGGATTGACTGGTTTGATCTCTTTGTTGTCCAAGGGACTCTCAAGAGTCTTCTCCAACACCACAGTTCAAAAGCATCAATTCTTCGGCACTCAACTTTCTTTATAGTCCAACTCTCACATCCATACATGATTACTGGGAAAACCATAGTTTAGAATACACTGACCTTTGTCAGTAAAGGAATGTCTCCGCTTTTTAATATGCTGTCTAGGTTGGTCACAGCTTTTCTCCCAAGGAGCAAGCGTCTTTTCATTTCATGGCTGCAATCACCGTCTGCAGTGATTTTGGAGACCAAGACAATAAAGTCTGTCATTGTTTCCACTGTTTCCCTATCTATTTGCCATAAAGTGATAGGACCAGATGCCATGATCTTAGTTTTCTGAATGCTGAGTTTTAAGCCAGTTTTTTCACTCTCCTTTCACTTTCATCAAGAGGCTCTTTAGTTCCTCTTCACTTTCTGCCATAAGGGTGATATCATCTGCACATCTGAGGTTATTGTTATTTCTCCCAGCAATCCTGATCTCAGCTTGTGTTTCATCCAGTCCAGCATTTCACATGATACACTCTGCATAGAAGTTAAATAAGCAAAGTGACAATATACAGGCTTGACATACTCCTTTCCCAATTGGGATCAGTCCATTGTTCCATGTCTGGTTCTAATTGTTGCTTCTTGACCTGCATACAGATTTATCAGGAGGCAGATAAGGTGGTCTGATATTCCTATCACTTGAAGAATTTTCCACAGTTTGCTGTGATCCACACAGCCAAAGGCTTTAGCATAGTCAATGAAGCAGAAGTAGATGTTCTAGAATTCTCTTGCTTTTTCTATGATGAAATGGATGTTGGCAATTTGATCTCTGCTTCCTCTGACTTTCCTAAATCCAGCTTGAACATCTGGAAGTTCTCAGTTCATGTACTGCTGAAGCCTAGCATGGAGAATCTTGAGCATTACTTTGCTAGTGTGTGAGATGAGTGCAATCGTGCAGTCGTTTGAACATTCTTTGGCATTGCCTTCCTTTGGGATTAGAATGAAAACTGACCTTTTCCAGTCTTATGGCCATTGCTGATTAATCCATATTTGTTGGCATATTAAGTGCAGCATCATCTTTTAGGATTTGAAATAGTTCAGCTGGAATTTTATCACCTCCACTGGTAGTAATGCTTCCTAAGGCCCTCTTGACTTTGCATTCCAGGATGTCTGGCTCTAGGTTAGAGACCACGCCATCGTGGTTATCTGGGTCATGAAGATCTTTTTTTGTATAGTTCTGTGTATTTTTGCCACTTCTTTTTAATATGTTCTGTTTCTGTTAAGTCCTTGCCGTTTCTCTCCTTTATTGTGCCCATCGTTGCATGAAATGTTCCCTTGATTTATCTAATTTTCTTGAAGAGATCTCCAGTCTTTCCCATTCTATTGTTTTCCTCTATTTCTTTGTATTGATACTTAAGAAGGCTTCCTTAATCTCCTTGCTATTCTTTGAAACTCTGCATTCAAATGGATATATCTTTCCTCTTCTCCTTTGTCTTTCAATTCTCTTCTTTTCCCAGCTATTTGTAAGGACTTCTCAGACAACCATTTTGCCTTTTTGCATTTCTTTTTCTTGGGGGTGGTTTTGATCACAGCCTCTGGTACAATCATACAAACTTCTGTCCATAGTTCTTTAGGCACTCTGTCTACCAGATCTAATCTCTTGAATCTATTTGCCACTTCCACATATAATTGTGTAAACTGGGCATTGTTTTCACCTTGCCTCAGCCTCTTCATTCTTTCTGGAGCTATTTCTCCACTCTTCTCCAGTAGCATATTGGGGACCTACTGACCTGGGGAGTTCATCTTTCCATGTCATATCTTTTTGCCTTTTCATACTGTTCATGGGGTTCTCAAGGCAAGAATACTGAAGTAGTTTGCCATCCCCTTCTCCAGTGGACTATGTCTTGTCAGAATTCTCCACCATGACCCATCTGTCTTGGGTGGCCCTAAACATCATGGCTCCGTTTCACTGAGTTAGACAGGACTGTGATCCAAGTGATCAGTTTGCTTAGTTTTCTGTAATTGTGGTTTCCATTCTGTCTGCTCTCTGAAGGACAAAGATAAGAGGCTTGTGAAGCTTCCTGATGGGAGGGCCTGGCTGTGGGGGAATATGGGTCTTGCTCTGATGGCCCATGCTCAATAAATCTTTAATCCAATTTTCTGTTGATGGGTGGAGCTGTGTTTCCTCCCTGTAGTTTGGTCTTAGGCCAAACTATGGTATGGGGTTGGTGACCTTCTTCAAAAGGGCTTATGCCAGGACTGTTGTATTTAGTGCTCCTTACCCCATGGCCGGCCACTGTCGATCCACGCCTCCCCCAGAGACTCCTGGACACTCACAGGGAAGTTTGGCTCAGTCTTTATTGGGGTCACTGCTCCTTTCTTCTGGGTCCTGGTGCACACAAGGTTTTGTTTGTGCCCACCAAGAGTGTTACCCCAGTCCTATGGAAATTCTGTAATCAAATCCCACTGGCCTTCAAAGTGAAATTCCCTGGGGGTTCTCAGTCCTTTTACTGGATCCCCAGGTTGGGAAATATGTTGTGGCCCTAGAACTTTTGCAACAGTGCGAGAAATTCTTTGGTATAATTGTTCTGCTCAGTGGGTCTATGGTGGGGCTTACACGCCACCCCTCCCAGGTCTGCTGCAGCCAGAGTCCCTGTCCTCACAGCAGGCCACTGCTGATCCATGCCCCTACAGGAGACAAACACTCAAAGGCAGGTCTGGCTCAATCTCTTGTGGGGTCCCTGGGTCCTGGTGTGCATAATGTTTTGTTTGAGCCCTCCGAGATTCTCTGGTGGGTATGGGGTTTGATTCAAAACACAATTTCGCCCCTCCTACTGTCTTGTTGGGGCTTATCCTTTGCCCTTGGACATGAGGTATCTTTTTTGGTGGGATCCAACATTCTCCTGTCAATGGTTGTCCAGCTATTAGTTGCAACTTTGGAGTTCTCATAGGAGAAGATGAGTGCACGTCTTTCTACTCCGCCATCTTTCTGGTAACTTTTGCTTATCAAGTTCTTTGCTTTCCTTGAATTTGACTGCAGCTGTTTTGACTTGTGGATTTATTTGTACAGGTTTTGTCTTACTCCTGGCTTTTTTTCACTTTTGTGAAGCCTGAGGCTGATGCCATGGACGAAGGTTGAGGTGTCGGTGGGTGGAGAAGACCTCTGTGGCCTCCATGGGCCTTGGGAAACCTCTGAAGTGCCCCAAGAACCCTTTGAGGTGCCATGACTGCTCAGCTTTCACAGATGCCGAACCACTCTGTCTTTACTGACAGAAAAGATATTCTGTTCAAATGAAGTATAAAAACTATGCCAAGAATTAAACCAAGATACTTTATTCAGGACTCTATACAAGTCTGAGTCTACATAAAGGAGAATCAACAGATTTCTCTTTTATGAAAAGTGATTGTGGATTGAGGGTCAGAAGTTTATGAGATATAACATAAATGCCAAATCTTATTCTTTTAGAAGGCATTTGGTAGATTAAAGCAATTGTTCTTCTCAGTCTTTTTTTGTGGCAATATTAATAGAGTGAAAGTTCCTGGAGATAAACAACTGCCTTTATAACTGCAATTTCCAGCACAATTTCTGATGTGAAATAATTAATAATAACAATAACTAGCATTCAGTAGTATATATTACTTGCTAGTGTTAAAATAAAATGGAATCTAAGCTTGAAAATCCTCCAAGAAAACAAAACCAGTTATGCTACATAAGTGAAACTTTAGATTATTTCATGAACTTAAGCAAAAGCTAACTTAGGCTATTTCTTGTATTTGCTTTTGATAACAATAGGCAAAACTTATATCATCTTCCAAAACAGTATAAGATAAACATTTTTAACCAAATTCTTGTCATCCGTAAACTTCCACTGTAATAACCAATCATTGTAAATATTAAATGACTTCCTCATTTTTGCTTTATAAACATCCTGTAACTACATACCTCTGAACTTCTAACCACTTTCAGTTTGAAGTCTCTGTTCATGGATAGCTTCTTCTTCATTCAAAAAAATATTCATAACAAATAAATCTCTCTTTATTTTCTTTTGACAGTTTTTGGTGTCAGAAGTGAGACCTATAGACAACCCCTGATTAGTCAAGAGCCTGGTGAGTAAACAAGCACCAGTACTAATAGAGTTCATTATGCTCACTATTTTCTCATTGACCACGGAGTTTCATGGTAAATCTCTCTTGGATCCAAGAATCACTCCCTTTTGTGTTGAGCTCTCCAATTTTACTAAGAATTGTTGCTGAAACTTTTTGGTAAGTACCTGACTCTATTCAAAAAGTGCAGGGTGGGGAGGAGTAATCCCCTGGTTTCAGAACAGCTGTCAAAAACAGGACCCCTCAGAGTTAAGATGTCCTAGAGAATCTAAGGTGAAGATGGGTTCTACCTGGTCCAAATCACAGACCAAGATTTTGAGACTTTTGAAAAAATGGGTGAACTCTATGAAGGATAACTGGATTTGCAGTGGCCACTTTGGGGAATCTTTAATTTAGATATAACAGTCTACCTTAGTGACATCCTTAAAAAAAGAATATCCCAAACTTTTCAGAGACAATGGTAGGCAAAAACTTCTAAAAACCAAAATGACACCAAAAATAGCTTCCCTAAAAGAATCCTTATGGCACACAAACAGAAAAATTTTGGTAAAACAAACTCTGGCCATAAGCAGGTAACCTTAATTTATTCCATCTGTCAGAAACAATTTGGATTCAGCTATTTAAAAAAAATTTTTTTTAAGCTTTATATTATTGTACCTGATGCATGGCTAAAATTTTAAAATGAAAGTTATATGATCTCTGTGTCTATTTATGCATATAGATGCATTATACACAAATTCATGTATGTTATATGAAAATTTTTAAAGAGCTCTATTTAATCTTCTTAAAGGAAAATAAGCACTTATATAAATTATAGAGACTAACCCACATGTTTTTCAAGTTTGAATAATCTGGAATAAACTTTACTAAATAAAAGCCAACTTAAATGTGTCGCTTTAATAAAACAGGCTTGTCCTCAGGGTTCTCGATATTAAATATAATGTGAACACACAACCATGTCTACCTAGGTTTAATAGTCAAAGAAGTTTGTGCTATTTCTATGCTACAAGATTTGTCAGCAAGAAAAACAATATAAGATGATTATTAGTTGTTTAATGTTTAAGGCCAAGTATATTTATTAAAAACAAGTAGATTAAATAGATGTAAGATAAAAATCTATACTAAGTTAAATTAAATGATGGATATTCATTACCTAGCATAGCTTTTCTAGACCGCTTCTAAATATGATAATATACTGAAACATTAATTTTTACCTACTTTTGGCTTTTTAATTTTTATAATTGCTTATTTTTTAATTTTTAAAAAAATATTTATTATTATTATTTTATTTTTAGTTATGTTGGATCTTAGTTGCAATACTTGGGATCTTGCTTGTGGCACAAAGGCTCTTCATTGTAGTATGAGGGCTTCTCTCTAGTTGTGGTATGCGGGCTCAATAGTTGTGGTGTGCAGAATTAATTGCCCTGCAGCACGTGGAATCTTAGTTTCCCAACCAGGGATTGAACTCGAGTCCCCTGCACTGGGAGGCTGGTTCTTAACCACTGGACAACCAAAGAAGTTCCTACTGAGGTTTAGTAATAAACACACCTCTTGCAGATTAAAAAATTACACTATAGAAAATATGGATAGGCCAGTTATGAATTTGAATTAAATTGAATCAGTAATTTAAAAATCTCCCAACAAACAAAACTTCAGGACCAGACGGCTTTATAAGTGAATTCTACCAAACATTTAGGAAAAAAGTTAACAGCTGTCCTTCCCAAATTAATCCAAAAAAATTGCAGACCAAGGAACACGTCCAAACTCATTCTGTGAGTGAATATCATCAATCTGATACCCAAACCAGAGAAAGATATCACAAAAAAGAAAATTACAGGCCAATATCACTGATGAACATAAATGTGAAAATCCTCATCAAAATATTAGCAAGCTGAATTCAATAGTACATTAAAAGAGTCATATACTATGATCAAGGGGGGTTTATTCCAGGGATGGAATGAATCAATCTCATCCTTGAATAGTTCAATATCCACAAAGAAATCAATGTATTATACCACATTAACATATTGAAGAAAAATATCATCATCTCAATAGATGTAGAAAAACTTTTGACAAAATTCAACATCTAGTTATGATAAAAACTCTCAACAAAGTTGGTATAGAAGTAATATACCTTAACATAATAAAGACCATATATGTCAAGCCTACATCTAACATCATACCAGTGAAAAGTTGAAGGCATTTCCTCTAAGACAAGGAACAAGACAAAGATACCCACCCTCACCAATTCTAGTCAACATAGTATTGTAAGCCACAGCAATCAGAAAAGAAAAACAAATAAAAGGAATCAAGATAAGAAAGGAAGAATTAAAACCATCACTGTTTGCAGATGACATGATACTACACATAGAAAATCCAAAAACCACCATCTAAAAAACCATAATTGATCAATGAATTCAGTAAACTTGCAGGATAAAATATACAGAAATCTGTTGCATTTCTGTATATTAACAATGAACTATCAGACAGAGGAATTAAAAAAACAATCCCATGTTCAACTACATCAAAAAGAATAAAGTACCTAGGAATAAATATAACTAAGGAGGTAAAAGATCAGTACTCAGAAAACTATAAAGCACTGATGAAAGAAATTGAAGATGATACAAATAGATGAAAAGATACACTGTGTTCATGAACTGAAAGAATTAATATTGTTGCAATGATCATACTACTCAAGGCCATCTATAGATTCTATGCAATCCCTATCAAAACACCACTGGCATTTTTCAGAGAACTAGAAAAAATAATCTGACAATTTGTATGGAAACACAAAAGACCCCCCAACAGCCAAAATAATCTTGAGTAAGAAGGACACAGATGGAAGTATCATGCTTCCTGATTTCACACTGTACTACAAATCTACAGAAATCAAAACAGTATTGTACTGGCCCAAAAACAGACACATTAGGTTAAATGGAGCAGAAGATAAAGTCCAGAAATAAACATTTTTGGTCAGTTAAACTATGACATAGGGGCAAGAATATACAGTGAGGAAAAGATTCTCTTCAATAATCGTTGCTGGGAAAATTGAACAGTTACATTTAAAGAAGTAAAATCAGAACATTTTCTCATACCATATATAAAAATAAACTCAAACTGGATTAAAGACTTCAATGAAAGGCCTGAAACCATAAGAATTCTAGAATAAAACATAAGTAGTTAAGCTTTCTGACACTGGTCCTAGCAATACTTGTAGGGTTATGTCTCCTCCGGCAAGGGAAACAAAAGCAAACATAAACAAATGAGACTAAATTAAACTAAAAAGGTTTTGCAAAGTGAAGGAAACTATCAACAAAACAAAAGGCCACCTAGTGAATATAAAGATATTTGCGAACAATATATCTGATAAGGGGTTAACATCCAAAATATACAAAGAATTCATACATCTCAACATTAAAAAACAAACAACTTAAAAAATGAGCAGAGGACCAGAATGGATTATTTCCAAAGAAGACACACAGGTGGCCAAGAGGCATGTGAAGAGATGATTGCTTCACTAATCATCAAGGAAATACAAATCAAAACCACGAGCTATCAACTCACACCTGTTAGAATGGGCATTATCAAAAAGAGAAGTAACAAGTGCTGACAAAGATGTGAAGAAAACGGAAGTCATGTGTACTGCTGATGAGAATGTAAATTGGTGCAGCAACTACGGAAAACAGTATGGAGATTCCTCAAAATATTAAAAATAGAACCACCATATGATCCAGCAATTCCACTCCTAAGTATTTATCTTTAGAAAACAAAAACTAATTTAAAAAGATATATACTATACTATAGTCAATGCAGCATTACTTATAATAAAGATATGGATGCAACCTAAGCACCCATCAAGAGATGATAATGTGAAATATATTGCAAAATGGAATATTACTCAGCCATTAAAAAGAATGAAATATAGCCATTTGCAACAATATAAATGGGCCTAGAAGGCATGATGCTTAAGTGAGATAAGTCAGACAGAGAAAGACAAATACTATGTAATTTCACTTATATGTGAAATCTAAAAAACAAAACTGAACATAACAAAACAGATATAGCTACAGATATAGAGAACAAACAGATGGCTGCCAGAGGGGAGGGGATGGGGTGAGGAAAAAATAGATGAGGGGGATTAAGAGGTACAAACTTCTAGTTGCAAAATAAATGAGTCATGGGTATGAAATATACAGTGTATAGAATACAATCAATAACTATAAAATATCTTTATATGGTGAGATCATGTAACTAGGTTTATTGCGATTATTACTTTGAAATGTGTAGAAATATTGAATCACTATTGTGTGTAACAGGAACTAATATAGTGTTGTAGGACAATTATACTTTAAAAACAAAAAACAAATTCATAGAAAGATAGCAGATTTGTGATTACCAGAGGCTGGGGGAATTGGATGAAGGCATTAAAAGGTACAAACTTGCAGTTATAGGATAAATAGGTGCTAGGGATGGAATGCACAACATGACAAATACAGTTAACACTGTATGTCACGTATAAAAGTTGTTATGAGAATAATTCCTAAGAGTTCTCATCATGAGAAAAATCTTCTTTTTTTCTATTTTATTTTGTATCTATATAAGATGATGGATATTCACTGAACTTAACTGTATATGTCAGTCAAGTCATTATGCAGTATATTTCAAACTTACACAGTGCTGCATGTCAATTATTTCTCAAAGAAACTGTGAGAAAAAGTTGTACTGTAAAAAAACATGTCTCTAAAAGTATGTTTTGTAATTATGTATTCATGAATTTGCTAATCTACTACAGGATGCTGCTATATGACAGTTCAACAACTGCATGCTTCTGAGTTTCCACTGGAAAATAAATGTTAATAAAAGTTAAATTTAATAATCAATATATAAAAATAAATACTAGAAACAAAAATGAAAGCAAACAACTTTGTATACAAGGTATGAGGGAGAAATGGGATGTATTTCTATACGAAAATGATCAGTTGTGTCCAACTCGTTGAAACCCCACTGATGTTGGCCTGCCAGGCTCCTCTGTCCATGGAATTCTTCGAGCCAGAAAACTGGAGTGGGTAACTGCTTCCTTCTCCAGCGGATCTTCCTGACCAAGGAATCAAACCCAGGTCTCCTGCACTGCAGGTGGATTCTTTACCAATGGAGCCACCAGGGAAGCCCAAAAATCCTGGAGTGGGTAGCCTCTCCCTTCTCCAGGGGATCTTCCTGACCCAGGAATTGAACTGGGGTCTCCCCATCACAGGTGCATTCTTTACCAACTGAGCTATCAGGGAAGAATATGTAAAGAATATAGGTTGTGTTTTTGTTATGGAAAGAAAGGGAGTAATTATATACAGTAACTTTGTAAAGTAAAATTACTGATTATTCCAAAATGAAAAAAAGGACTAATACAAAGTCTAAATGAATACAGAAAGTTGCTTGTTTATAAATTTTATGTTAAAAGGTCAAATTTAGCTAAACATAAATAGATTTATTTATAAGGGTTTTTAAAATGAGCTCAGTAATAAACTGATACAAATTAGAGGTTCCCTGCCCTCCGTGTTAAAAAGTTTTAGATTACTTGTCTGCTCTTAATATTATAAAAGGTTTTTCTTTACCTTTTGTGTAATCTATCTAGAAACTAAAGATTCTGTGTCTTAGCAAAATAATTTCCTATGCTTCATGTTATCTTTATCAGGTATGTAATTAGTTAGGAAAACTGAACCTTTGCAACATTACAAGAGGTAAGGCTTTTTGGCTTTATTTTTTTAAATTATTTGTTTACACTAATTTTTGTCTGAATTTTCATACTGTTCGTGGGGTTCATGGGGTTCTCTAAAGAGCCTCTTGATGAAAATAAAAGAGGAGAGTGAAAAAGTTGGCTTAAAACTCAACGTTCAAAAAACTAAGATCAAGGCATCTGGTCCCATCACTTCATGGCAAGTAGATGGGGAAACAATGGAAACAGTGACAGACTTTATTTTCTTGGGTTCCAAAATCACTGCAGATGATGACTGCAGCCATAAAATTAAAAGACGCTTGCTCCTTGGAAGAAAAGCTAAGACCAACCTAGACAGCATAATCAAAAGCAGAGACATTACTTTGCCGACAAAGGTCCATCTAGTCAAAGCTATGGTTTTTCCAGTAGTCCTGTATGGCATGTGAGAGTTGGACCATAAAGAAGGCTGAGCGCAGAAGAATTGATGCTTTTCAACTGTGGTGTTGGAGAAGACTCATGAGAATCCCTTGGACTGCAAGGAGATCAAACCAGTCAATCCTAAAGGAAATCAATCCTGACTACTCATTATAAGGACTGATGCTGAAGCTGAAGCTCCAATACTTTGGCCACCTGATGCAAAGAGCCAACTCACTGGAAAAGACCCTGATGCTGGGAAAGATTGAAGGCGGGAGGAGAAGGGGACAACAGAGGATGAGATGGTTGGATGGCATCACCGACTCGATGGATATGAGTTTGAGCAAGCTCCGGGAATTGCTGATGGACTTCAGGGAAGCCTGGTGTGCTACAGTCCATGGGTTGCAAAGAGTCGGACACAACTGAGTGACTGAACAACAGCAATATGTCATTAATATGTGTTCCAGAAATTGCATGAAATTCTTAGAAATCTGACACATCCTAGTATAATATTATCAGTTATCTTAAAATATCATTTGTCATAGAAATAGCTGAATTTATCTGACAATTTCATCATTTTTTTAGCAGGGAACTCTCATCAGATCTTTAACCATGGCTATTTTTAAGTCTTTTGTCATTCACAGAGAGTTATTGTTCTACTCTCAATTCTTCTCAGAAAGTATTTACAATCAACTATAGCCCAGAATGCTTTGTCTTTGTGGAGATTCACAGAAAGGACCCTGACAAGTACTCTAGAATATAGCTTTCTGATAACTTTAAGATCACAATAGTAAACTGAGTAAGAATTTCTAGAACTCTAATGGAGAAACTGCTTAATTCATAAAACTGCTAACCCAAGATTAGGGAAAATAAAGTTTAATTCCAAGGAACCAAATGAACTGATCAAAATAACTAACTTTTATGACTTTCCTTGAAACACTGTTGGTTCTTAATGCTTGTTTTCCAGATTTAAAAATCTTTTTTTCCCTCTCCTTCTAAGTTATCTAAACCTAAAACAATTTGGTATACTTTTGTAAACAAAAATGAAACATTTTTCTTTTTCTCCTTATCTGATTCCTTCAGAATTAAAACAAATTTTAAAAACCCTGTTATTGAGTATTCCTATTTTCATGGCAATAGATATTTGCATAAATTCAATAAGAATTTGTTCTCCCTGTAATAGGACATAACTGCTAAGTCCTTGACTTGGCTTCTTAGCATAAAGAGGCTTTTAAAGATGTAACCTGAGTTTCCTTGTTAAGTCAGTTTTAAGTATCTACAGTTGACTTTAAAATATATATATATTTGTTTGTTCGTTTTTGGCTGTGATGGGTCTTAGTTGTTGCATGAGGGATCGTTTGTTGCCACACAGGCTCCAGAGATAGCGGGCTCTGCAGCTCTGGTACATGGGGGCTTATTGGCCCTAGGGCCTGTGGGATCTTAGTTCCTGACCAGGGATCGGATCTGGGTCCACTATATTGGAAGGTGGATTCTTAACCACTGGACCACCAGAGAAGTCCCTAAAGTTTACTCTATAGAGTCAATAAAGGCCCTTGGATATTACCAAAGCTTTGATTGGAATATCATATTTGAGAATGCACATAAAATCTATTATTGCTGTACTTCTGTAAATAACAAGTCAAGTTTAAAAAGATTAGACTTATTTTACAAACAAATTACTTACTATGATTATCTTTGGTAAAAATGACTATAGAGAGAAAAAGTATGTTTAAACAGAAATCTTTGGCATACCCATAATCAAATTCTAGTCCTGCTTATTTTCTTTGGGGTTTTGTTTCTAACTGTAAACTAGACTGGATCCTGAACTCTTATGGTTTTCTCTAACATCTGGCTACAACTCTCCAAACAAATATTTTCAATTTTCTCCCACCATTCTGACTTGAAATTAAAACTAAAACTGTTCTTTTCCTCAAACCCTACAAGATAAAGCTATAGGTCTTGATATAGACTTCAGAGAATTCACCACAATGGATCAGGTACAGAGAAAAAAACAACCTTCATACTTACTTCTATATAGGCCACTCAGACCTCAGCAGAACACCTGATGACATCATCACTGACATTCAAACTGCAAACCAGGAAAATCTATCAGTTTAAAACTGCCATCTTCATTCCACCATCTAAAAATCTAAGCTCAGCTCCCCAAATTTTCTTGACTGGCTGCTCTCTAGACTCAACAACTGCATTTATACTTTGTTCCAACTAATCTTTAATCTTTGCCTTTCTTTTGTTTCCATAGCAATACTTATTAAATAACTGATTGCTTACACCATATAAAAGCTTACTTACATGGAAGCTTACCTATCACACTTCCTCCTAAAATAAGGCATCTTCATGTTTATCCCATCCTAAGTAACCATGACAAAGTTCAGTACTATAAGACACTAATGTAATATTGAAAGGCTTATTTCCACCAGGTCCATAAAGCTTTTTGTGGTTTGCTTCTAAAACAAGACAATGCCTCATATATTAAAACCTAGAAACTCAGTTTATTGGAAAAGACACCAACAAAAAACTGCACTTAAATCTCACTAGGAGAGACCTTATCCTCTGCGAAATCTCTATAATCACAGCAAGAATCTAGAAATTGTTTAGCCAGAGTTATTTTAGACAACTGCATAGCCTTAGACACCCTGACTACCCAAGATGGAGGTGTATGTACTATTATGAGAGAGCAAGATGAGCACAGCTCTTAGCAGGCAGCCGTTGCTGTGCCTCACTACTCTGCACCCTGTTACTAGGCAACAGGTCTTGCACAGTCATTGCTCAGTGCCTCAGTGGGCCCTGCCCACAAGTAACTGTCAGTGACGGACCATTAGGGAAGTGATTTACCCAAGGGTCATTGGTGTGGTGGTCATTAGGTGGAGAGTGAGGTAAGAGGTAGATTCAAGCCTTCTCCTGGAGGCCCTCCTGCTCACTCAGCGTTGGCCCAGCGGGTGAGCTGGAGTGCCCAGGGAACACGCTAAGAACTATGTTCTTCTATAGGGCTCCAGAGCCCTTACTAAGGCCTTCCACTAGCCTTGGCCTAGGCCTTGAACCTGGTCTCCCCATCTGGGTGGCTTGAGGAGACTGAGGGCCAGTTGGATTGGGTGCCTGGCTCCCTCAGAGATGACATTTGGGCAGGATGTGGGAACCTGGCCCTGAGAGAGCTGCCAACTGAGATCTGCCTCCTATTAGCCAGGACTGGGCTCTTGGAGGGTAAAAGTTATGCCTTGGGACCTTGCCCTTTCTTGTCAAGACATAGAATAACATTCATTTGGTAGAGATTTACAGGAGTGTTGTTACCTGACCATGACCTGACCTCAAGAGCAAAGGATCTTACATAAGAAGTTTGTAACAACTAACCACGCCCCTCCCTCACCTTTTACTTTTAAAGGGGCTTGCTGAAAGCTTTCAGTAACTTCGGGTTTCTTAGGGCACGAACCACCTATCTCCTTGTATGAATCTGTAATAAATCTCTGTTTCAAACTCTAATGTTTTAGTATTAATGCGCCTCACTGGGCACATGGACTTGTGATTCGTTAACAGCATAACTGGTTAAAAAAAAAGATCCGAAAGACTAGATGCCAATCTTTTATCAAACAGGCAACACTTCTGAAACACGGGTTCAATCCCTGGATCAGGAAGATCTCCTGCAAAAGGAAATGCCAACCCATTCCAGTATTCTTGCCTGGAGAATCCCATGTACAGTGGACCCTGGCAGGCTACAGTCCATAGGCTCGCAAAGAATCGGACCTGACTTAGGTGACTTAACACACACATGCTTCTCTTGATTATTTAGTTGGAAATCTCTGCTCTGGAGAATCCTTTTCAATACTTGGCTGTTATTCTCCTGATAGTCATCATATTAGCTTCCTTAATGCAGTGTATCCTCTCTAGAGTTCTAAATGTCTTCAGTGGCTACTCACACATCAAATGTTATCCATTAGTGTTAGACAACTGGAAGAACAAAAAGATCCTACTGCCAGTGTCCAGGGTGACTATGCAACTGCTGGTAAGGGCAACTACAAGACCATTCATCCCAGGGCCTACATTGAAGGAGTAGTGAGAGTAACACTATATTGGTTCACTCTCAGCTTGCTGAGAGAATGACTGAAAGTCGGGGATTTTTTTTAAATAAAATAAATCGAGACCAGGCTTGAAAAGTTCCTCAAGGTGACCAAACCAGTTAAGTCACATAACCAAAACCAAATCTAGTTTATATCATGAACATAAGTGAAACTTATTTCTTGTAAATGCCTCTGACAATCAACTTAAATCGTCTTCTTAAAATAGCCTAAAGTAATCATTTTTAACCAATCTCCTACCATCTGTAAACTCCTAATGTCATAAACCATTGCAAAGGTTAAAGAACTTCCTTATGCTCACTTTATAAGCCATCCTATAATGACATGCCTATAAAATATTCATATCAAGTTAAGCTTTCTGCAATTTCTTTTAATACTAGGCAGTTACAGGCCATAGCGTTACCGGGAGGCGTAAATTTAACACACTTAAATCCTTAGAAGACTACTTAGTATTAAAAGAAACTGCAGAGAGCTTAACTTGATATGAATGTTTCACAGGCATGGAAAATCCCTATGGACAGAGGAGCCTGGCTGGCTACAGTCCATGTGGTCGTAGAGTCAGACACGACCGAGCTACTAAGCACAGCACATAACGCCGAGACAGGTCCTGTTATTATACTAATTTTGTAGATCAATAACTCGGGCACAGTAAGGTTAAGCTACTCTCCCATAGTCATACAGCTGGAGAATGGTAGACCCGGGAGCTGAACCCAGCAAGCGCTGTGTCAAAGAATCAATAATTACCCCCATCACAGTAACTGGCTGTAACTCTGCTGAAGGCTTTTGAGAGCCCCATTCAGTGTTTTGTTTTATTTTACTAAGGCTTTAGCTCCCGTCAGAGACAGGCCACTGCCAGGAATCGCCTGGGCGAGGAGCTGTGAAGGCTGAGTTCGGACACCTATCGGGGGTCAGAGGGGAAAGCCTGCCGGGCAGCCCACTTGGCACGATTGTCCTCAGCCAGGACAGGACAAATCACGAACCCAGGAGCAGAAACAGCCCGTGGACCTCCTCGATGGGAGGCAGGAAGGGGGCGGGGATGGGGTGCCCTGAGGGGTGGCGGGCGCGGGCTGTGCCGGGGCGGGGCGAGAGGAAGGCGGGCCGGGGCGGACTCACAGATCCAGGAGCTGACTGACTCGCTGGGGGCTGGGCATCGCGGCCGCCCTTCGGAGCCTCTTCCGCGGTCCCGGGCCGCGGAGATTCAGCCAGAGACCGTCTGTCAACTCCCGCCTCCAGCGCGACGCGTAGTCCCTCGTGACGTCACCCGCCTCTTCCGGTGACCAGGCGCCGGCGCGCTCGCGACTACAGAGGCATGATGGCGTAGCCCCGTCGGGGCGGAACCCTGCACGCTGCGCCGGAGCGACAGTGTGATAAACTAGAGAAGTCTTGGGCTCTGAGAAGGACTGCGGGAGTTGTCATTCTGCAGTCCCTCCGGCGCGGCTCGGGCGGTTTCCCTGGTGGGCTAGCCAGGCGCCGGACCTCTCCTAGACCCCCTGGAACCTCGCGGCTCTGCGCGTGGCCGCTGTTACTACAGGGGTGCATTCCATGCTGGGCCCAGCGTTAGTGGATGCGCACCGGAGACCCTCCTAGATACAGAAACCATGACCGTCAAAGGGCGTGTTTTAGGGACTGGAGAGTGACGTTTAGAGGACTGGAGAGTGACGTTTATCGAGCACTTCCTATAAGAAAGTGAGCACTGAACTACCTGTTTTCAATAATTAACCATATTCTGGTCTTCCCTGATGGTACCGTGGATAAGAATCAGCCTGCCAATGCAGGGGACATGGGTTTAATCCTTGGTCGGGGAGGATTCCACAGGCGTCAGAGTAACTAAGCCCGTGAGCCGCAACTACTGAAGCCCATTCTACTAGAGCCTGTGTTCCAGAAGAAAAGAAGCGACCACAAGGAAGAGAAGCCTCCTACCCCCTACTGCAACTAGCGAAAGCCTGCCTGCAGCAACAAAGACCCAGCATAACCAAAAATAGTAAAAAAATTAACCATATTCTTTTAATCCTGTGAAATCGGAATTTGTTTTTGTTAGTCAAGTTGTGTCCAACTCTTTGCGACCCCATGAACTGCAGCTTGCCTGGCTTCCCTGTCCTTCACCATCTCCCTGTGCTTGCTCAAACTCAGGTCCATTGAATTGGTGATGCCATCCAATCATCTCATCCTCTCTCTCCCCCTTCTTCTCCTGCCTTTTATCTTTACCAGAATCAAGGTCTTTTCCAATGAGTTGGCTCTTTGCATCAGGTGGCCAAAGTATTGGAGCTTCAGCTTCAGCATCAGTCCTTCCAATGAATAATCAGGATTGATTTCCTTTAGGATTGACTGGTTTGATCTCCTGCTGTCCAAAGGACTCTCAAGAGTCTGAGTTTTTCCTAACACCACAGGTCGAAAGCATCAACTCCTCAGTGCTCAGCCTTCTTTATGGTCCAACTCTCACATCCGTACATGATACTGGAAAAACCATAGCTTTGACTTTATGGACATTTGTGGGCAAAGTGATATCTCTGCTTATTAATACCTTGTCTAGGTATGTCATAGCTTTTCTTCCAAGGAGCAAGTGTCTTGTCATTTCATGGCTGCCGTCACCATCCACAGTGATTTTGGAGCCCAATAGAAATCAAACCAGTCAATCCTAAAGGAAATCAGCCCTGAACATTCATTGGAAGGACTGATGCTGAAGCTGAAACTCCAGTATTTTAGCCACCTGATGCCAAGAGCCAACTCATTGGAAAAGGCCTTGCTGCTTGGAAAGATAAAAGGCAGGAGAAGAAGGGTACAACAGAGGATGAGATGGTTGAAAGGCATCACCAACTTGATGGACATGAATTTGAGCAAGCTCTGGAAGTTGGTGATGGACAGGGAAGCCTGCTGTGCTGCAGTCCATGAGGTCACAAAGAGTCAGATGTGACTGAGCCACTGAACTGAACTGAACAGTTTCCATTTTCCCCCACCTATTTGCCATGAAGTAATGGGAGTGGATGCCATGATCTTAGTTTTTTGAATGCTGAGTTTAAGCCACCTTTTTCACTCTCCACTTTCACCTTCATCAAGAGTCTCTAGTTCCTCTTCCTTTTTTTCCATAAGGGTGGTGTCATTTCCATATCTGAGAGTGTTGATATTTCTCCATGCAATTTTGATTCCAGCTTGTTGTTCATCCAGCCGGGCATTTTGCATGGTGTACTCTGTATAAGTTAAATAAACAGGTTGAGAATATATAGCCTTGATGTACTTCTTTCCCAATTTTGAAACAGTTGTTGTTTCACGTCCAGTTCTAACTGTTGCTTCTTGACCTGCATACAGGTTTCTCAGGAGACATTTAAGGTGATCTGGTACTTCCATCTCTTTTAAGAGTTTTCCACAGTTTGTTGTGATCCACAGAGTTAAAGGCTTTAGCATAGTCAGTGAAGCAGAAGTGGATGTTTTTCTGGAATTCTCTTGCTTTTTCTATGATCAACAAGTGTTGGCAAGTTGATCTCTGATTCCCCTGCCTTTTCTAAATCTAAATTGTACATCTGGAAGTTCTCGATTCACATACTGTTGAAGCCTGGCTTGAAGGATTTTCAGCATGATCTTTCTAGCATGTGAAATGAATGCAATTGTGTAGTAGTTTGTACAATTTTGGCATTGCCCTTCTTTGGGATTTAAATGAAAATTGACCTTTTCCAGTCCTGTGACCATTGCTGAGTTTTCCAAATTTGCTGGCATATTGAGTGCAGCATTTTCACAGCATCATCTTTTAGGATTTGAAATAGCTCAGCTAGAATTCTATCACCTCCACTAGCTTTGTTCATAGTGATGCTTCTTAAGGCCCACTTGACTTTGCACCCCAGGATATCTGGCTCTAGCTGAGTGATCATACGATCATGGTTATCTGCATCATTAAGATCTTTTTTGTATAGTTCTGTGTATTCTTGTTACCTCTTCTTAATATGTTCTACTTCTGTTAGGTCCATACCGTTTCTGTCCTTTATTGTGCCCATCTTTGCAGAAATGTTCCCTTGGTAATTGGAATTATTTAGCTTTATTTTACAGGTGAGAACAGTACATGACTAAAAAAAGCTCAGTAAGAATTTCATCATAGAGGGGGCTTGTGTTCAAATCAGAAAGAATTCTAAAGAAGGGGAAACTTTCACCTGGTGGAATTCTCTCTACTTGGTTATACCACAGAATACTTGCTACTCTTTGATGCTTTTTAATTCTTCTTTGAAAATTAATTTGTCATTTATATGTCTTCCTTTTGCAGACTTTTGAAAGTTGGAACACAGTATTGTTCATTTCTTCAAGATGCTGCTAATTCAATCGCCACACTTTTACCAGTGCTGAAGAAGGGCAAGAATTGTGCTGGGTGCTGAGGATTCAGTGGTGAACACTTGAACCAGACAAATAAAAGGGCAATCAAAGCAACTGTTAAATGTGAAAATGGAGTTAGTTCTGTTGAAACACCATGGAGGGGTGGGAGAGGAGAGCAGATCAGAGAGAAAAACATAGTCTGTTAGGGACTGAAAATAGTTTGGGTTTGCTACAGTGGAGAGTGGTGAGAAGCAAGTATAGAGGAGGAAATAGGCAAACTTTTTCTATGAAGGGTAAGATATTAATAGTACATATTTTTATTTTTGTGGGACATTCTTTGTCACTGAATCGAACTGGGCTCTTGCTCATCCTACCTGAAGCCAAGCCAATCTACTGACAGTGGACTGTGGTGAGAGAAAGTACAAGGCTCCAAGCAAGGAAAACAGGCAGCTGATGTGCCAAACATCAGAATTTCCCTCATGGCTTTCAGGCAAGAGTTCTTAAAGACAACCCTGGGGGTGAGGGTGGGCTTCCCAGGTGGCTCAGTGATAAAGAATCTGCTGGCCAATGCTGAAGACATGAGTTTGATCCCTGGGTTGGGGAGATCCCTGGAGAAGGAAATGGCAACCCACTCCAGTATTCTTACCTGGGAAATCCCATGGACAGAGTAGCCTAGTGGGCTAAAGTCCATGGGGTTGCAAAAGAGTCAGACACAATTGGCGACTAAACAACAATAAAGGATGAGGGCAGCAGGTGTGTGATCAGCTTGAGGAAATTTTTTCTGATTGGTCAGTGGTGAGGTAACAGGATGACTGATGTTTGGGGAATCTTAATTATCAGCCTTCTGGCTTCTGCCCATTGTAGGGGAGGGATTGGTTTTACTTTATTTAAACAACATTATGTTATTTGTTTGACCTTGTGAGATATAAAACTTATTAGACCCCATGGTGTTGGCCAGACCTCCAGGGCTCAAGAGTTCCCAGGCCTACTCCCTTTCTTATCTAAAGTGCCTTCTGACTTGCTGAGCTTGCAGGCAGGCACATAATCCCGGCAGTGTCCAGGCAGGTCAGAGGCCTGCTCCCCTACTTCTGAAGCCTGAACACGACTTCCTCTGTTTTAATTTCCTAACAGTCAGCCTCAAGATTGTTTAGGCTATAGCGCACAGGAATAAAGCAGACAAAATGAGCAGTCTTCTTAATTCTATAAATCAAATGTTAATAGCAGTTCTAAATAGTCAATAGAAACAAAGTGATCAAAGAAACAAGTATGCGTTAAACAATGCAGAAAACAATTTTTGGGCAGTAGGGGATTTAGTAAAGAAAAAAATCCCATGAACGAGAAGTTTGTTTTTGTACATCAACTCCTACATCTATTAACTTATTTGCAGCAATAGTAGTAATAACAGAATGTTCTATCAAGGTACAATTATGTTTATCTATGAAATTTTGTGACTCTGATTCCTTGCAAAATCTTACTTAAGGGGAAGCTAATATTGGGAATAGAAAGAGTAGGGAATAACATTTAAGTACACAATACCTGAGTTCTCATGGGGGAGTAAGAGAAAATAAATAGGTGAAACCCTTCCAATATAAGTGCTTCCCTGGTAGCTCAGATGGTAAAGAATCCACCTGCAATGCAGGAGACCTGGGTTTGATCCCTGACTCAGGAAGATTCCCTGGAGAAGGGAATGGCTACCGGCTCCAGTATTGTAACCTGAGAAATCTCATAGAGGAGTGTGGAGGGCTATAGTCCATGGCGGGAGGGGGGGGGGTAGTCAGAAAAAGTTGGACATGACCGAGCAACTAACACTTTCACACTACTATCACTTCCAATATAAATGATCAACATGTGTTAGGCATCTGAGAAAAGGGGTTCCTAACTGATATGTAAAAGTAATTTCTATATCATTGGTTATGATACATACAAATTGAGGGGCTATTTCAAAAACATAGGATTTAGGGAAGACAGCCCATTCACAGTAGTTGATGGAGTTCTCCAATAAGCAGGGATCCCAAATGTGAAAAGTTGGTCCACATAGCAGTCCCTCAGTAGCCTTGTTACAGTCTATCAGTAAGTGAGTGTGATTATTAACATCCAAATAATTTCCAGTGAAATGAGGTAGCCAGTGTTCTCCAAAAAGAATAGGTAAAACTGGCACATTAAACTCACATTGAATAAACCATAATGGTGTAGAGTTCCTTGGCATCAGGTGTCAGTGCATTTGGTAATGCCTTCAGGGATAAATACCCAGTGATTTTTAGGAACCATTCTCTAAATAATTTTTCCACTCATATGCACTAGTAGACATTAAAATTCCTTGGGCCTTATCCTTTTGAGCAAGGTAATATAACAGGTGCATAGAACAATCCAATCAAACATGTCAGTCAAGGATTTAGTTTGGTATAGCTGAAATATTACTGAGTCATTAAAACAACTGTAAAAAGTCTTTGTAGTAAGTTAAAGTTAAGTTCATGTGGTTTTAATGTTGTAGGCATCCACTTAGCATTAATGGTCAAGGCTTGAGCTATGTCTTGACCAATGCTGTGTAATCTAGAAAACATAAATTTTGTCCTTAGAAAGTCAAAGTTAAGAAAGACAAGCTTACTTGCTGGGCAGGAAAAGTTGTCTTGAGTTCAGGTCCAGCTCATGTTTCTCCAGCTAAAGATCCTTGAAGGTTGAGGTGCAAATGACAATCTGCATTGCAGTCAGGTTTCTAAGAATAATCTATTTGTGAGAATTAACAGTGGGTTAATGGCACATATTTCCATCTTTCCTGTCCAAGGATCATCACTAATACAGTGTTATCCTTTCCCTGTATAATCACATCAGCAGGTATAGGAGGACTGTTAGGCTGCTTCACCCAGACTTTAGCTCCAATTGCATGTATTTCATTTGTGGACCCAAACCCTCTATCACCTCTGTTAGTACGGTAGGAGAGTTTCCTTTTTGTACTTTTCCAATTACATCAGAAAAATCAGCAATTTGGCAATTTTATTATGTTTATTAACAAATAGATCATCTTTTCCTTCAGTTTGTAAAACTACTAAGATTTCTCCTTGGTGGTCTGGATCTATAACTCCCCCATGGACACAGATCCCTCTTAATGCTACACTGGAACACTCTTTGATTAATCCAAAGTGTCTGGGAGGCATTTTAATTACAATACCAGTTGAAATAGCACATGTCAATCTTTCAGTAAGTCTGTGTTCAGATATAGAGTACAAATCCTGTCCGGTGGCCTCAGGAGTAGCTTGGAAAGGAGCTAATGCTCCTGGGCTAATTTTCCAATTTGTTGTTGTTGTTTAGTCTCTCAGTTTTAGTGTCTGGCTCCTTTGCAACCCTGGGGACTGTAGTCTGCCAGGTTCCTCTGTTCATAGGATTTCTCAGACAAGATACTGAAGTGGGTTGTCATTTCCTTTTCCAAATTTCCCAATACTCAGTTGTTCCAGGAAAGAAGTGTATTTTATGAATTTGTAAATTTGGAATAATCATCCTCATCAAAGGAGTTTCTGATTCTCCTCATGCTCATGCTCAATTGCTAAGTCATGTTTGACTCTTTTGCAACCTCATGGACTGTAGCCTTCCAGGCACCTCCTGTCCAGGGGATTTCTGGAGTGGGCAAGAATACTGGAGTGGGTTGCCATTTCCTTCTCCAGGGGATCTTCCTGACACAGGGACTGAACTCATGTCTTCTGCATTAGTAGGCAGGTTCTTTACCAATGAGCCACCTGTTCTCCAGTTTTTATAAAAGCCCTCTCCAAGTTTAACTAATCGCTGTATAAGCAGACCATTCTTTCCTTAAATCAAACCAGCAGCTTGCAGATAATAAGGGATATGAAAAATCCATTGTATGTTATGTTCCTGGGCAAACTCATGCATTAACTTACCTTTAAAATGTAACCCATTGTCACTCTCAAATTGAAATGGAACACCATAATATAAATTATCTCCAGTGTTTTAAGTTTTAGCCTAATTGGCTTTCCTGAAGAGAATGACCACTAAATATCCAGAATAGGTGTCCACAGCAGTACACATGTGTTGACATCCTTTATCTCAAATTAATGGATCCAATATAATCAATTTGCCATATTTGCCCACATGCCAATTGTCCTTTGATAGGTGTGGCAAGCTTCTATGCTTAATATGTTGACAAATTGGACATTGTAAAATAGCAGATTTAATGAGTTTGATAGTTAAAGAAATACCTTGATCCTGAGCCCACCTGTATCTTGCTTTTTTCCCCCTGGATGGCCACATTTTTCGGCATGCCCATAAAGTCAAACCTTTTAAGTTGCCAAAGTCTGAGTCAACTTCTACTGTTTGGATTTGGGCTTATTCATCTATAATAGAGTTATACCATTGTTCCATAGATTTGGAATACTGTGAGCTTCTACATTGAAGACTGAAACATTAGAGATTTGAACAGGTTCCCAAATGTTGGACCTTAATTCCTTTCCCCATAATTCCTTGCAATGAATTTACATTATTCTTTACCCACATGGAAAGCTAAGTGGCCAATCCATTGGCTACTGAATAAGAATCTGTATAAATTTGACATTCTGTTAATGTTTTAGAAACTGATATATTACATATAATTCAGCAAATTGACTCCTCTTGGTATAACTCTTTTCACCTTTGGAAGTTTCCCTGTCCCAGAGACCCAAAGGCTCTCTTTTGCCTTGTTGTTTTTGCCATAAGCTCCAAGTAGCATATAATTCATTGATAGATACATGTAATTTTATGTCCCCTGGTTGTAGTTCATGATTTCCATCCAAAGATAGGCTGCTGAGTTAAGCTTTAGAATAGTTCAATTAAACCTTTTAGCAATAAAACATAACAGCAAGTAACTATTGGTAAGTGAGTCTTGGTCAACATAGATCTCAATGAACAAAACTAGAATTTTCTATTCAATGAAACAAAAAAATTTGTGAGGGCATTAACCCTGAAGCCAGGGAAGGTTTGATACCATCAAGTTAAAAAAAAAAAAAAAAAAAATGAGGTTTGCCAGAGAGCCAGAAAAAGCCAAGCGGCTATCTTAGATTTCCCACAGCCCTGACTGTTGATCTACAGCTATTGCTTATCCATTCAAAATTCCTTGATTTAGGAGTAGACCGTTGCCATGTCCTAAGGACATGAAACTGAAAGTGAAAATGTTAATAGCACTGCCGTGTCTGACTCTTTGCAACCCCATGGACTGTAGCCTGCCAGCCTCCTCTGTCCATGGAATTCTCTAGGCAAGAATTCTGGAGTGGGTAGGCATTCCCTTCTCCAGGGGATCTTCCTGACCCAGGGATCAAACTCAGGTCTTCTGCACTGAAGGAAGATTCTTTACCATTTGAGCTGCCAGGGAAAGTCTGACAATGAGGTGTTAATTTTTTGTAGAAACAGAATGAGCTTTATTTATGTGTGCTACAAACTTCATAGATCATTGTGAAATAATATTTATTTATTATAACAAAGTAACAAAAGCTTTTAAAAACATGTAGAAATTATTTAAAGACAGAGAAATTCACCTAATGTGTTATCAAATGCTGCATGCCAAGAAAACCTTGTTGCCTTAACAGAGAAAACCAAATTCCAGTCTGATAGCAGCTTACTGATAATAAAAAAATTTGTTTATCTGGTTAATTTTAATTTAATCTTAGAAAGTCCTAAATCTTGAAGAGGCAGTATTTTTGCAAGGCATCAGGGTGAAACCATAACTCTCTATAATAACAAAAAGACTTAAAAAAACACGTTTAAAATCTGATTACAATGCAATTGACAAAGTAAATTGGTTACTACTGTGACATGTAACACTTTAATATAGTAACTAGAGTTATGACTGATAAAATTTTACCAGGACATATCAAATCTTTATTATTTCTATTTACTTTCTAGAATATCTATATTAGTAACTTTTACCATATAATATAACCTGAGAAGATTTATTAGTTATTTTATAGTACTTCCCATAAACTTTAACATACCAAATGAAACTAATTGATTAGTATCTTTCTTTGGGATGCCTCAGGAATCCTCTGAAGCACCCCAAAGTGGTTAGAAGTCAAAAGAATTTCATTACAATTTGATTTTAGGAAGGTCTGTCAAAAATATCAAAGGGTTAAGAACACTCAGTCAGGTAAGATCACAAGTCACTATGAAACAATAGTTATTCACTCAACCAAAGTAACAATAAAAGTTTTCAAAGCAAATACAGAACAGACCACTTAAGAGGTAAAGAAACAGAATCTGTTATCAAAGGAAGCTCAACATCCCAAGAAAACTTGTACCATGAATAAAACTCTTTTCCCATGTCCACTTTCCACAAACCTTTCTTTTACTTTCTGTATCCATAACTTTATTTTCTCATTGAAAAATAGATACATGTAAGTCAGACCTACTTCTGTTTCCCTTAACATAATGCAGTTCCATTCATCATACCTTCTTTTCTAAAAACACATATTCCACTTTCCTTAAGCAACCATAAACTGCCCTTTATATTAGCACTCAGTAGATTGGTGAACATAAACATCAGTGATAATTTTTAAAAATATTTACTTTCTTATAGAGAAAAACTCAGGATGATCCCAAACATACTCACTATTAGTTTTAAACTTTTTGTTTCTCCATAAAAGGAAGCTAGTGTTTATTAATTAATATTTTAGCATCTTATTTTATTTGCAAGTGGCCTAGTTATTTAATAAGCTTGCATCATTTAACTTAATTTACCAAAATCCTAGAATTTCAATTTACCAAAATCTGGAAAAACAATTTTAGGTAGATATTCCTGACGCTTAATTATTCTTAGTAGAGTTTAACCTAAAAGTTCTTATCTCATTTACATTTTCTTTCCTGAAAAGTTTCTTCACATTGAGTTACTTTCCTTTCTGACAAATTTGTAACAGATATAACAAGATTTTATTTAAATTATATTAAACATAGGCACAGTGAAAGTATTACACTTAATATCAATGACTACGAAGACATGTCTCAGTTCAGTTCAGTTCAGTTGCTCAGTCCTTTCTGACTCTTTGCGACCCCATGGACTGCAGCATACCAGGCTTCCCTGTCCATCACCAACTCCTGGAGCTTGCTCAAACTTATGTTGGTTGAGTCAGTGATGCCATCCAACCATCTCATCCTCTGTCATCCCCTTCTCCTCCTGCCTTCAATCTTTCCCATCATCAAGGTTTTTTCCAATGAGTCAGTTCTTTGCATCAGGTGGCCAAAGTGTTGGAGCTTCAGCTACAGTGTCAGTCCCTCCACTGAATATTCAGAACTGATTTCCTTTAGGATTGACTGGTTTGATCTCCTTGCTGTCCAAAAGATTCTCAAGAGTCTTCTTCAACACCACATTTCAAAAGGATCAGTTCTTTGACACTCAGCTTTCTTTACGGTCCCACTCTCACGTCCATACATGACTACTGGGAAAACAGTAGCTTTGACTAGATGGACTTCTGTCAGCAAAGTAATGTCTCTGCTTTTTAATTTTCTCTCTAGGTTGGCCATAGCTTTTCTTCCAAGGAGCAAGCATCTTTTAATTTCACACTACTGTCACAATCCACAGTGATTTTGGAGCCCAGGAAAATAAAGTCTCTCACTGTTTCCATAGTTTCTCCATCTATTTGCCATGCTGTGATGGGACCAGATGCCATAATCTTAGTTTTTTGAATGCTGAATTTTAAGCCAACTTTTTCACTCTCCTCTTCACCTCATCAAGAGACTCTTTAGTTTCTGTTTGCTTTCTTCCATAAGGAGATGTCATCTACATATCTGAGGTTATTGATCTTTCTCCCAGCAATCTTGATTCCAGCTTGTGATTCATCCAGCCAGGAATTTCACATGATGTACTCTGCATAGAAGTTAAATAAGCAGGGTGACAATATAAAGCCTTGACATACTCCTTTCCCAGTTTGGAACCAGTCCTTTGTTCCATGTGTGGTTCTAACTGTTGCTTCTTGACCTGCATACAAGTTTCTCAGGAAGCAAGTAAGGTGGTCTGGTATTCCCATCTCTTGAAGAATTTTCCACAGTTTATTGTGATCCACACAGTCAAAGGTTTTGGCATAGTCAATAAAGCAGAAGTAGATGTTTTTCTGGAACTCTCTTGCTTTTTCTATGAGCCAATAGATGTTGGCAATTTTATCTCTGCTTCCTTTGCCTTTTCTAAATGTAGCTTGAACATCTGGAAGTTCTCAGTTCATGTACTGTTGAAGCCTAGCATAGAGAATTTTGAGCATTACTTTTCTGGTGTGTGAGATGACTGCAATTGTGTGGTAGTTTGAACATTCTTTGGCATTGACTTTCTTTGGGATTGTGATGAAAACTGACCTTTTCCAGTCCTGTGGCCCCTGCTGAGTTTTCCAAATTTGATGGCCTAATGAGTACGGCACCTTCACAGCATGTCTATGTTAATTACATTAACAATCATAATGCCAGCTGTTAATTTAAGACTAAATATTTCCCAGTGAACCTGAAATTTATTTAGCTTAGTTCTTTTGTATTTATAATTGCTTGATTTGTAAGCACTTACTTTTATTTAAGGAATTAAATAGAGTTCATTTACAAATTACCCTTAGCAATATTTCCAAATATAAAAATACATACTGAGACATATACATATATCCAGACAGACGGAGATTTCATAGTTTCTGTTTGAGATTTAAAATATCTCTTTGTCTCTTTGCTTTTTCTCCCATCATTTTCCAAGAATGAACTTTCTTTTGTTAACCTTACCGCACCACTTTTGACACTTACCTTGTGCAAACTTTACAGCAGCTTTTTTCGGTTACACACTAGAAAGTGGAGATTTGGTCAGCTAAAATGTAATTTTGACATTCTAAGATAAACAATCATACTTGCAAATCACATTACTTTTTCTCCAACTTTAATTTCTCTTCAACCAATTTTAATCATGTACCTCATAGTAGGCAAGGAGGAGGATCCAGCCTCTCCAACCCAGCATGGTACATTTTTGTCCTTTCTCAATTGGCACAGCTGCAAACATTCAATAACTTCTAAAGATTCAGCCTGCCTTAATTTAGGGTCCTAAGCAGTCAGCAAATCATCCCATCTGGGAATAAAAACTTGATTAGTCTTAACCTCTTATTTATTTTTTCATTTTTTAAAAAAGTAGCATTTGGGTTCATGAATCTGGCTCACAGCATCAATTTAGTTTTGCCAAAAGTTTTACTTTATTTTAGGTTTAAAGGATTCCTTAACAAAAGAAACCACTCATTACACAAAAATAAATGATTTCAACTTTTAATAGAAGATTATTTAAATTAATTTCAATACATGGTCCTTAGAAGAAAAAAAAGAAATAGAAAAAAAATAGAGAGAAGTAACAGGTCATGGTGGAGAGGTCTGACAGAATGTAGTCCACTGGAAAAGGGAATGGCAAACCACTTCAGTATTCTTGCCTTGAGAACCCCATGAACAGCATCAAAGGGCAAAAAGATAGGACACTGAAAGATGATTTCCACAGGTCAGTAGCTGCCCAAAATACTACTGGAGATCAGTGGAGAAATAACTCCAGAAAGAAAGAAGGGATGGAGTCAAAGCAAAAACACCACCCAGTTGTGGATGTGACTGGTGATAGAAACAAGGTCTGATGCTGTAAAGAGCAATGTTTCATAGGAACCTGGAATGTTAGGTCCACGAATCAAGGCAAATTGGAAGTGGTCAAACAGGAAATGGCAAGAGTAAACATTGACATTCTAGGAATCAGCAAACTAAAATATACTGGAATGGGTGAATTTGACTCAGATGACCCATTATATCTATTACTGTGGGCAAGAATCCCTTAGAAGAAATGGAGTAGCCATCATAGTCAATAAAAGAGTCTGAAACTCAGTACTTGGATGCAATCTCAAAAATGACAGAATCATCTCTGTTCATTGCCAAGGCAAACCATTCAATATCACGGTAATCCAAGTCTATGCTCTGACCAGTAGTGCTGAAGAAGCTGAAGTTGAACAGTTCTATGAAGACCTACAAGACCTTTTAGAACTAACACCCAAAAGAGATATCCTTTTCTTTATAGGAACTGGAATGCATAAGTAGGAAGTCAAGAAACACCTGGAGCAATGGGCAAATTTGGCCTTGGATTACATAATGAAGCAGGGCAAAGGCTGATACAGTTTTGCCAAGAGAACGCACTGGTCATAGCAAACACCCTCTTCCAACAACACAAGAGAAGACTCTACACATGGACATCACCAGATGGTCAACACCGAAATCAGATTGATTATATTTTTTGCAGCCAAAGATGGAGAAGCTCTATACAGTCAGAAAAAAACAAGACCAGGAGCTGACTGTGGCTCAGTTCATGAACTCTTTATTGCCAAATTCAGACTTAAATTGAAGAAAGTGGGGGAAACCACTAAACCATTCAGGTATGACCTAAATCAAATCCCTTATGACTATACAGTGGAAGTGAGAAATAGATTTAAGGGCCTAGATCTGATAGACAGAGTGCCTGATGAACTATGGATGGAGGTTCATGACATTGTACAGGAGACAGGGATCAAGACCATCCCGAAGAAAAAGAAATGCAAAAAAGCAAAATGGCTGTCTGAGGAGGCCTTACAAATAGCTATGAAAAAAAGAGAAACAAAAACAAAGGAGAAAAGGAAAGATATATCTATTTGAATGCAGATTTCTAAAGAATTGGAAGGAGAGATAAGAAAGCCTTACTCAGAGGTCAATGCAAATAAGTGAAGGAAAACAATAGAATGGTAAAGCCTAAAGATCTCTTCAAGAAAATTAGACATACCAAGAAAACATTTTATGCAAAGATGGACACAATACAGAACAGAAATGGTATGGACCTCACAGAAGCAGAAGATATTAAGAAGAGGTGGCAAGAATACACAGAAGAACTGTAAAAAAAAGATCTTCAAAACCCAGATAATCACGATGGTGTGAATACTCACCTAGAGCCAGGCATCCTGGAATATGAAGTCAAGTGAGCCTTAGAAAGCATCACTATGAACAAAGCTAAGGGAGGTGATGCAATTCCAGTTGAGCTATTTCAAACCCTTAAAGATGATGCTGTGAAAGTGCTGCACTCAATATGTCAGCAAATCTGGAAAACTCAGCAGTGGCCACAGGACTGGAAAAGGTCAATTTTCATTTAAATCCCAAAGAAAGGCAATGCCAAAGAATGCTCAAACTATCACACAATAGCACTCATCTCACATGCTAGCAAAGTAATGCTCAAAAATCTCCAAGCCAGCTTCGGCAATACGTGAACCATAAGCTTCGAGATGTTCATGCTGGGTTTAGAAAAGGCAGAGGAACCAGAGATCAAATTGCTAACAACCATTGGATCATCAAAAAAACAAGAGTTCCAGAAAAACATCTATTTCTGCTTTATTGACTATGTTAAAGCCTTTGCCTATATGGATCACAATAAACTGGGGAAAATTCTGAAAGAGATGGGAATACCTGACCACCTGACCTGCCTCTTGAGAAACCTGTATGCAAGTCAGGAAGCAACAGTTAGAACTGGACATGGAACAACAAACTGGTTCCAAATAGGAAAAGGAGTATGTCAAGGCTGTATATTGTCACCCTGCTTATATGCAGAGTACATCATGAGAAACGCTGGGCTGGAGGAAGCACAAGCTGGAATCAGATTGCTGGGAGAAATATCAATAACCTCAGATATGCAGATGACACCACCCTTATGGCAGAAAGTGAAGAACTAAAAAAACCTCTTGATGAAAGTGAAAGAGGAGAGTGAAAAAGTTGGCTTAAAGCTCAGCATTCAGAAAATTAAAATCATGGCCTCCGGTTGCATCACTTCATGGCAAATAGATGGAGAAACAGTGGAAACAGTGGCTGACTTTATTTTTCTGGGCTCCAAAATCACTGCAGATGGTGATTGCAGCCATGAAATTAAAAGACGCTTACTCCTTGGAAGGAAAATTATGACCAACCTAGATAGCATATTAAAAAGCAGAGATGTTACTTTGTCAACAAAGGTCTGTCTAGTCAAGGCTATGGTTTTTCCAGTGGTCATGTATGGATGAGAGAGTTAGACTATAAAGAAAGCTGAGTGCCAAAGAATTGATGCTTTTGAACTGTGGTGTTGGAGAAGACTCTTGAGAGTCCCTTGGACTACAAGGAGATCCAACCAGTCCATCCTAAATGAGATCAATCCTGGGTGTTCATTGGAAGGACTGATGTTGAAGCTGAAACTCCAATACTTTGGCCACCTGATGCGAAGAGCCAACTCATTTGAAATGACTCTGATGCTGGGAAAGATTGAAGGCAGAAGAAGAATGGGACAACAGAGGATGAGATGGTTAGATGGCATCACCATCTCGATGGACATGAGTTTGGGTAAACTCTGGGAATTGGTGACGGACAGGGAGGTCTGACATGCTGCGGTTCTCAGGGTCGCAAAGAGTTGGACACGACTAAGCGACTGAACTGAACTGAACAGTGTATTCATCACCAAATTGAGACAACACCTACATCCAGACTTGAACAGCACTGGGAAGTTCCACATTAACAGCAATCTGGAGTCTTAGTTGAGAAAGGGGTCCAAGTAGTGTGTCTACTCCATGGGTGAGATGTCAAATTTCAGTTTGGGGGGACTCCAATTTATAATCCCAGACTACAAACTGTTATCATCATCAGTTTGCTTACAAAAATGCAGCTATGGTTTTACTCAAACTTTTACAATGCTGTTTGTTTCACTTGTGAGTCATAAGACTTCTTAGATCCCAGGAGGCTGGCTAGGCCTCCAGGGTCTGAAGAATTCCAAGACGCACTCCCTTTCTTATCTGAAGAACTGCCTGACTTGATGCGCTAGTAGACAGACATAGACTGTGGGCAGTGTCCAGGCAGGTTAGAGGCCTGCTCTTCTGCCTCTGAAAGCTGAACAATACTTCTTCTTTTTGAATTTCACTAGCAATTGGTTGGAGTGAAGGGGAAAGAGATGAGTTAAGGCTAATATCTAGAATTTACGTTTGGAGAACTAAGGGACATATGGTGGTGTATTTAATGAGCTGAGAGGATTAGAGAGCATTTTTGAAGAGACAGTGATGTTAAATTTTGGACATGTGAATTTTGCTGTTGTTCAGCTACTCAGTCATGTCCAACTCTTTGTGACCTCATGGACTGCAGCATGCCAGTTTTCTGTGTCCTTTGCCATCTCTTGAAATTGGCTCAAACTCATGTCCATCGAGTTGGTAATTACATCCAAACATCTTGTCCTCTTTTGTCCCCTTCTCTTCCTGCCTTCAGTGTTTCCCAGCTCAGGGTCTTTCCTAGTGAGTCAGCTCTTCCCATCTGGTGGCCAAAGTATTGGAGCTTCACCTTCAGCATTAGCCCTTCCAATGAATCTTCAGTGTTTATTTCCTTTAGGATGGACTGGTTTGATCTCCATGCAGTCTAACAGGCTCTAAAGAGTCTTCTCCAACACCACAGTTTGAAAGCATCAATTCTTTGGCACTCAGCTTTCTGTATGGTCCAAATCTCACATCTGTACATGAGTGCTAGAAAAACCATAGCTTTGACTAGATGGACCTTTGTCAGAAATGTAATGTCTCTGCTTTTTAATATGTTGTCTAGGTTGGTCATAGCTTTTCTTCCAAGGAGCAAGCATCTTTTAATTTCATGGCTGCCATCACCATCCACAGTGATTTTGGAGCCCAAGAAAATAAAGTCTGTCACTGCTTCTATTGTTTCCCCATCTATTTGCCATGAAGTTATCAGACCAGATGCCATGATCCTCATTTTTTGAATGTTGAGTTTTAAGCCAGCTTTTTCACTTTCACTTTTATCAAGAGGCTTTTTAGTTCCTCTTCACTTTATGTCATAAGGGTGGTGTCATCTGCATATCTGAGGTTATTGGTATTTCTCCCGGCAATCTTGATTCCAGCTTGTACTTCTTCCAGCCCAGCATTTCTCATGATGTACTCTGCATATAAGTTAAATAAGCAGGGTGACAATATACAGCCTTGACATACTCCTTTTCCTATTTGGAACCAGTTTGTTGTTCCATGTCCAGCTCTAACTGTTGCTTCCTGCCCTGCATACAGGTTTCTCAAGAGGCAGGTCAAGTGATCTGGTATTCCCATCTCTTTCAGAATTTTCCACAGTTTATTGTGATCCACACAGTCAAAGGCTTTGGCATAGTCAATAAAGCCGAAATAGATGTTTTTCTGGAACTCTCTTGCTTTCTCTATGATCCAATGGGTGTTGGCAGTTTGATCTCTGGTTGTTCTACCTTTTCTAAATTCAGCTTGTACATCTGGAGTTCTCAGTTCATGTACTGTTGAAGCCTAGCTTGAAGGATTTTGAGCATGACCTTGCTAGCACATGAAATGAGTGCAATGGTGCAGTAGTATGGACATTCTTTGGACATTCTTTCTTTGGGACTGGAATGAAAACTGACCTTTTCCAGATGTGAACTTCTGGAAAGTTCCAGCTGAGAACTTCCAGATGTACAAGCCTTGTGGCCACTGCTGAGTTCTCCAAACTTGTTGGTATATTGAATGTAGCACTTTCACAACATCATCTTTTAGGATTTGAAATAGCTCAGCTGGAATTCCATCACCTCCACTAGCTTTGTTTGTAGTGGTGCTTCCTAAGGCCCACTTGACTTTGCACTCCATCATGTCTAATGCTGGGTGAGTGATCACACTATCATGGTTATCTGGGTCATTAAGATCTTTTTTGTACAGTTCTGCTTATTCTTGCCATCTCTTCTTAATATGTTGTGCTTCTGTTAGGTCCATTCCATTTCTGAATTCTGTAGGGTATGGAAAATATAGGCTTGGCGCTGTAGATCTGGAAATTATGCTGGTTTGCTTTTAGCAGAAATACTGAATACCAGCAATAGTATATGTATTTACATATGAATTCAGTAATCTGGGGGAAGAATTCTCTGCTGCTCTGATCATTTAGACCCCAGAAGACCTTGACACATCAGATAACAGCAGACTTCATGGTCCTTCCTGTCTGTTTGTTGAGGGCTCCCCAGCTTGAGTGCTACACAGCTGTCCATCTAGGTCTTCCCATTGATCACTTCATTCTTCAATACCAGAATAATGCAGGTCCCTGCTCCAGTCTTATGAGGTGTTCAACTTTGGGTGCCTGCAGTCATCAAGATTAACTATATTCTTCTGAATAGTCAAAAAGACGTCACATTTTTTTTAAAGGAAATGTCAATTATATAAAATAGTGGGATAAAAAAGTTCTAGTTATTTCTAGTCAATCATTTTAAAAGTCAAAGATGTATAAATCCTCATGATATCACAATTCTTAGAACTAGAACGGATTTTACAATAATTTCCTACAGATTTTAGGGCCTACAATTTGCAAACTAGCCTCTCAGATACTTGCCACAACTATAGCAAGAATATGAATCTCTTGCTCCTGAATAAGATAGGTCTGATGTCTATTATAATTGCTTTAACATACTCATCTCATTCCTCCCTTATTTTATATCAGCTATATGGTTTGGGGACTGACCCCATCTTCAGAGATGGGTCTGGATTAATGCTAATCAGTGATTATTGTAGTAATTGATTCAAGGGTTAGCAGGCTTAGACTAATAAAAAAATTACGATATTCCCTTAGCCATCTAAATGGATTCAAGAATGGTCACATGGGCATAAGATTCATTCATGGCCAATAAGAAGCAGGAAAATTTTTCTGGGGATTTCTGGGAAAGAGAGTTTCCCTGGTGACTCAGCTGGAAAGAATCTGCCTTCAGTGGGGGAGACCTGGGTTCTATCCCTGGGTTGGGAAGATCCCCTGGAGAAGGGAAAGTCTAACCACTCCAGGATTCTGGCCTGGAGAATTCCATGGACTGTATAGTCCATGGGATCCCAAAGAGTCAGACAGAACTGAGTGACTTTCACTTCACTTCACTCATGTCTTACTCCAAGTTGTAAACAATAGAGCTCATGATCATAGGTTCTTCTGCATTGTTAAAATTTTCCATTAGCTTGATCCTTGATTTAATTTGTTTCTAGGCTATAAATGCATGTCTTTCTAATTCTCATGGATTTGAGGCATACAGTGTTTGATTCTGTATCTAAGGCAGGAAATAGCTGGACAAACTCAAACAAGAAAAGCAAGACCTTAATGAAGAGACTGTTTACAAGGAGACTGTTTGAAAGGATAGGAAGGGCACAATTACCAAAATCTAGAGAGAATTAACATAGGTGAGGCCACCAGAAAGGAGCTATGGCCTTTGGGTCAGTAAGGGAACACAGTTAGCTTGTGCAACCCAGACAGGAGGGAACTGGAAGAATAAACAGTCTAACTCATTCTCTATCTTCTCTTTTGATCTGCTGGTGCCATCATGCCTTCAACCCAACCAGAGGTTAGAGGTCAAGGGATCCCAGTTTACACAATCTATAAAGGTCAGCTTATTAGAGCCCAGAGTACAGAAGGATTGTTGTTCTTCCATCACTCAGTCGTGTCTGACTCTGCGATCCCATAGACTACAGCACGCCAGGCTTCCCTATCCTTCACCATCTCCTGAGCTTGCTCAAACTCATGTGCATTGAATTGGTGATACCATCCAAGCATCTCATCCTCTGCCATCCCCTTCTCATTCTGTCTTCAATCTTTCCCAGTCAGGGTCTTTTCCAGCAAGTTGGCTCTTTGAATCAGGTGGCTAAATATTGGAGCTTCAGCATCAGTTCTTCCAATGAATATTCAGGACTGATTTCCTTTAGAATTGACTGGTTTGATCTCCTTGTAGTCCAAAGGACTCTCAAGAGTCTTCTCCAAAACCACAGTTCAAAAGCATAAATTCTTCGGTGCTCAGTCTTCTTTATGGTTCAACTCTCACATCCATTCATGACTACTTGGAAAACCATAGCTTTGATTATATGGACATTAGTTGGCAATTAATGTCTCTGCTTTTTAATAAGCCATCTAGGTTTGTCATAGCTTTTCTTCCAAGGAGCAAGCATCTTTTAATTTCACAGCTGCAGTCACCACTTGCAGTGATTTTGGAGTCCAAGAAAATAAATTCTGTCACTGTTTCCATTGTTTCCCTGTCTATTTGCCATGAAGTGATGAGACCAGATGCTATGATCTTAGTTTTTTAAATGTTGAGTTTTAAGCCAGATTTTTCACTCTCCTCTTTCACTTTCATCAAGAGGCTCTTTAGTTCCTGTTTGCTTTCTGCCGTTAGGGTGAAATCATCTGCATATTTGAGGTTATTGATATTTCTCCCGGCAATCTTGATTCCACCTTGTGCTCCATCCAGCCCAGCATTTCATATGATGTACTCTGCATATAAGTTAAATAAGCAGGGTGACAATATACAGCCTTGATGTACTTCTTTCCCAGTTTTGATCCAGTCGTTTTTCCACCTTCAGTTCTACCTGTTGCTTCTGGACTTGCATACACATTTCTTAGGAGGTAGGTAATATGGTCTGGTATTCCCGTTTCTCAGGAGGCAGGAAAGGTGGTCTGGTATTCCCATTTCTTGAAGAATTTTCCACAGTTTGTTGTGATCCACACAGTCGAAGGCTTTAGTGTAGTCAATGAAGCAGAAGTACATGTTCTTCTACAATTCTCTTGCTTTTTATATGATCCAACACATGTTGGTAATTTGATCTCTGCTGAAAAGCCTTTTCTAAATCCAGCTTGAACATCTGGAAATTCTCAGTTCACACACTGTTTAAGCCTAGCTTGGAGAATTTTGAGCATTATTCTGCTAGCATGTGAAATGAGTGAAATCTGTGGTAGTTTGAACATTCTTTGGCATTGCCCTTCTTTGGGATTAAAATGAAAACTGACTTTTTCCAGTCCTGTGGACACTGCTGAGTTTTCCAAATTTGCTGGCATATTGAGTGAAGCACATTCACAGCATCATCTTTTAGGATTTGAAACAGCTCAGCTGGAATTCTATCACCCCCTCTAACTTTGTAGTGATGCTTCCTAAGGCCCACTTGACTTCACACTCCAGGATGTCTGGCTCTTAGGTCAGTGATCACACCATCATGGTTTTCTGGGTCATGAAGATTTTTTTGTGTAGTTTTTCTGTGTATTCTTGCCACCTCTTCTTAATATCTTCTTTTTCTGTTAGGTCCATATTGTTTCTGTCCTTTATTGTGCCCGTCTTTGCTTGAAATGTTCCCTTGGTATCTCTAATCATCTTGAAGAGATCTCTAGTTCTTCCCATTCTATTGTTTTCCTCTATTCCTTTGCACTGATAACTTAGGAAGGCTTTTTTATCTCTCCTTGCTATTCTTTGGGACTCTGCATTCAGATGGGTATATCTTTCCTTTCCTCCTTTGCCTTTAGCTTCTCTTTTTTTCTCAACTATTTGTAAGACCTCCTCAGACAACCATTTTGCTTTTTGCATTTCTTTTTCTTGAGGATGGTTTTGATCATCACCTCACTAGACCACCAGGGAAGTTCCTACAAGACAGAGTGGACAATATCCAATTCATAAATAAACCACTGATTTTTGGATAAAGTAATTAAATATCACTAGCATTTTGAACACTAATGAGAATAATAGTTAAATAAAGCCTAAATGACAATGATCAGTTTTGTAACAGAGAGAAGATGGTAATTGGTTTCCTTCATCAGTATGCTGAGAGCCACTGCAAAGATAACCTTATTTTTTTTCTCATTAGCTTCATCTGTTATTTTTATTTTTACAATATTACATGACTCCTAACTCATATTTATCAGTCACAATGGAAGCAAATGTTTGATATTTCTGTCATACAGTCAGACTTTTAAAAATCGATTCATTACATTCATTCAAACAAATATTTAATGCTTTCTAGGTGCCAGGTAGCATATATTAGTAAGCAAACATATCCTCTTGGAGTTTAGATTTTAGTGTGAGAGATAGAAAACAAGCGCACAAACAAACAATGTGTGGAGATGAGGACGATAAAGAGCAGGGTAGGATCAAGGTGAGAGAGGGTGTCGGGGGAAGGGGAGAGATGATAGAGGGATTACTTTTGCTGTGGGTAGTCATGGGAGGCATCTCTGAGACTGTGACATTTTTGCCAAAACCTATTGAAAGATAAAATGGAACATATTAAAAATCTTGAGAGTTTATTTGAAAAAAATTGATTAGCATTAGGCAGTGCTAAACCAGAAGTGGTTAGGAGTGTTCTGCTGATAGGATTTGGGAGGAGAGACTTACACAGAGAAAGTGCACAGCCAAAGAAGGAAATTATTTGATTGGCTATAGCTAAAAGCCAAGTTGGCTATTTGTGATTGGTTATCTTTAGCATTTTGATATAATCTTGACATTCACAGGCTTAGATTTTGGTTTGCTTAAATAGGCTGCCATGGCACTAGTGTGTGTGGGTGCTCAGTTACTAAGTCATGTCTGACTTTTTGCGATCCCATGAACTGTAACCCACCAGGTTCCTTTGTCCATGGAATTTTCCATGCAGAAATATTGGAGTGGGTTGCCATTTCCTACTCCAAGGGATCTTCCTGACCCAGAGATCGAACTTGTGTCTTTTGTGTCTCCTGCACTGGCAGGCAGATTCTATACCACTGAGTCACTTGGGAAGCCCCATGGCATTAGAGTTAATCACAATCTAGTTGTTTCTCTATTTATTTGTTTTACACTTCATATTTGAACTATAAAAAGGAGCTAACAATGCATCTGGGGACTGAGGGAGGAGACTCTTGTGAAAGGAAAATAAAAATTGTGTCAGTATGGCTAAGTGAGCTCTCTAAAATGAAGCCAGGAAATCATTAAGAAAGTATGGCTTTTGCACATTTCAGCCTGGATGAAATCTGACCTTTTGACCTGATGAAGTAATCCAGAACACCTGCCAGAAACTGAAGATGTTTGTTGGATCCTCACCATAAAACAATTCATGATAGTCTATTTACTTATTAGGCCACTACCCTAAAGCAACTTATGATTCCTAAGGACAAATATTTTCTGACTCACACCCAAGTCAATCACAGTTCTTGTTAGGCAACTTTTAATAGCCTTGAGTTTTGTCTTTATAAGCTTCTGACTCTCTTCCTTAGAACTCTCCTTTGGGTTTACCTATATCTGTGTCTCATGAATTGCAATTCTTAAGACTCCAAATAAACTCTTTTCTTATTTGCAGCCTCCTGCATTATTTTTTCGGTTGACAATCTGAAGCAAAAATATGTGCTTAGTAAAGATTGAAGGCCCAAAGGAGGTCAGTATGGAGGAGAGAGTAGTAGGAGATGATTGGAAAAGCCAGAAGCCAGGTGAGGCAAAATCATGATGACCAAAGAACTGAATCTGAATATTATTCAAAAGGAAATGGAAACTAAACAAGTAGTCACATCAGTTTCATTTCTTAGGAGAAAGGTAGAAAACTACAGACTACTGAAACCAAACGCATTAAAATTCAGATGCACTTCTACTTTTCAGCTTAAAGCTATAGATGATCTATGTTTTATGTTGTGTGTGACTAAAATATGTTATTAAAAAGTATTTAAAGAGTATTTCAGTTATCACTGTGGCCAAATAAACATCGAAATTCCTCCACTCTATGTGCATGTCAGTTTTGAAAATGCAGGAGGAAAGATATTCTTCACAGTTATTAAAGTCAAAATTTAAACATTTTCAAAGTCTAATTAGAATAAAAAACCAGTGCTCTCTACTACCTTCATAGGGTTCATTATGTACTATTTTTGTGACAGTTACCACAGAAGATTCACAGACACACTTTAGATCATATATGTAGCAGGTTGCCATTTACCCTTGTGGAGCTAGATGGAATACCTGTGGAATACCTGTATCTGTTAGTAGCAGTGACTGTAATGGAGGAAGAAAAAGCAATATTACTGCATATGGGCCCTCAATCCCAATCAACTACTCTTCCCACTGTATACATCTGTCCTCATGGGTAACTTTTAATAAGTATATTTTTACATTATATAAATTTTAATTGGTCTATCTTGCTTAGATTGTATACATCGTTATATCTGACATTCTTGCAACTACCATGTGATCAATAAGAATCCTATACAAATTCTGCTTTATAAAGACAGAAATACTGAGCTAAGAGGGGTGACTTATACCCCACATTAGTGAAAGTGTACATGTGTACTCAGTCACACAGTTGTGTCTGACTCTTTTGTGACCCCATGGACTATAGCCAGCCAGTCTCCTCTGCCAATGGAATTTTCCAGGCAAGAATACTGGAGTATGTTGCCATGTCCTACTCCAGAGGATCTTCCCAACCCAGGGATCAAACCTGTGTCTCTTGCATTGGCAGACAGATTCTTTACCACTGAGTCACCTGGGAAGCACATTAGTGGGTACTCACTCTAATTAAAGGACCTTTAAAATAAATAAAAATTTTGGACTTCCCTAGTGGTCTGGTGGCTAAGACTCTGAGCGCCCAATGCAGAGGGCCTAGGTTTGATCTCTCGTCGGGCAGGGAACTAGATCCCACATGCTGCAGCTGAGAGTTTGAAAGCCACAGCTAAACATTCTGCATGCTATAACTAAACATCCTGCATGCCACAACAAAAATCGAAAAGTCCACATGCCACAACTAAGACCTGGAGCAACCAAATAAAAAAAGTAAAATACTTTTCAAAGCACATTTTTAATGAACTAGGGTGAATAAAGGCAGAACTAACAATTGCCCTCTCCCCCGCCCCGCCCCCCCCCCCCCAAAAGAAATGGAAACCGCTAACGGTTTAAAGAAGGGAATTGGTATCACTCGGGCTGTAGTGTGAAGAATGGAGGAAGCTGTGGGGAGTGAATCATAACCTGTCTTGAACAGAGCTGAGTCTGATGGTGGTTTTCCCAAAGGTTATATCTCTCCAGAGCCCCCACCTAGCATTCTCAGCTCCCTTGCAACCAAGCAGAAGGTGCCCTCCAGGGAAAAAGAACAGTGGTGCTTCTGGTGGCAGCGGCGCTGCTAGAGATGGTGGTGGTGGTGGTGTTAACCAAACACAGGCTTTGTACCTGACACAGGCCAAATAACACTGAAATGTCAGAGTTTGGTGCAAAGAAAGGCTTTTTTCAGGGCCACGCAAAGAGAAAGATGGCTCATGCATCAGAGAAAGCCTGAACTCCCCGAAGGCTTTCAGCAAAGCCTTTTTAAAGGCCAGGTGAAATTATTTGTTCTAGTTCTGTGAAGAATACCGTTGCTAGCTTGATAGGGAGTGCATTGAATCTATAGATTGCTTTGGGTAGTATAGTCATTTTGACAATATTGATTCTTCCAATCCATGAACACAGTGTGTTTCTCCATCTGTTTGTATCCTCTTTGATTTCTTTCATCAGTGTTTTATAGTTTTCTATGTATAGGTCTTTTGTTTCTTTAGGTAGATATACTCCTAAGTATTTTATTCTTTTTGTTGCAATGGTGACTGGTATTGTCCTTAATTTCTCATTCTGTTTTCTCATTGTTAGTGTATAGGAATGCAAGGGATTTCTGTGTGTTAATTTTATATCCTGCAACTTTACTATATTCGTTGATTAGCTCTAGTAATTTTCTGGTAGAGTCTTCAGGGTTTTCTATGTAGAGGATCATGTCATCCGCAAACAGTGAGAGATTCACTTCTTCTTTTCCTATCTGGATTCCTTCTATTTCTTTTTCTGCTCTGATTGCTGTGGCCAACACTTCCAAAAGTATGTTGAATAGTAGTGGTGAGAGTGGGCACCCTTGTCTTGTTCCTGATTTCAGGGGAAATGCTTTCAGTTTTTCACCATTGAGGGTAATGCTTGCTGTGGGTTTGTCATATATAGCTTTTATTATGTTGAGGTATGTTCCTTCTATTCCTGCTTTCTGGAGAGTTTTTATCATAAATGGATGTTGAATTTTGTCAAAGGCTTTTTCTGCATCTATTGAGATAATCATATGGTTTTTATCTTTCAATTTGTTAATTGTGGTGTATTACATTGATTGATTTGTGGATATTAAAGAATCCTTGTATTCCAGGGATAAAGCCCAGTTGGTCATGATATATGATCTTTTTAATATGTTGTTGGATTCTGTTTGCTAGAATTTTGTTAAGGATTTTTGTATCTATGTTCATCAGTGATATTGGCCTGTAGTTTTCTTTTTGTGTGGCATCTTTGTCTAGTTTTGGAATTAGGGTGATGGTGGCCTCATAGAATGAGTTTAGAAGTTTACCTTCTTCTGCAATTTTCTGGAAGAGTTTGAGTAAGATAGGTGTTAGCTCTTCTTTTAAATTTTTGGTAGAATTCAGCTGTGAAGCCATAGATTCCTGGGTTTTTCTTTGCTGGAAGATTTCTGATTACAGTTTCGATTACCTTGCTTGTGATCGGTCTGTTAAGATCTTCTATTTCTTCCTGGTTCAGTTTTGGAAAGTTATACTTTTCTAAGAATTTGTCCATTTCTTCCAAGTTGTCCATTTTATTGGCATAGAGCTGCTGGTAGTAGTCTCTTATGATCCTTTGTATTTCAGTGTTGTCTGTTCTGATCTCTCCATTTTCTTTTCTAATTTTGTTGATTTGGTTCTTCTCCTTTTGTTTCTTAATAAGTCTTGCTAACAGTTTGTCAATTTTGTTTATTTTTTCAAAAAACCAGCTTTTAGCTTTGTTGATTTTTGCTATGGTCTCTTTAGTTACTTTTGCATTTATTTCTGCCCTGGAAATACAAAAAAACCTCAAATAGCCAAAGCAATCTTGAGAAAGAAGAATGGAACTGGAGGAATCAACCTGCCTGACTTCAGGCTCTACTACAAAGCCACAGTCATCAAGACAGTATGGTACTGGCACAAAGACAGAAATATAGATCTGTGGAACAGAATAGATAGCCCAGAGATAAGTCCACGAACCTATGGACACCTTATCTTCGACAAAGGAGGCAAGGATATACCATGGAAAAAAGACAACCTCTTTAACAAATGGTGCTGGGAAAACTGGTCAACCACTTGTAAAAGAATGAAACTAGAACACTTTCTAACACCATACACAAAAATAAACTCAAAATGGATTAAAGATCTAAATGTAAGACCAGAAACTATAAAACTCCTAGAGGAGGATCCTCTATGACCCACCTCCCAGAATATTGGAAATAAAAGCAAAAGTAAACAAATGGGACCTAATGAAACTTAAAAGCTTTTGCACAACAAAGGAAACTATAAGCAAGGTGAAAAGACAGCCTTCAGAATGGGAGAAAATAATAGCAAACGAAGCAACAGACAAAGGATTAATCTCAAAAATATACAAGCAACTCCTGAAGCTCAATTCCAGAAAAATAAATGACCCAATCAAAAAATGGGCCAAAGAACTAAACAGACATTTCTCCAAAGAAGACATACAGATGGCTAACAAACACATGAAAAGATGCTCAACATCACTTACTATCAGAGAAATGCAAATCAAAACCACAATGAGGTACCATTACACGCCAGTCAGGATGGCTGCTATCCAAAAGTCTACAAGCAATAAATGCTGGAGAGGATGTGGAGAAAAGGGAACCCTCTTACACTGTTGGTGGGAATGCAAACTAGTACAGCCACTATGGAGAACAGTGTGGAGATTCCTTAAAAAACTGGAAATAGAACTGCCATATGACCCAGCAGTCCCACTTCTGGGCATACACACTGAGGAAACCAGATCTGAAAGAGACACATGCACCCTAATTTTCATCACAGCACTGTTTATAATAGCCAGGACATGGAAGCAACCTAGATGCCCATCAGCAGACCAAGGGATAAGGAAGCTGTGGTACATATACACCATGGAATATTACTCAGCCATTAAAAAGAATTCATTTGAATCAGTTCTAATGAGATGGATGAAACTGGAGCCCATTATACAGAGTGAAGTAAGCCAGAAAGATAAAGACCAATACAGTATACTAACATATATATATGGAATTTAGAAAGATGGTAATGATAACCCTATATGCAAAACAGAAATAGAGACACAGATGTACAGAACAGACTTTTGGACTCTGTGGGAGAAGGCGAGGGTGGGATGTTTTGAGAGAACAGCATTGAAACATGTATCATCAAGGGTGAAACATATCACCAGCCCAGGTTGGATGTGTGAGACAAGTGTTCAGGGCTGGTGCACTGGGAAGACCCAGAGGGATCGGGTGGAGAGGGAGGTGGGAGGGGGGTTCAGGATGGGGAATACCTGTAAATCCATGGTTGATTCATGTCAATGTATGGCAAAAACCACTACAATATTGTAAAGTAATTAGCCTCCAACTAATAAAAATAAATGGGGGGGGGGGGGAAGGCCAGGTGAGAGAGGGGCATGGTTAGTTTTGCAAACTTCTTGTTGTTGGAGCCTTTGTTATGCCAGTTGTCCAGTAGGGCAGGTCACAATGGTCCTGTAAACCTCCAATGGGATAAACTACAGGCTGTTCTGCAACTTTTTATCTCTACATGAATGGACTCTTAAAAGTCAGAGGCTTGAGATAGGCTATATTGTATATTTCAGGCTATAGGCAACATTCTTTTACCAAAAAGTTGTGAAATTGTGTATAAACCCCTGTGTCCTTGTCTTTTGAAGTAAAATGCTGACTTGAGTAAATGATTGGGAAGTATGAAGATGTAGAAACAAAGAATAGCTGTTGGGCTAGGGAACTGGTAACAATTTAGACTACAATTCTGCCACATAGAAGAATCACTGAACTCCCAGTTCCCTGAAAGATATAGATAAAGGCCTGACACATATTCTTAAATTGCTTTTACAGGAAGCAGATCCCTTTCTGATGAAAACTGCTGACCACAAAATGATAGATCCTAGACTGGTTGAAACCAGAAGATTGATGATGCTTGAAATTTCACCTTGATGCAAGCCAATCCAAGAATTGTCTAAAGTTGATCACATCCTGCTCCTTGAACACTATGAAACTCCTCACTATCCCCTCCAGGGTGGGTCACATAGACTTGACGGTATTGGGTTCCTTTGCTTGGCAAAGCAATAAAAGCTACTCTTTTCATTTCACCCAAAACTTTGTCACCAGTGAACAGAGGCTGAGTTTGGCAACATGTGCAAAGCCAGCATGACTAAGCACAGGGAACAAAGCACAAACATTAAAGTAAAAAGGAAAATATTTAATATAGAGTCAGATTTGTTCTTCCTTATTACAGTGGCAGCAGGCAGGATGTGTACCTACAAAACCTCAGTGCCTGGGACTCTGAAGCCTTTGACCGTGGGTTGCTGTCATGGCAGTGTCAGGTTGGTTTACCCCTCTCCCTCGGTTCTTGTCATCACAAAGATCTGGAACAGTATAATAATTACAGCTCAAGCAGGCAGGATTTCTTGGCTCCTGTCTCGTTGTAGCAAGGATTCAAAACAATAGACTGGTTACAGCTCAAGCAGACAGATCTTTTATCAAACAGCAGATAGTACACTCCTGAGATGTGGGAGCCGGCCAGCCCTGAAGGAGAGGCCGTGATCCCTCTTGGGTTCCCTTTGTATACTCTGTCTCCTCCTCTTGGCTCTGTCTTGTGCAAAATAGAGCTTGTGCCTTCCACCAGTCAGGAAAGGGAATGCAAATGGGCATATGCTCAAGGCCAATTGACAGCTGAAGGTTACATAACAAGAGGCTCTATTGCACATCTTTCCCATAATTCAGTCTGTTACAATCAGATGTATGTACGTATAGAATATTAATGGACTCCTGGCTGCCTAAGGTTATTTGAGGATGGAACTGTGCATCAAGTGTGCATGTGCTGGAGTTGGAGAAGCCGCTGTGGTTATATTCATAGTATACCTGTGAGCTCTCCTGAGCCTGACTGGGGTGGGGTTTATAGATCAGTTTGCATCATTTTCAGCTAGGCCACCCCTCATTGCTTATACCTAACTTCCTACCTAACAGCAGTAATAACACTTGGAATCTCTTCATCATGGACCTCTAAATCTCTGAACTGTGGACCCTGCATATAGCTAAAAGCTTGAATTCTGATCTCAGAGCCTGAACCCTTATTTTAGCCTGAGGTGACTGGGAAATTGTGATTTATAATAAGAAATATATATATATATATATATATATATATATATATATATATATATATATATGTTTGTTCTTTGTCCTGTTTCTGGCAAAGAGCTCCTAAAACCCTCCGAATTCCTAAGCAGTAAGAAGTAATGGAAGCATCTTTCATTATAGTGATAGTTTACAGTGAATGATGTTGGATTCATGATCTCCGAAGATTTAGCTTTGGGACCAGGGACCAAGTTTGATTGCTCAAGAGCTTTTGTGTAGCAGAGTTTTATTAAAGTGAAAAACAACAGGTAAACTTCTGACATAGACATTCAGAAGGGGGACAGAGAGTGCCCTCCTCACTAGTCTAAGCAAGGGAGTTATATACTTTTAAAATTAGCTATTACAATAAACCAAAAGAACGTCTCAATGTTGTAAAGATTTTACCAGACCCACTCCCACGATTTATGCTTTCAGATGACAGGATTAGCCAGAAGGTTTTCAAGGAGAATCTGTCCTCAAGCAGGACACACTGCTGTTATATAATCCTTAGTACAGAGTTTAAGCTGAGTTGTGTTGTTGTGTAATCATCAGTTCTGGGGTTAAAGAAAAAAATGTTTTATGTGACTAAGACTAAGGAATGTAGAGGAAAAAAAAAATCTTTGTCCTTTCCTCCTCCTTGAGAATTCCAGACCCCTATCTCCTCCTCGAGAACCCCAGACCCCTTTTTCATCCTCGGAGACCCCGGACTTCTTATCAACTTGCCTAGGAATTGACTCAGATCATGAACTCCTTATTGCCAAATTTAGACTTGAATTGAAAAAAGTGGGGAAAACTACTAGACCATTCAAATATGACCTAATCAAATCCCTTATGATTATACAGTGGAAGTGACAAATAGATTCAAGGGATTAGAGCTGATAGACAGAGTGCCTGAAGAACTATGGATGGAGGTTCGTGACATTGTACAGGAGGCAGTGATCAAGACCATCCCTGTGACAGTCTTTATAGACCAGGACCTGGGGACTGGAGTTGATGAAAAGAAGGACACAGGGGACCCAAGACTCGAGTGAAACAAGGTTGCTTTATTTGTAGCAGCGTGTGTTTATATATCTCTATACAAGGAAGTTTTAGGCAGCAAAAACAAAGTTGAGAAAAACAGAACCAGGTGAATAGCAATCATCACAGGGCCAAAAGACAATCCATATTCTGAGTAATAGGGACGTGACTGAATAGCTTATATTAAAGTAAAAGGTCACTGAAGGGAATCCATGTATGTGTTCTCTCTCATGACCTCAGTCCTGAGAACTGCGTGTAGCTCTGCTCGTTCCTATTTTCCAGGAACTGATAAGGAACAGAGGGCCCTTGAGAAATAGCACATAAAGGAAGAAAACAATATATTGGATTCCTTAAAGTTGAATGTCCCCTGACACATCCCCAAGAAAAAGAAATGCAAAAAGGCAAAATGGTTGTCTGAGGAGGCCTTACAAATAGCTGTGAAATGAAGAGACTCAAAGGCAAAGGAGAAAATAAAAGATATACCCATTTGAATGCGGAGTTCCAAAGAATAGGGAGGAGAGATAAGAAAGTCTTCTTCAGTGATCAACACACAAAAAAAGAGGAAAGCAATAGAATGGGAAAGACTAGAGATCTCTTCAAGAAAATCAGAGATACCAAGGGAACATTTCGTGCAAAGATGGGCACAATAAAGGACAGATATGGTACAGGCCTAACAGAAGCAGAAGATATTAAGAAGAGGTGGCAAGAATACACAGAAGAACTATGCAAAAAAGATCTTCATGACCCAGATATGAGCTAGCACCAGATATGGCTCTAGGTATGATCACTCACCTAGAGCCAGACATCCTGGAATGCGAAGTCAAGTGGGCCTTAGGAAGCATCACTATGAACAAAGCTAGTGGAGGTGATGGAATTCCAGTTGATCTATTTCAAATCCTAAAAGATGATGCTGAGAATGTGCTGCACTCAATATGCCAGCAAATTTAGAAAGCTCAGCAGTGGCCTCAGGACTGGAAAATGTCACTTTTCATTCCAATTCCAAAGAAAGGCAATTCCAAAAAATGCTCAAACTATCACACAATTGCACTCATCTCACACACTAGCAAAGTGATGCTCAAAATTCTCCAAGCCAGGCTTCAACAGTTCATGAACCATGAAATTCCAGATGTTCAAGCTGGATTTAGAAAAGGCAGAGGAACCAGAGATCAAATTGCCAACATCCACTGGACCATTGAAAAAGCAAGAGAGTTCCAGAAAAACATCTACTTCTGCTTTATTGACTGTGCCAAAGCCTTTGACTGTGTGGATCACAACAACCTGGAAAATTCTTAGAGATGGGAATACCAGACCACCTGACCTGCCTCCTGAGAAATCTATATGCAGATCAAGAAGCAACAGTTAGAACTGGACGTGGAACAGACTGGTTCCAAATCAGCAAAGGAGTTCATCAAGGCTGTATATTGTCACCATGCTTATTTAACTTATATGCAGAGTACATCATGAAAAACGCTGGGCTGGATGAATCACAAGCTGGAATCAAGATTTCCAGGAGAAATATCAATAACCTCAGATATGCAGATGACACCACCCTTATGGCAGAAAGTGAGGAAGAACTAAAGAGCCTCTTGATGAAAGTAAAAGAGGAGAGTGAAAAAGTTGGCTTAAAGCTCAACATTCAGAAAACTAAGATCGTGGCATCTGCTCCCAACACTTCATGGCAAATAGATGGGTAAACAGTGGAAACAGTGACAGACTTTTTTTGGGGGGGGCTTCCAAAATCACTGCAGATGGTGACTGCCACAATGAAATTAAAAGACTCTTGCTCCTTGGAAGGAAAGTTATGACCAGCCTAAACAACGTATTAAAAAGCAGAGACATTACTTTGCCAACAAAGGTCTGTCTAGTCAAAGCTATGGTTTTTCCAGTAGTCATGTATGGATGTGAGTGTTGGATCATAAAGAAAGCTGAGCACCAAAGAATTGATGCTTTTGAACTATGGTGTTGGAGAAGACTCTTGAGAGTCCCTTGGTCTGCAAGGAGATCAAACCAGTCCATCCTAAAGGAAATCAGTCCTGAGTATTCATTGGAAGGACTGGTGTTGAAGCTGAAACTTCAATACTTTGGCCACCTGATGCGAAGATTTGCCTCATTGGAAAAGACCCTGATGCTGGGAAAGATTGAAGGCTGGAGGAGAAGGGGATGACAGAGGATGAGATGGTTGGATGGCATCACCAACTCAATGGACATGAGTTTGAGTAAACTCCGGGAATTGGTGATGGACTGGGAGGCCTGGCGTGCTGCAGTGCATGGGGTTGCAAAAAAGTCTGACACGACTTAGCAACTAAACTGAACTGAGGAATTGACTCTCTCAATAGTATTTGGTCTTTGTTCCTGAAATACCTCCAGAGGAAAATCTTGTTTAAATTAAGGAAGAACAAATCTGACACCATATTAGATCTGCTCCTTTCACTTTAACCTTACTTTAACCTTTTTGCTCTGTTGGCTTGTGCTTAGTCATGCTGGCTCTGCACCTTCTGTAGAAGAATTTGCCTATAACCTGAAATATACAGGGCTAACTGACCATGATGTGATCTGAACAGAGAATAACATTTGTCTTGTTGGAGCTTTACAGGTACATCATGACATGACCTACGTGGACAGTTGCAAGAACAAAAAAACCAGCACCAAGAAGTTTGCAACAACTAACCATGCCCCTCCCTCAACTTGCCTTTATAAGGGCTTTGCTGAAAGCCTTCAAGGGAATTCCGGCTGTTTAGGGCCAGAGCTACCTGTCTCCTTGCTTGGCCTTACAATAAACCTATCTTTGTTCCAAACTTCTATTGTTTTGGCCTCACTGTGAGTTAGGCACAGTGACTTGAGTTTGGTAACACTGCTATTCATAACAAGCCCCTTTGGACTAACACTTGAGTTGATGTTAATGAGCTGACTTTTAGAAAGCTCCTAAGGTTGGCGGCTGGCTGCCAGGGGAAACAGCCATGAGATTAGGTGGTTGGAACTTTCAGCCCACTGCCCTCCTACCTATGAGGAGCAGAGGGGTGGGTGACAAAATCAATCACCAATGGCAATGATTTAATCAATTGTGCCTATGTAGTGAAGTGTTCATACAAATCCACCACCACACAGAGCACAGAGGAGAGACTCGCTTACCTAGTCTTCTGTGCAACTGGAATAGGAAGTGCAGTTCTCCACCCACCCAGACCACCACACTCACCTCTGCATTCCTCATTTCTCACACAGAAATGATCTATGTCAGTACTCCTCTCCCACCTCCCCGACTCGACTATGGGTTGTCAGAGTAAGATGGTTCCAGGGCTGGTCACTCGGTGGCTCAGTGACATTGTGACTCCATCTCTTTGATTCTCTTGAGCTGTCCTCTCAGGCTTGTAAGATGGCTCTGTGGGTCTAAACAATACATTATTGCACTATGGAGTATGGAGGTAGGGGAAATGGACTCCCCACCCCCGCCCGGCTCGCCTCACATCTCCCTTTCTAAGAGCACAAAATAGATAGCTAGAAGAATCCCCAGCAGTACCCTTGTATTATAGCACTTACCATGACTAAACCAATCAAGGGAAATGAGACATTACCTTTGACTTAGATTGGTTGTGCTTTATGTCTTGGGATGGGGATGGGCCTGACTGCCCCTGTAACTTATGGCTACCTGATACCTGAACAAAATCAAAGTTCTGTTAAACAAGAGAAAAGGAGGGGACAGGGAGTTATTGTAAGCAACAAACACTGTCATCCATAGAAAGTCAGGGAATAAAAGGAGAGGTAAGGTAGCTTTCCTGGAAATGGTAATGTTTCACTTGAGACTTGTCAAGAAGTTGTCAGTCTTATGAAACCTGGAGACTAACATTCAGGCATAAAGAGCAAATTCATTGCTTATGGCTACAGGGTTTCTATTGAGGGTGATAAAGATGTCCCAAAATTGATTGTATATTAGTTGTACAACTCTGAATATATTAAAATTTATTAAACTATATACTTTAAATGGATTAATTGCATGATATATGAATGATATCTCAAAGCTGGTAGTTTTAAAAAGAACAGTAAATACAAATGCCTTGAGACTAGACAAACTTAGTCACAAGAACTTTTTGTTTCACTGAGTCACATTGAGTGGAGAATTCTCATAGAAAGACCTTAATCATATTACATCTATCAATGAGATGGAACTCAATGTTAGAAATTCTAAGAAAAGACAGAGAAATAGTATACCCTATATTTTCAGGTGTGATATTCCCTGTTGGTGTTTCTTCCCAGGAATGCAACCTTCAAGTCACTCAGCAAGTGTGGCCTCCAATAGACCTGTGACCAGTAGTAGGTTGGACTTTGCCTCATCTGAAGGGCTTCCACTGTGATTTATATAATTCTCCTCATGTGTAACATCTGGTCTACTATGTAAGTTGAAAAATTTCCATTGGATACAAGCATTAACAATAGACATTACTTGAGTTAGTTTCTGTCTTCCTCTTTTGTTGTTGAGATTACGTTTGTTTTTACTCTCTGGTTTTACAAAATTGCAAGAAAACATTTTTTATCAGTGCTAGTATTATGCACCTTGCAGCTCAGCCTATCTAACTTTCTGCAGAAGTGCAAGTGAGCATTTGCCAAGAATTGGCACTTATTCAAAGCTGAGCAAGAGAAGGAATTCACACACGTACCTCACACATGCAATTAAGGAATAAGAAAAAAGCCAGTATTGCTGGAGCTTAGGGAGGCAGGAGATTAGTAGGGACTGGATCATATAGGGCCTTGAGGATCATGAAAGTTTAGATTTTATAGTCAAATGCAGTTGGGAGCCGCTAGAAGTCTTTAAACAAGCATGTGACTAGATCTGATTGGCATTTTTAACAGATCAGATCAATTTGGAGCCATAAATTTGGGAAAAGTATCTGCAAAACAAATAACTGAAGACCTTAGCATCCAGAGTATTAAAAGTACTTCTACAAATCAATATAGTAAAAGACAAAGAACACAGTTAGAAAATTAACAAAATATCTGAGAAGGTTGTTCTCCAAAAGAGGAAATTCAGACGGTCAATAAAGACATGAAAAATGTTCAGTATTATTAATTAACCAGGGAAATACATATTAAAACTGCAATAACAACTGTATCAGCCACTAGCTTGGTAAAAAGTAGAAAAAAACACATTACCAAAACATTGAAGAGATCAATGAAAACTCACCCTCTACTAGTTGTCAGAGTATTAAATTGGTATAACTATTTTGGGAAAATGAGGATGCATACCTTCATGGTGATGAGACAGTCCAATATCTACAGCCACGTCTATATAGGTCTTAGAGAAACTTGCACAAAAGTACCAGGAGACATGTATCAGAGTGTTTATTGTAGCACTGTTGATAACTGAAAACAGCCCAAAGTCCATGACTCTGTGTGTGTGTGTGTTAGTTGCTCAGTTGTTTCTGACACTTTGCAACCCCATGTACTGTTGCTCACCAGACTCCTCTGTCCATGGGTTTCTTCACTGGAGTGGGTAGCCATTACTTTCTCCAGGTGATCTTCCTGACCCAGGGGTTGAACCTGGCTCTCCTGCATTGCAGGCAGTCTCTTTACCATCTGAACCATCAGGGAAGCCTGTTAAGTATGGTATAAATATGCCCATAATTATGATATATATGATATATACTACAAAATTTTATGCAGAGCTACAGTTATATCCATTAGGATGGATGAAGCTCACGAACATAATATTGAGAAAAAAGAAAGTCACAAAAGAACATATACAATGGATTCCATTTATATAATTTCAAGATATATACATATATGGTGAAACTGAAGTAAAGCAAGTGAATGATCCAAAAAAAGAGAAAAGAAAAAAAAAGACTATGGTTATCTCAATAGGAGAGAGGAGATATAAGTGGAAGTAGCCTCATGAAACCCTGAAAGTGTTCCATTTTTATGAAGCACAAAAGCTTTTAATTTTGATGAAGTACAATTTGTGTATATTTCCCCTTTTATTGCTTGCAGTTTGGATGTCATATTTAAGAAATCCTTGTTAGACCCAAAGATACAAGGATTTATCCCTATATTTTCTTCAAGAGTTTTATAGTTTTAGCTCAAACATTCATATTTTTGGTCCATTTTAGGTTAAATTTTATATTTACTGTGAGGCAGAAAATCTGATATTTCTTTTGCATATAAGGTTCAACTTCTAAAGCTGTGTGTAGATACATGAACATTTGCTTTATAACATATCATATATACTCTTCTGTATGTAAACAATATTTCATAGATTTAAAAGTATAAATAGGAAATAATTGATTGGATACTGTATGTGGAGAGCAAATGGTAGTGGAATAAGAGACAAATCAGGAGCACAGTTGAGAAGGTCCCATGGGTTTTTGGCTGAAGCAAAGGGTCGATGGTGGTCCCATAACTGAGATAGTAATGAATACAGAAAGACCAAGGTTTGAGGGGGAAAGAAACAAAACTATCTTTAGGATATGTTAATTTTAAGTATCCTTTTTCAACATCCAACCAGAGAATTCAAGTAATTGGGTAAATTAATCTGTAGTTTAGTGAGGGAGGCAGGGCTATAGGTATAAGTGATACAGGAAAAAGCCTGATTTGGTTTATACACACTGGGGAGATGAACAAGCTGCCAACCTTTGGTTTATTCACATTTTTTACAATTTCCTTTAAATAAGATCAGCAGGCATATTATTGACCAACCATTTTTCTTTATAAAGCAATGCATGCATTGCCCTTTAAGTGCAACTTTCATTGCTACATCTAGTTAGCTGGTGTAATGCTGAACTGAATCCAGCATACCCTTTCCAGTCTATGTTATGGCCTACAACACAGTGAAAATCTACATTAAAAAAAATTTTTTTTTTCTCCAGAAGCACTGGATTTTTAGTAATGAGCAGAACAAAAAACACTTTACCACTTCTTCATATACCACACATGCCAAGAATTGATTCATTTTCTAGTGGTTAGTGGCTTCATCCAACTCTAAACAAAATCTTCTCTTTCTTAAAAATGTAAATGTATTGATTTCTTCTTAGTTGCTCTAGGTCTTCGTTGCTGCACCAGTTCCTCTCTAGCTGCTACCAGCCACAGGCTGCTCTCCAGTTGTGGTGCATGGGAAACTCACCTTGGTGGCCTCTTCTGCCACAGAGCATGGGCTCTAGGGCAGCGGGCTCTAGAGCACAGGTTCAAATAGTTGTGGTACACAGGCCCAGCGGCTCTGCCGTATAGGATCATCCTGGACCAGGGATTGAACACAGGCCTTTTGCATTAGCAGGTGGACTCTTTTAGTCACCAGGGAAGCCCTCAACAAAATATATTCTAGTATACATCAGTTCAGTTCAGTCACTCAGTCGTGTCCGACTCTTTGCAATCCCATGAACTGCAGCACGCCAGGCCTCCCTGTTCATCACCAACTCCCAGAGTTCACTCAAACCCATGTCCACTGAGTTGGTGATGCTATCCAACCATCTCATCCTCTGTCTTCAATCTTTCTGCCCTCAATCTTTCCCAGCATTAGGGTCTTTGCAAATGAGTCAGCTCTTTGTATCATGTGGCCAAAATATTGGAGTTTCAGCTTCAACATCAGTCCTTCCAATGAATACCCAGGACTGATCTCCTTTAGGATGGACTGGTTGGATCCCCTTGCAGTCCAAGGGATTCTCAAGAGTCTTCTCCAACATCACAGTTCAAAAGCATCATCTTTGGCGCTCAGCTTTCTTTATAGCCCAACTTTCACATCCATACATGACTACTGGAAAAACTATAGCCTTGACTAGACGGACCTTTGTTGACAATGTAATGTCTGTGCTTTTTAATATGCTGTCTAGGTTGGTCATAACTTTCCTTCCAAGGAATAAGTGTCTTTTAATTTCATGGCTGCAATCACCATCTGCAGTGATTTTGGAGCCCAGAAAAATAAAGTCAGTCACTGTTTTCACTGTTTCCCCATCTATTTGCCATGAAGTGTTTGGACCGGATGCCATGATCTTAATTTTCTGAATGTTGAGCTTTAAGTGAACTTTTTCACTCTCCTCCTTCACTTTGGTCAAGAGGCTCTTTAGTTCTTCATTTTCTGCCATAAGGGTGGTGTCATCTGCATATCTGAGGTTATTGATATTTCTCCTGGCAATCTTGATTCCAACTTGTGCTTCATCCAGCCCAGCGTTTCTCATGATGTACTCTCAGTTCAGTTCAGTTCAGTCACTCAGTCGTGTCTGACTCTTTGTGACCCCATGAATCACAGCACGCCAGGCCTCCCTGTGCATCATCAACTCCTGGAGTTTACTCAAACTCATGTCCATCGAGTTGATGATGCCATCCAGCCATCTCATCCTCTGTCATCCCCTTCTCCTCCTGCCCCCAATCCCTCCAAGCATCAGGGTCTTTTCCAATGAGTCAACTCTTTGCATGAGATGTACTCTGCATATAAGTTAAATGAGCAGGGTGAAAATATACACACCTTGAGGTACTCCTTTTCCTAGTATACATACACGACCATAATTCCTCTTTCACAATGAATGGCATTGACATAATGCAATGATATGTAATTTGAGAATGGAATTTTGCCAGTAGTTCATTTTGCTTTCTCTCGTGAGATTTTCAATAACTTTGCAGCTGATTTTTACCGGCTTTTTAAGGACAGTAAGAGCTACCTGTTTTAGTGTAAAAGGAGTGCAACTTTGAATAAAATATCTTCAGTTTTGGCCTCCTTTTGACTTTAGCAAAAGAATTATTTAATTTATACCATATTTTTTGTTTTAGCAGTAAAAAATTTTATTGGGTTACTATAAGGCCCAGTGTGTTGTAATGAAAGTATTAATTTCATGCCAAAACTCGATGAAGTTTCTTAGAAGATAACACAGTGAGAAAAAAATAGCTGGATTGCTAATTTCTAGATATCACTCTTATACTTGTGTTTATATTTTTTCATTTTTTTCTATGAAATTGTCACATTTGTATCTTCATTTACCTAGATATGGAAGTCTTGTTCATTTTTTTACATTTATGACATTCTGAACTTTAATATTTATATTACTCATTATGTCTTTGTAATAATATAACATAATATAATGTAATAATGTATTACATCATTTATATTTTCATCATTATGTCTTTGTTTTAGTAAAACACTTTTGAAGTCCTCAATAACATTTTTTTTAAAACACTGAAGATATAAAGCCACATAATAGTCACAACACAAAAACTTAAAATAATGTGAAAATATTTTAAACCAAGGTGAGTTGCACCTGGTAGTTGAATGTTAGTGGTAACAAACTACCAAGCACAGTTTTAAAGTGCATCTTGTACCCTCAAAAATGAAAGTATCTCAAAAGATGTAATGGGACATAAGTTTTGAAAACAGTAGTGCAAAGTTAGAATGTTTCCTTTTTGGGGGAGTATCACTCAAAAGTGACTAGTAGAATGAGGAGAAGAAACTGAGACAAATCCCTGAATTACAAATAAGCAGAAGGACTGAGTATGGAAGGATGTTAAGAATGTATATTTTAGAAAGATCTTGTTAGATTTGGGGTTTGGGATTGGATATGGGTCAGGGTTAGGATTAAGTAGCAAAATATACTTCTGGAAGGTTAACTTAATACACTGCTGGAAGGAAACTTAAATCTCTAGTTAGAGACGAGATAAATAAATAAATCTTTTTATTTATAAATAAATAAATCTGAAATAAATCTTTTATTTCAGAAGCAGGAATGAGATTCACAGGCTGGTTGCTGGAGCTTCTCTAGATCCTTTACAGTTCCAAGCAGCAGAGAAAATATAGCAACCTACTTATCACATGGAAAAGTTGCATTTACGGAAAACAGTCTGCATCTGTGACAGTCAGGGAGAAGAGACTTTACATTGTAAACATCCTTGTAATGACCTATTTCCATTGGCCGAGGTGAAGTCAAAGTTAAACCCTCACACACAAATTACAGGGTCATAAGCAAATCCCTGATGGCTTAAAAAACAGTAGACAGCCAGGATAGCAGAAAGCTGGTGAGTGAGCAGGAAACCAGAAAATACAGTGTTGGCCTGAAGAAGTATTCCTATAACAACACACTTTTTGGTACCAAACGTTGGAATGACAGTTGTTGTGTATAAAGTGAACCTGGATAAACTTTAAGCCAAAACTCCAAGAACTGATGGTCTTGGTTACCAACAGAAATAGAAACAAACCTTGTCTGGACAAGAGCTCTCCAAGTTTGCTTCAGAGAACTCCTACAGATTATGATCAAGCAATGAACTCACAAACAGTACTATCAAACATACAAGAAGGCAATAACCATAAATGAGAGTCAGCAGAAACAAGAAGCATCAGCTTTAAATTTCCCGAAGATTTCAAATATTGGAGTTATAATTACACACACACAACATTAAAACACATATGTGGGAAGTGTTTTAAGTAAAGCATGCAATTTAAAAAGTGAACATTCAACTAGAAACACTTAGGAATGAGTAGAAATATTTTGGAAACAATCCAAAAGAAATCAGAAATAAGAAATATAATTGTTGGCAGCAGAAAAATCTCAGTGGGGAGATTAACTAGATTAGGTAACTCAAGTGAGAATATGTGAATAAAAAGTTATATTTGAAGAACTGACCCAGAATGCAGTAAAAAGTAACAACAAAAAATGGGAAATATGATTAAAGGATTAAAGGACATGGAAGATAGAATAAGATCCTACAATTTGATAGCATTCCAAGTAGAAAGAATAATGAGGAAGGAAGAGAGGTAATATATAAACAGATAATGACTGTCAATTTTTGAGAACTGATGAAAAACATAAATCTACATCTTTAAAGCAAACAAGAAAAAAATAATGGAACAGGAAAAATAATTCAAGAAAAAATTGCAGAATAAAAGGAGGCTTAAGTCTGAAAGTGTAAAAGGACATACAGTAATCTAAAAAATGATCCCACATGGTTAATGCCAATATATGTTCAAAAATAAAGCATTCTCTGAAAGTTAAAGAAAGTAAATTACTTATAATGAGGAAGACTTAGGCTTATTTTGTATTGTATCACAATATTCATTTTTAGAAGACATTGTAGATATAGCAATACAGACAAAATCCTCAAGGAAAGAGATGTGACCCAGACACTATATAACCACTTAAATTGTTTCTTGAGTAAAAAGCAAAAAAAAAAATTGAAAACACAAAGTTTTAGTGGTATTGTTTCCATAAACTCACTTGAACAATCTGCCAGTGGACACATTTTATTAAAGAGATGACTAGAAAGCAAGCATAGGGGAGACAGCATAAAGAATGCTGATAATTAAGACTAAAAATAAAACAAATGTGGGGATTATTATTATTAAACAGAAAGATAAATATTAAGAAAGATAATATAATTAACTAAGATTGGAAAGTTGTGGAGAGAAAGGAGAGAAGGAAGAGAAAAGCTATCAATTCAATTATTCTTTAGAATAGAGCACTTATAATGTCTAAGGAAACAGAGATTAGACATTCCAAAAAATTGCAAACATTCATAATCACTGGAAGACATGCATGTATAACCATGCAAAATCTCACATGGGAAATTATTTTGTGTGTGTGTGTGTGTGTGTGTGTGTGTGTTTTTATTATTATTATTATTTTTTTTTCCAGTGGGTTTTGTCATACATTGATATGAATCAGCCATGGATTTACATGTATTCCCAATCCCGATCCCCCCTCCCACCTCCCTCTCCACCCGATTCCTCTGGGTCTTCCCAGTGCACCAGGCCGGAGCACTTGTCTCATGCATCCCACCTGGGCTGGTGATCTGTTTCACCATAGATAGTATACATGCTGTTCTTTTGAAACATCCCACCCTCACCTTCTCCCACAGAGTTCAAAAGTCTGTTCTGTATTTCTGTGTCTCTTTTTCTGTTTTGCATATAGGGTTATCGTTACCATCTTTCTAAATTCCATATATATGTGTTAGTATGCTGTATTTATTTTTAAACCTTGAAAACATGAATCAGAACGTGGTATAACCATAACTAAACATGTCTTTCATACCAATAATTGTAATTGACTGGTTAAAAAATTGGGAAAGGAGTACAACAAGGCTTTATCTTGTCATCTTATTTAACTCGTATGCAGAGTACATCATGTGAAATGCTGGACTGTATGAATCATAAGTTGGACTCAAGATTGCTGGCAGAAGTAGCAACAACCTCTGATATGCGAAGATACCACGCTAATGGCAGAAAGTGAAAAGGAACTAAAGAACCTGTTGATGAGGGTCAAAGAGGGGTGAAAAACTGGCTTAAAACTCAACATTCCAAAAACTAAGATCATGGCATCTGGCCCCATAACTCATGGCAAATAGAAGGGGAAAATATAGAAGCAGTGATAGATTTTCTTGGGCTCTAAAATCATGCAGAAAATTGAAAGACACTAGATCCTTGGAAGAAAAGTTATAACAAATGTGTGACAAACTTGTGTATTAAAAAGCAGAGACATCACTGTGCTAACAAAGGTCTGTCTAGTCAAAGCTATGGTTTTTCCAGGAGTCATGTATGGATGTGAGAGGTGGACCATAAAGAAGGCTGAGCACCAAAGAGTTGATGCTTTCGAATTGTGGTGCCAGAGAAGACTCTTGAGAGTCTCTTGTGCTGCAAGGAGATCCAGCCAGTCAATTCTAAAGGACTGATCCTTTGGAAGGACTGATCCTGAAGCTGAAGATGCTCAACCTGATAATTATTAGGGACATGCAAATCAAAACAATAATAAAGTAACACTTCACACCTGTCTGAATGACTATCATAAAAATGTCTACAAATTACAAGAGTTGGAGAGGATATGGAGAAAAGGGAACCCTTATACATGGCAGGAATGAAATTGGTACAGCCACAATGGAAAAGAGTATGGAGGTTCCTCAAAAAACGAAAAATAGAACTGCCATGAAAGTGTTAATCGCTCAGCTGTGTCATACTCTTGTGTGTCATACTCATGTGTGATCCCATGGACAGTAGCTCACCAGGCTCCTCCGTCCATGGAATACTTCAGGCAAGAATACTGGAGTGGGTTGCCATTCCCTTCTCTAGGGGATCTTCCTGACCCAGGGATTGAACCCAGGTCTCCCGCATTGCAGGCAGATTCTTTACCAACTGAGCCATCAGGGAAATCCTATGGTAGGGAAGAACTACTGTAAAATCCAGCAGATGTACAAAAACACTAATTTGAAAAGATATATACAGCTCAGTGTTCATAGCAGCACTGTTTACAATAGCCAAGATATGGAGGGAAAACAAATGCCCATAAACAGATGATTGGATTGGGACTTCCTTAGTGGTCAGTGGTTAAGAATCCTTGCAGTGCAGGGGACATAAGTTCAATCCCTAGTCAGAGAATAAGATCCCACACGCTGTGGGGCAACTAAGCTTGCCTGCCACAATTAGAGAAGCCTGAGTGCTGCAACAAAACACCAGCACAGCCTATATATATATAATTGGAATAAGAAGATGTGCTATGTATATATGTATACAATGGAATATTACTCAGCCATAAAAAGGAATGAAATTTTGTCCTTTTCCATATGGATGGGCTTGGAGGGTATTATGCTAAGTAAATAAGTCAGACAGAGAAAGACAAATACTTTGTGATAGCACTCATATGTAGAATCTAAAAAAATGGTACAAATAAATGTATATGCAAAGCAGAAACAGACTCACAGATATAGAAAACAACCTAGTGGTTACCAAAGGGGAGAAGTAAGGGAGGAAAGACATTAGGAGAATGAAATTAATAGATACAAATTACTATGCATAAAGTGGTAAGCGAATGAGGATATATTTACTGTGTAGTACAGGGAATTATGGCTATTAGCTTGGAATAACTTCTAATGGAGTATAAACCAAAAAAATACTGAATCAGTAGGATGTGTACCTGAAACTAATTTAGTATTGTAAACCAGCTCAGTTCAGTTCAGTTCAGTCGCTCAGTTGTGTACGACTCTTTGTGACCCCATGAATCGCAGCACGCCAGGCCTCCCTGTCCATCACCAACTCCCAGAGTCTACCCAAACCCATGTCTATCGAGTCGGTGACGCCATCCAGCCATCTCATCCTCTGTCTTCCCCTTCTCCTCCTGCCCCCAATCCCTCCCAGCATCAGGGTCTTTTCCAATGAGTCAACTCTTCGCATGAGGTGGCCAAAGTATTGGAGTTTCAGCTTCAACAGCAGTCCCTCCAATGAACACCCAGGACTGATCTCCGTTAGGATGGACTGGTTGTAAACCAACTATACTTCAATTTTTTAAAAAGTCAATGTAATTCGAGGAATCAAAGCATTTTTCAAACTGTTTTGATTTCAAAGCAAAACTGTGAGTCTGGACATTAGCAAGGCAACACTTCTTTGAAAGAGACTACTGCAATAGGGAGATACTCAAAATTTAAGCCAGAAACATCTATGAGAAGGAATGCCCAAGCACAGCTTTATATGCAGAGACCGTGGGACAGGTGGCTGTGAAAGGAGGAAGTGGTATACTAAAATTGGTAAAGAAAGTCCTGACCTTAATGAACCATGGCAAACATTGCAAAAACAGGAAGATCATGGGAGGAAATATTAGTCAGTGGTTAGGTATGTGGGGTGGAGTTTGGGTCTCAGGCGGAGCAAATTACAGCAAAGAAAGTTTGCATAAAGTTCAAGGTCTACTTCCTTTAACAGACAAAAGTTATGTCAAGCAATAAGTTTGACCAACCTTTTATCAGTGCCTGCTTAAATAATTTTGATTTTTAAGCAGATATAAATTGCATATATTCCAAGTTATTCTGACACAAACATATTCTAGAATCTAGCCCTACAAATATTCCAAGCTAGGTCTTATTCACAGGGGAGTAAATCACAAAGCAGCTAGAAAATTTCACTATATTAACTAATAAGAAAGAATGAAAACAAATGAAATGGGTGTCCAAGTGAAATTAAAGAAAGATCAGCAAAATTAGTCCCAAGAAAGTAGAAAGAAGGGATTAAAAAGGTAAAAGAAACCAGTTAGTTAGAAAATAAAACCAAAAAACTATAGAATTAAATAACCCAAAAGCTGGTTGCTTGAAAAAGCAAACTGTTGGCTAAGTTAATTAAGAACAAAAGCAAAAAGCTGGAAATTCTAGATAAAATAGTTTCTTTTTCAAGAAAATATCATGCACAGACACTGATCTCAAAACAAATCTAAATAATTTAATTACCATAAAAGAATGTACAAATGAGGGACCTAGTTTTCTCCCTCAACTCTCCTGCATAGACTACTACTCCTAACACATCCTAGAGGAAGGATGACTCCGACCTAATGAGATTGCACAGTTTGGGTATCCTTAGTGACCAGGTAAGGGCTTCCCAGGTGGCTCAGTGGTAAAGAATCCACCTGACTACGCAGGAGACCTGGGTTTGATCCCTGGGTCAGAAAGATCCCCTGGAGAAGGAAATGGAAACCCATTGCAGTATGCTTGTCAGGAAAATCCCATGGACAGAAGAGCCTAGCAGGCTACAGTCCATGGGGTCCCAAAAGAGTCAACACAACTTATCGACTAAACAACAACAACAATGATGACCAGGCAAATGCCTTAAGTAAACAAACAAGAAATGTCTTAAGTATACATCCTGAGTAAATACATTAGAGGATGTATTTACTAATATAATTATTTGTTAAATTGCAAAATGTGTAAAATATGTACATATCCAAAAATAAACAGTCTGTACATTTTCTGTAAAAAGTTTAGAGGCCACCACTATATGAATATAAATCTAATATTTCAAAATACATTGATATACTTCAAAGTCTTTATTGAATTTGTACAATATTGGTTGGGGCTTCCCAGGTGGCGCTAGTGGTAAAGAACCCACCTGCCAATGTGGGAGAAATAGACACTGGTTTGATCTCCTAGAGGAGGGCATGGCAACCCACTCAGGTATTCTTGCCTGGAGAATCCCCATGGATGGAGGGACCCAAGCAGCATAGCCAAAAAAAACTATGAGTCGGACATGACTGAAGCTACTTAGCACACACATACGCATGGTATTGCTCCTGTTGTTTATGTTTTAGCGTCTTTACTGTAGGGCACATGGGATCTTAGCTCCCAGATCTTGGATCAAACCTGCATCCCCTGCACTGGAAGGTGATGTCGAGTCAAGCTCAACAGCACAGGTTCCTGAAAGCACGGCATAGTGAAAGAATGAGAAACACTCAAGAAAGTTACAGAGTGGATTAGGGGACCAACACCACCACGAGGTGAAGGTGCCCAAACTGATCTCAAGTCTGCTTTATTATACTTTTTGAGACTTGCTTGTACGTGCTTACATGAGCATAGCAGGTCAGATGGCCTTCAATGGTAATGCTGGTCAGTTAACATTTACAATTTTTGTATTCCTGTTTTTCTTCCTCAAGGACAAGGACCTAGTTAATCTTTTTTTTTTTCCTGATGTCAAATCCAAGCATTTAATTTTCCATTGCTGCTGTTGCTGCTGCTGCTAAGTCGCTTCAGTCGTGTCCGACTCTGTGCGACCCCATAGACGGCAGCCCACCTGGATCCCCTGTCCCTGGGATTCTCCAGGCAAGAACACTGGAGTGGGTTGCCATTTCCTTCTCCAATGCATGAAAGTGAAAAGTGAAAGTGAAGCCGCTCAGTCGTGTCCGACTCCTAGCGACCCCATGGACTGCAGCCTACCAGGCTCCACCCTCCATGGGATTTTCCAGGCAAGAGTACTGGAGTAGGGTGCCATCACCTTCTCCAAATTTTCCATTGAAAGCTTACCAAAACAGCAAATCCAAAGGTTAAGGAAAATAGCTATGTAAGAAGAGCTTAATTTAGGTAAAGAAAATATGTTGAGGTAGACATACTCATACACAGTACAAATCCCAGGATGATTCCATAGAGACTATTATTGTGTCTCATTCTTCAGGAGTAGAAAGAGCTTTTCTGGTACTGTTTGTTGCCAGAGGCTTCCTCCTTACAGAACCAAATTTTGCAAACTGAAAAGCATAAAGCAGGTCAGAATTTTCTCTCTACCATACTTTTAAAGGAAAATATCCTTTATGAAGTCAAAAAGGGAAAGAACTTGCAATTAAATCTACTAGCCACGTCTGAACCATGTTACCCTGTCTGCACACAACCCGTTGGCTGTATCGTCTCTTGACTGACTAGTGCCAGCCCCTCTAGGTCTGCTTGCTGCCCTCTCACCCCTTCCTCACAGGACAACCATAATGAGATTCTGAAAAAGAAAATTTGATCCTGTCATAGGCTTCCTCCTTTAAAGTTCTTCAAGATCTTTTCATTGTTGTTGGGATAAAAACAAATATCCTTCGGCAGGCCAATAAGGCTTTGCTCTGGTTTCTGGACATTATTACAACTCCTACATGCCTTTTTAGGGGCCTCACAGGGCCTTCATATAAGCCGTCCCTCTATCAGCTTATTAACCCTTACTAATCTTTCAGACCACTGCTGAAACACTTCCACAGAAAGACCTTACCTGACCCCCAAACCAGGTCAGTTACCTGCTATATGTGTTTATTTCTCTATGTCCCTTTTCTTCAAAACTCTTACCACAGTTATAATTTTAAATGCCTTAATGTGGTTATTTGAATGTCCATCTCTAACTAGATTTTAAGCTCCAAAGATACAGAATAGGTGTTTTTGCTTATTTCTGGCAGCTAGCATAATATTTTATAGCTATTTATTAAATGAATACTTTGATAAGCTACTGAGCCACAGTGCTAAATAAAGCAAAATAATGAAAAAACAGCATTCAGTGACTATTTGATGTTTTTATCATTCCTTTTATTACTATCCTGCTAAGTTCAGTTTACAACTGAAAAGGTAAAGATAAATATATATTATGCAGTTAACTTATTAAACATTACCTAAAGAATATGTATGTACCTGTATTTCATGTAAGAAAAAAATGATTTCTCAGTATTCATATGACAATTGCTCCATGTAGGAATAATAATTAATTAACAGAAGTACAACTCTATTTTCAGGCCAATATTGCATCTTTAGATCAGAGCATTCATGGGACCTTGGCTCTTAATTCTTAAATTTGCAATCAGAATGTTTTAAAAAATAAATATTATGAAATTGATAAGAAGCCAAAATGAATTCTTAAGACAAATAGCTATGAAACCTGGACAAAAGATAAGGTCTGCCTCTAATACTCAAGCTTTGATTCTGAATTAGTTAGCTTGGATTGGTCAGGAGGTAGTTCCTTCAGAACCTGTATGAGTGAATTTAAGCGAGTATGTGTTAACATTATCTTCTCTTTCAGTTCTGCAGTCTTTTCTTATAGAGGGACGTTGGGGATATCCATCTCAGATGAACTTACTATGGATTTGTTTTTAAGAGGTAAGGCTGAGGAACCAGAGATCAAATTGCCAACATCCGCTCGATAATCAAAAGAGCAAAAGAGTTCCAGAAAAACATCTATTTCAGCTTTATCAGTCAGTTCAGTCGCTCAGTCGTGTCTGACTCTTTGCAACCCCATGAACCGCAGCACACCAGGCCTCCCTGTCCATCACCAACTCCCAGAGTTTACACAAACTCATGTCCATCGAGTCGGTGATGCCATCCAGCCATCTCATCCTCTGTCATCCCCTTCTCCTCCTGCCATCAATCTTTCCCAGCATCAAGGTCTTTTCAAATGAGTCACCTCTTTGCATCAGGTGGCCAAAGTATTGGAGTTTCAGCTTCAACATCAGTCCTTCCAATGAATATTCAGGACTGATTTCCTTTAGGATGGACTGGTTGGATCTCCTTGCAGTCCAAGGAACTCTCAAGAGTCTTCTCCAACATCACAGTTCAAAACCATCAAATCTTCGGTGCTCAGCTGTCTTTATAGTCCAACTCTCACATCTATACATGACTATTGGAAAAACCGTAGCCTTGACTAGATGGACCTTTGTTGACAAAGTAATGTCTCTGTTTTTCAATATGCTGTCTAGGTTGGTCATAACTTTCCTTCCAAGGAGTAAGCGTCTTTTAATTTCATGGCTGTAATCACCATCTGCAGTGATTTTGGAGCCCAAAAAAATAAAGTCAGCCACTGTTTCCACTGTTTCCACATCTATTTGCCGTGAAGTTAGGGAACCAGATGCCATGATCTTAGTTTTCTGAATGTTGAGCTTTAAGCCAACTTTTTTCACTCTCCTCTTTTACTTTCATCAAGAGACTCTTTAGTTCTTCTTCACTTTCTGCCATAAGGGTGGTGTCATCTGCATATCTGAGGTTATTGATATTTCTGCCAGCAGTCTTGATTCCAGCTTGTGTTTCCTCCAACCCAGCGTTTCTCATGATGTACTCTCCATATAAGTTAAATAAGCACTCAATATGCCAGCAAATTCGGAAAACTCAGCATTGGCCACAGGACTGGACAAGGTCAGTTTTTATTCAGCTTTATTGACTATGCCAAAGCCTTTGGCTGTGTGGATCACAATAAACTGTGGAAAATTCTAAAAGAGATGAGAATTCCAGGCCACCTGACCTGTATCTGGAGAAACCTGTATGCAGGTGAGGAAGCAACAGTTAGAGCTGGACATGGAACAACAGATTGGTTCCAAACAGGAAAAGGAGTATGTCAAGGCTGTATATTGTCACCCTGCTTATTTAACTTATATGCAGAGTACATCATGAGAAATGCTGAGCTGGATGAAGCACAAGCTGGAATCAAGACTGCTGAGAGAAATATAAATAACCTCAGATATGCAGATGACACCACCATTATGGCAGAAAGTGAAGAAGAACTAAAGAGTCTCTTGATCAAAGTGAAAGAGGAGAGTGAAAAAGTTGGCTTAAAACTCAACATTCAGAAAACTAAGATCATGGCATCTGGTCCCATCACTTCATGGCAAATAGATGGGGAAACAGTGGCTGATTTTATTTTTTTGGGCTCCAAAATCACTGCAGATGGTGATTGCAGCCATGAAATTAAAAGACGCTTACTCCTTGGAAGGAAAGTTATGACCAACCTAGACAGCATATTAAAAAGCAGAGACATTACTTTGTCAACAAAGGTCCATCTAGTCAAGGCTATGGTTTTTCCAGTGGTCATGTAAGGATTACAGAGTTGGACTATAAAGACAGCTGAGCACTGAAGATTTGATGGTTTTGAACTGTGATGTTGGAGAAGACTCTTGAGAGTTCCTTGGACTGCAAGGAGATCCAACCAGTCCATTCTAAAGGAGATCAGTCCTGAATATTCATTGGAAGGACTGATGTTGAAGCTGAAACTCCAATACTTTGACCACCTGATGCAAAGAGCTGACTCATTTGATAAGACCCTGATGCTGGGAAAGATTGATGGCAGGAGGAAAAGGGGATGACAGAGGATGAGATGGTTGGATGGCATCACTGACTCAGTGGACATGAGTTTGTGTAAACTCTGGGAGTTGGTGATGGACAGGGAGGCCTGGCGTGCTGCAGTTCATGGTGTCGCAAAGAGTCCGACACAACTGAGTGACTGAACTGAACTGAACTGAAGCACACCATTTTGTCACTAGAAAGGCAGAAGCGACCTCTCAAGGCAACCAGGGCAGCATGGTAGAATACAGGTGGAAACCAATGGGAACCTCACAGGAACTACAGAATAAAAGGTTAAGTGTTGCCTTTGAGTGACCTTCAATGCCTACTAGGAGCGGAGCCTCCAAAACTACATTATTTGTGACTCTGGAGAAGACCACGGCCCCGAGGTACTGCAACAGGCTCCAGGCAAGGTGAACACAGTCAGTGAGCACGGCGTGGCACTGTGGGCACCACCTCTCGGGCTGCAGTCATCGCAGGGGATGACAGCTCCTCCAGTCCCAGCCCTGTGGGGCTGAGCGGTGAAGACCCTTTCACCACCTGCGAAAAAGAAGTTTCATCAATCGCCTTGATAGTCCCATCACAGAAGTCACCCCGTGGCTGCTTTGCAGTTCCAGAAATATGCCTCCACGGCCAAGCAGCCATCTTCCTGCTGTCAGCGCTACCATTCTAATTAATCTTTATGTACCTCCCAGGCGCTAAAGATAGGAACAGTCTGTTGATGGCTTTCCACTCCCAGGCCTACATCCTGCTTTCTTTTTTTATTTTTATTTTTTTATTTTTTTTGGGGTTTTGTCATACATTGATATGAATCAGCCTACATCCTGCTTTCAAGATGTCTTTTGTTCCTTCTTGGATTCCTTCAGGAGTTACATGCTGAGTCGTGTCCTCTCAGCAAGATTGCTTAATTCTTTAGCCAGGCCTTTTAGTAGGCCTGTCTCCTACAAGGTTGAAGTCTTATTCATTGGACCACCAGGGAAGTCCCAGCATATAACAATCTTATTTAAAGACAATTCTGAAGAAACTACAAATCTATTGGGACTAATAAATGAATTCAGCAATGTTGCAGAGATATAATATCAATATATAAAATAGTTGTATTTCTATAAGCTAGTAATACAATCTAAAAATGAAATTAAGAAAACAGTTTCATTCACAAAGCATCAAAAAGAGTAAAATACTGAAACTTAACCAAAAACAGTGGATGGTTTATAGTCAAAAAACAAAACACCACTGAAAGAAATTAAAGAATTATTTGCTAAAGACAGTTCTTTCTCCTGTTTATTGCCTTGATACCATTATTGAAAATGAATTGATCATAATTATATAGGTTATTTCTCAATTTATTCTATTTATGCCAGTACCACACAGTCTGATTACTGTAGTTTTGAAATAAGTTTTGAAATGGGGAAGTGTGAGTCCTCCAACTTTTCTTTTCCAAGATTGTTTTGGCTATTCAGGGCCCCCTGCAATTCTATATTAAAGAAAACTTGAAATTGAAAAGGTACCTGTGTTTATGAATTGATGACATGCACCCAAATCAATCTATTGAAATTCCCATAGCCTATTTTTCAGAAATGGAAAAATATAGTCCTTAAATTTGAATATTCAGAAATCACTTCATTTCATAGATACAAACAACAATTAGTTCAAAAATATCTAGTTACAATAGCAACATGAAAGACTGAATTCTTGGGAATAAGCTATTAGAAAATGTGCAATACACAAAGAAATCTTTTAACTCACTACCAAGGGAAACAAAAGCTTTGAATAAATGGAAAAGCATAGGATAGGATAACTTAATATCATAAAACTTAAATTCTTCTAAATTAATCTATAAAATCCACCATGATTCTAAGAAAAAATTTTAAGAGACAGACTAACTCTAAAATTTATAGAGAAAAAATTTAAATGAGAACATGTCTGACGAAGAAGAAAAATGACAGCGAACTAGTAAAACCAGAGACGGAAACCTGCTTTAGAGCTGTAATTATAGCAGTATGGGCTAGTGTGCAAATAGACACATAAACAGAGCAGAATGGAATCCAGCAATAGATGCAATTGCATGAATGAATTAGCCTGTGATAAGGTGATATTTTAAAGTACTATGGGCTATTCAATGCATGTTTGAGGATCAGTTCAATTCAGTTCAGTTGCTCAGTCATGTCCGACTCTTTGCAACCCCATGGACTGCAGCATGCCAGGCCTCCCTGTCCAATACCAACTCCCAGAGTTTACTCAAACTCATGTCCACTGAGTTGGTGATGCCATCCAACCACCTCATCCTCTGTTGTCCCCTTCTCTTTCTGCCTTCAATCTTTCCCAGAATCATGGTCTTTTCAAATGAGTCAGCTCTTTGCATCAGGTGGCTGAAGTATTGGAGTTTCAGCTTCAACATCAGTCCTTCCAATGAATATTCAGGACTGATTTCCTTTAGGATGGACTGGTTGGATCTCCTTGTAGTCCAAGGGACTCACAAGAGTCTTCTCCAACACCACAGTTCAAAAGCATCAATTCTTCGGTGCTCAGCTTTCTTTATAGTCCAACTCTCACATCCATATATGACTACTGGAAAAACCATAGCCTTGACTAGATGGACCTTTGTTGGCAAAGTAATTGCTCTGCTTTTTAATATGCTGTCTAGGTTGGTCATAACTTTTTCCAAGGAGTAAAAGTCTTTTAATTTCATGGTTTCAGTTCACCATCTGCAGTAACTTTTGAGCTCAAAAAAATAAAGTCTACCACTGTTTCCCTATCTATTTGCTGTGAAGTGATGGGACTGGATGCCATGATCTTAGTTTTCTGAATGTTGAATTTTAAGCCAACTTTTTCACTCTCTTCTTTCACTTTCATCAAGAGGCTCTTTAGTTCTGCTTCACTTTCTGCCATAAGGGTGGTGTCATCTGCATATCAGAGGTTATTGATATTTCTCCTGGTAATCTTGATCCCAGCTTGTGCTTCCTCCAGCCCAGAGTTTCTCATGATGTACTCTGCATATAAGTTAAATAAGCAGGGTGACAATATACAGCCTTGACGTGCTCCTTTTCCTATTTGGAACCAGTCTGTTGTTCCATGTCCAGTTCTAACTGTTGCTTCCTGACCTGCACACAGATTTCTCAGGAGGCAGGTCACGTGGTCTGATATTCCCTTCTCTTTCAGAATTTTCCAGTTTATTGTGATCCACATAGTCAAAGGCTTTGGCATAGTCAATAAAGTAGAAATAGGTGTTTCTCTGGAACTCTCTTGTTTTTTCAATGATCCAGCTGATGTTGGCTGTTGTTTGATGTTGGGTGTTGTTTGAGGATAACTGGTATGAAAAAAAAACCAAAAACTTGGATCCATATCTCACATTATAACCAAGATAGATTTCAGGTAATCAAAGATTAAAATGGAAACACTGCTTATCAACTATAATTTTTTAAATGTAAAAAAAATTAAGATGGAAAAAATGCAATTATCCAAATACTAGAATAAATCTTCTGAGAAATTTAAATGTAGTTTCCTACATTGTTGCCACTAAAAATCTTGACTTTCTCTGCCTACCAAAGCCAAATAAAAAACCATAGAGACAGAGTTTGGAAGAAATAGAAAGGTGGCTTTAATCTTTAGCCAGTGGAGGCTCATTCCTCAAGAACTGTGCCTCTCCCCTCTCCATGAGGGGTTACAGGGGCTTATATAAGAAGATGGCTCCCAGACAGGGGTAGCTGATGAGGAACAAAGGTGTAAGGATCTTGTATTCTTCCTCTTGCATTGTTTCACAGTCATAGGTTGGTGTCAGGTAGCCCGGTAATTGGATCTGGCAATCTGGTAGCCAGATATTTGGGCTCATTGTCTTTTGTGTATTGTACTGTGGCCTTCTTTCTGTAATGCAAAAAGAGAAAAAGCTGCAAGGTGTGGTCTTCAAAGAAAGTGCTATAAAGGTGAGCACCAGATACAGGATGTAACTAGCATTGTGTCAAAAGATAATAGTTTAAAAATGTAGCTCATGCAGAGTTAGGGGACAGAAAAGCAAACTTACAGACTACAGATTAGGAACAAAGTAAAAACTAGGAGTGATCATGCCTGCTTCCTGTTATCTTCTTTGTTCTCAGGAAAGAAAAGAAAAACTCATTTCTCTTTTATCCTTTTAATTGCAACACAAGCTCAAAAGAAACTAAAGAAAAGCTTGAGAAACGCAATCACATATTTTTTAAAAATCTGCACAGGAAAAGTTATCATCAGTTCAGTTCAGTCGCTCAGTCGTGTCCGACTCTTTGCAACCCCATGAAACACAGCAAGCCAGGCCTCCCTGTCCATCACCAACTCCCGGAGTTCACCCAAACCCATGTCCATCGAGTCGATGATGCCATCCAACCATCTCATCCTCTGTCGTCCCCTTCTCCTCCTGCCCTCAATCTTTCCCAGCATCAGGGTCTTTTCAAATGAGTCAGCTCTTCACACGAGGTGGCCAAACTTTTGGAGTTTCAGCTTCAACATAAGTCCTTCCAATGAATATTCAGGACTGATTTCCTTTAGGATGGACTGGTTGGATCTCCTTGCAGTCCAAGGGAGTCTCAAGAGTCTTCTCCAACACCACAGTTCGAAACCTATTAGGTAATGTAATCTGTTGTGTAGACATGAATATATTATGATTATCATTCTCAAGAAGTTTACAACCATGCTAAAATACTAAACTATATTAAAATATATAAAATATATTCCAAAAACCCTAGCAACACCATGGCAATTGGTTAAAATAGGCTTATTATAACACCTTTTGCCTAAGTCTATATCTAAAAAAGTACACATAAAATTGTTATTAGCAATCACCTCTGTTGAGTGGGATTGGTAAGAAGTAGATCAGGGAAGACTTTATTTTTTAATATTAATTTCTATTGGAGTATAGCTGCTTCCCAGGTGGCTCAGTGGTAAGGAATCCATCTGTCAATGCAGGAGACCCAGGAAATCTGGGTTCAATCCTTGGCTCAGGAAGATTCCCTGGAATAGGAAATGGCAACACACTCCAGTATTCTTACCTGGAAAACTCCATGGACAGAGGAGCCTGGTGGGCTGCAATCCATGGAGCTGAAAAGAGTAGGACATGACTGAGCATGCATGCACACACACATACACATCATTGCTTTACAATGTAGTATGTTGGTTTCTACTGTACAGCAGAGTGAATCAGCTATACATATACATATAAGGACTTACTTTAAATATTTCAAAATTAAAATGTGGGATTATGAATGACTTTATTTTTAGGGTTTTTGTTTTTCAAACAAAGTGAAAGTCACTCAGTCATGCTCTTTGCAACCCCATGGACCACACAGTCCGTGGAATTTTCCTGTCCAGAATCCTGGAGTGGTTAGACTTTCCCTTCTCCAGGGGATCTTCCAACCCAGGGATCGAACCCAGGTCTCCCTCACTGCAGGCAGATTCTTTACCAGCTGAGACACCAGGGAAGCCCAAGAATCCTGGAGTGGGTAGCCCATCCCTTTGCCAACAGATCTTCCCGAACCAGGAATTGAACTTGGGTCTCCTGGGTTGCAGGAGGATTCTTTACCAAATCTAGAGCTCTAAACAACAAACATATAAAGTTATTTGCTGACATTATTACAACAAATTCTCATATACCACTTCCCACTTCCCTTCACTTAATAGTAGTACTCTGTGTTACTTGACTCTTGTTAAAGTAAGAACAAGACTGTCTTTTCCTTAGAAGAATGTACAATATATCAAAAGATGAGACCATCACCCAAAATCTGAAACCTAGAAACTGAATTTACCATTTAAGTAAGGGAAAGCTTATGATGATAAAAGTCAAGTTGACTTGACTTGCAAATACAGGGTTTATGAAAATTATTGTTTGAGAAAATACTTATACGAAGTAGAAGTAGTTGAAAATCAGCCTTAGAAGTATGTGTTACAGAAAGTTGTTTCCTGTTACTGAGGTATTTACTGAAGCAGGTTGTCACTGATTAAACAGGTTTAAAATCAGCTTTGGTGTTTTATTCCCGGGTGGCGCTTGTGGTAAAGAACCCACCTGCCAATGCGGGAGACTTCAGAGATGTGGGTTTGACTCCAACCCACTCCAGTATTCTTGCCTGGAGAATCCCCATGGACAGAGGAGCCTGGCGGCCTGCAGTCCATAGTGTTTCACAGAGTCAGAAATGACTGTAGTGAGTTAGCACACACATACCATGGCTATAAAAAACTGTCATTCTTTTCTTAGGTTGGTGGGGTTTTTTTTCTTCTTTAATTCTTAAAAAGTAAGTTATGTCTCTTTTTTCCTTGTTCTTGACTTTAAAAAGTCTAGAGGAATCTTGCACTGAGAAGAAGCAATTTCTTTGGACTTAATCATAATTTGTTAAGAGACCTTAACATAGTACATTCATTTTCTATTGCTGCTGTAACAGATTACCACAAATTTAGTGGCTTAACCCAAATTCATTATCTTACAGTTCAGCAGGTTAGAAGTCTGACATGGGCCTCACTATGTTAAAATCAGGCTTTTATAAATGTTGTTTTCTTCTGGAGCCTCTAGGGGAAAATATTTCCTTTCTTCTTTCAGCTTCTAGGGGATGCCCAATGTGGGGAGAAAGCAAATTAGCCAAGATGGTGTGTTCAGCCTCTCTCAGCCCACAGTTAGGTAAATAGTGACTATGTAACAGCTGAAATCATTTGTAGCACTGTGCATGCATGTCAGGAGGTACTCACTTGGTTACAAGCTACTTTGTACTGTAGGGATATATGAGCTCCACCTAGAAAGAGGCAGCATTAGTGCTGTGTCATGAGTGTGTCCATTGGGTCAGCCACAAGAGGAGAGAATATAGCAAGTTTGCTGCTATACCTACTGCATCAGCCAGGAGATAATACTATTATGGCCGCTGTGTCAGCCAGGAGAGAGGTTATATGTGTTAGGTTATGTTATGGCTGCTGCTATGACTGCCGCGTCAGCCAGGAGAGAATAAATGTGTCTGCAGTTCCTACAGCTCCTTGAGTCTTTTTCCAGACTCTTTAACTCATGCCTTGCCTACCCTGGGTTTAGTGAACTGAGTGAACGGTGAGAATAACGAGACAATTGGCATCAAGAAAAGAATCAGTGAGACACCCACATTCTTTAGCTTATGGCCTTCTTCTTCCTTCAAAGCCAGCACATAGCATTTCTCTGACCCTTCTGTTGTCACATCTCTTTCTCAGATCTTCTTTCTGCCATCCTCTTGCACTTAAAAGGACTTTTATGATCACATTGGGTCCACCTGGAGAATCCAGGATGCTTTTCTCACCTGGAGATCCTTAACTTAACCCTGGCTGCAAAGCCCCTTTTGCCATGAAAGGTGATACATTCACAAGTTCAAGAGATTAGGACACAGACATCTTTCAGTTCAGTTCAGTTCAGTCACTCAGTCGTGTCCGACTCTTTGAGACCCCAAGAATCGCAGCACGCCAGGCCTTCCTGTTCATCACCATCTTTAGGGGACCATTTTTCTGCCTACCATACATGGAAATGGAATGGATGAATGTATCAATTAAGACGGCACTTGACTGCCAAAAACAGTAAAGGATTTCTTTGTCTCACGTACCAGTAAATCTAGGAAAGGGGAAATTTAAGACAGTCATGGTTGCTCAATAAGGCCATCAAGGAAACCAATCCCTTTTGTCTTGTGCTCTACCATACTTAGCAATGATTGCCAGGCCTCAAGCATCACACATGTGTTCTAGGGAAGAATAATGAACTAGAAGGAGCTGTATCAGAAGAAAATCAGCTTTCATTTTATCTGCCAGAATTGAGTCTAACAGAAAGGAAATATGAGAGGGAAAGTTTTGGTTTTTTTTTTTTTTTTTTGAAAATTATTATCCTGCTTCTCTGAAAAAGGAAGGAAAGGACTTTCCTTGTGGTCCAGTGGTTAAGTCTGCATGCTTCCACTGCAGAGGGTATGGGTTTGGTCCTAGGTCCCCTGTGCAGGGAAGTTCCACATGTCACTCGTAGCCAAAAAAATATTTTAATAAAAGTAAAAAAATTAAAAAGGAAGGAAAATTGAAATAAGGGTTGAAGTGAGTGATAGATGGACTGCAAAAACCAAGTGAACTTAACAAAGACTTTATCTTATTATTGAAAAGCAGGTACCAAGTATTAGAATTTTCCTGGACTGCTTGCTGTGTTACTCAATATTGGTTGGTCTTATTGGCTCAAAATTGATAAAAAATCAAGATGAAAAGGAAAGTTTAAAACTTACATCCAGCTAGAAGTAACTTCATGCTCCCTTCTGCTTCTGTAGCTTACTCTTTGCAAAGTCACCTAAGTTACATAGTTTCCAGGAAATGGAAACTTAATATTAGGAACTGAAACTTACCTCACTCACCCTTGTCAATTACCCAGCTCCTGTAATAGGGCTTAACCATGTTTGTTTGTGTAAAGGTCAGGCACCCCCCCTGCTGTGTCCTAACAGCTGTTCTCAGGGGTGAGCAGAGCCCCTAGTTTAAACTGGCCTGTTAACAGTGGGCACTGCTCACCATAATCTGATGTCACGCACTGCCTATAAAAACTGTAACTGCTTTTTTGGGGCTCAGAGCTGGAAGTGTTAACTCCTCTGGGCCCTACGTCATATCTCCAACTCTCAGAGTGTGGCACTTGGTTTCTTCACCCTCCGACTTCTGCAACAGACATGTTCCCCACCTCCACACCATTTTCCTTAACTTTGAAAGATAAACCGTAATAATGCACAAAGCCAAATAGCAGAGTCCTCCTGACATCTGGCAACAAGTTAGGTTCAGCTTCCACTTTCTTCCACTCCCCAGGGTTCAGTCCCAAGAATGAGGTAGAGCTGGTTCAGACAACTTCACCTTGGGCCAGCCTCCCTTCCTATCCCCAGCCTGGGTATGTCTTATGCTTGCTGCCCAGTCTCTTTAGGAATGGGTGCCAAGTCACATGCCTGCTTCCCAGTGCAGCTGCAACTCATGAGTCAGAGATTTCACAGAGAGAATGCTCCTGGAACCAGGTGAGGTCTGATCTGCTAACACTCCACATTTATCTCACACCACTACACTCTGGAGAGTAAAGTAGCAAGAAGGCAAATCTAAGGTCATATCTACAGGGTTCCTGGGCCTGACCTAAGAGTTCACACCAGCTGAAAATCTTTTCCTTGCAAGTACCAGGTACCTAATAAATATTGTCCCATTCTTCCTTCTGAATTCAGTATCAATTGAGATATGAGTCACACAGATGAAGGTCAAAATATTATCTTAATAAAGCTGACTGGAAGACATGGCCACGTGGACACACACTTTTCCCAGACTTACACACTGGTCACTGGCATAGTTGAAAACCGCAGACTTCCCAGAAGAACAACAGAGGCCCATGTGAGGAGATCAGACCCACTTTCTGCAAAACATAGGCCTGTTAATAGAAAGGGTGGGATGGACTGAGCTGTTTATTCTCCCCAACTCACATGTCAACTAGTCCTTCCTATTTCCCTGGGGAGGAGTATGAATGAACTGTGAGTATAGTTTGGAGATTAACCCTTTGTTGGTCACTTCATCTGTAAATGTTCTCTTCCATTTTGTGAAAGAAAATATTGTTTTTGGTTTCCTTTACTATGCAAAAGCTTTTAAGTTTAATTAGGTCCCATTTGTTTATTTTTGTTTTTCATTACTTTGGGAGGTGGATTGAAAAAGAGATTGCTTCAATTTATATGAGTGTTCTGACTGTGTTTCCTCCAAGAGCTTCACAGTTGGGCTTCCCAGGTGGCACTAGTGGTAAAGAACCCACCTGCCAATGCAGGAGACAGAGGAGATGCAGGTTCAGTCCCTGGGTCTGGAAGATCTCCTGGAGAAGGGCATGTCAACCCACTCCAGTATTCTTTCCTGAAGAATTCCACGGACAGAGGAGACTGGCGGGCTATAATCCATAAGGCCACAAAGAGTCAGACACAACTGAAGCAACTTAGCACCCACACCTTACATTTAGGTCTTTGATCCATTTTGAGTTTATTTTTGTGTATGGTATTAGAGAATGTTCTAATTTCATTCTTTCACGTGTAGCTGTCAAGTTTTCCAAGCACCACTTATTTGAAGAGACTCTTTTTTTCTCCAGTATATATTCTTGCCTCCTTTGTCATAAATTTAATTGACCATAGGTGCATGTCCTGGGGCTTCCCTGATAGCTCAGTTGGTAAAGAATCTGCTTGCAATGCAGGAGACCCCAGTTCAATTCCTGGGTCGGGAAGGTCTGCTGGAGAAGGGATAGGCTACCCACTTCAGTATTCTTGGGCTTCTCTTGTGGCTCAGCTGGTAAAGAATCTACCTGCAATGCGGGAGACCTGGGTTCGATCCCTGGGTTGGGAAGATCCTCTGGAGAAGGGAAAGGCTACCCACGTCAGTATTCTGGCCTAGAGAATTCCATGGATTGTATAGTCCATGAGGTCACAAAGAGTCGGACACCACTGAGAGACTTTCACTTCACATGTCCTGACAACTTTTGTATATAATATACAGCAATGTTAATTGAGTGGAGTGATCCAAAGACATTAAATGATTTACATAAGCAGCTATGTCCTAAAGAGTCAGTTTATCCATTTCTACTAGTGAGACCTGTGCAAATGCTTTGGTTTCATCCTTTATATATTGGTTCATTAGCCAATATGTTTTGTCAGCTTTCAAACATCCTTTCAAAGAAATTTCTTTTACCTTATATTAGCCAGAGTAGTTTTCTATTGTCTGCAACCACAAAACCCTAACTAACTACCTATGGAAGCTTATATTAGTGACTTACATTCTGTAAATCAAGAAAATTATATTTACATATATAAGAGTCATGAAGATTAGATGTGCAAACAAACTTAAGGGATCTGGCATGCAATCATCACAATCAATCTGTGACTCAGGTGAACCTCCAATAGAACTTGGCAATGTTTTTATTGCTTTGAGCCATCTGCTTCTCCAAAATCCTTTCAGATTTTAACAAACATTTACAATTTTCTTCAGGCTGTCCGTTCAGCCTCCTCCTCAGTCTCAACAGCCTGTCTCAATTGTAATAGGAGAATGTCAAGGAGACAGAGGTACCAGGTTTGCAGAGTCTTGAAAGGTTTTATTGACCTTGTGATTCATGTCAGTATCATAGTTTCTTAGCCATGCTTGTAGGAATAACTTTTCGTAAAAAACATACATAATTAAAGCCATCTCAAATTTATAACATTAACCAGGGTCTTCTTACCATTATCTACATCCTACAGTAAGTGTTTGTGATACTGACATGGTTCCTGTTGCACATAGGCACCACTCTAACATACAGTGTTAACTGGGTAGATCAATGGAATGAGGTTTTAATGTGCTCTGCTGCTGAAATTCTTCCTCCTGATTTGATGATGTCAGATTTGAAGGTCAAATCTGGTAGTTTATCTTCTTTTTGTGGGCTTCTGGTATGCAGTGGAAGTCAGAACTATTCAGTCTTTGAACAACTGTTAGGATCATAATGCTCTTGGTTTGTCCTAGCACCAGAGATAGTATTTGAAAATTTTTTGTGCCTTTTTCCCAGTCAATCATCAAAACATTGGATTACATATGGATACAAATAATTTATGTAGTAAAAAATGTGAATTATTAAGTCTTAGTTACAAAAGAGTCCACAAAGCATTCTCAACAAAACAAAAATACAACTATACCAGTATAAAACAACATCAGCCATAAATTTATGCAATCCCAATGATAAAGAAGTAGTACTATGCTATGAAGGAATTTTAACTAATTGGAAAAGGTAGTTTCAGGGTATCTAGAACCAAGGATTATAGCTTTCTCATTGATTTCTGTATAAAGAGGCTCCCTTTTTATACTTTTTCTTTCCTCTCCCTCCCCCCTTCCTTCCTTCTTTCCTCTCTATCTTTTTAAAACTCCGTAAATAATCTAGGACTAGCATTGATTTTTATAGACATAGTATTTTCTCAGCATATATATGTGTTTCAGTTTTTTTTTTTCTACTTGGAATTTCATTTTATTTTGAATCAACTCCCCCCCACAACACACGCACATATGCACACTACTGAAGTTTTTCAGTGTTTAGATATTTTTCTTGGATGAAATGTGAGTTTCTTCTTGTTGCTCCTGGTCAGTTTTAAACCTTGGGACTGCAGTCGCACTGCTGATTGGCTTCTGGGCAGTGTCTTTGACTGGTTGGGCTTGAAGTAGAGAGATGGCTTCATCCGTCTTAGAATGAAGGCTCTGGAGTGTGCAGCACAAGAAGTTCTGAGTGCACAGTCTCAAGGCTAGTGATTACTCTGGCAAAAATAAGGATTATGGCTTGAATAAGAGGAAACACCTGTCCATTTGACATCTGATTTCGATCTAGAGGAATGGCACATATTGACATGGAAATCTTGAAATTTTCTGATCTTGTTTGTCAAGCTGTTGCCTGGTACCCTGTAACTGGGCATTATGGTATTAATGAGCATGTGAACTCTCGTTTGCAGCATGTTTATATGGTAGAAATGTAGGGACAGCAGGAGTAACAGCAGTAGTACCAGCTGCAGGATATGGACTCAGTGTCTATGCTAACACACTGTAGGACATAACTCTTAGAACTTGGTCTCATAACATTGGCTGAGGAGAAGTTTAGGTCTGAAAACCTAAGCATTCCAGGAAGAAGCTGGTCTTACTTGAGCAGTTGTGTCTAGGAGGACTGAATGCAGCAAGGTTCTGGGAGTCTTGGGACAGCCACTGGAAAGTGTCTGAAGGAGGTGCTGGCACATAGGAGTTGATAAGAAGCTAGTACAGTTCTTACTTTTACCACTCTCTGCAAGAACTAATTATTAGGGTGAGCCTTCTATTCTTTATGTTGAACTGAAGCTATAAATAATGGCTTGGTGAACATATTGGTAGCTTCTTTTGGGAAGAGGGGGAAATCCTTTGCTGGGTCCACATTCCATCCTTCCTTGGCACTAGGGGTTGTAGCAAATGGATAAAACAGTTTTTAGAGATAAAATTCTCTCTAGAATATTCTTTAAAAAGTACTCTTCCCAATCAGAAGTTCTCAGAAGTAGGACTTCCATGGCAGTCCAGTGGTTAAGACTCTGCATTTCCATTGCAGCGGGTGTGGGTTTGACCCTTGGTCAGGGAACTAAGATACTGCATGATACTTGGTACAGCCAAAAAATTAAAAGATGAAGAAGAAATTCTCAGAAGTAATGGATCCCCTCAAACTGAGCTAACACATCCATCAGTTGAGAAATTTTCATAGATTTTAGTAATAACAGAAGTTGTTATTGTTACCAAAAGTTATGCATAGGGGGTCTGGCTGCTCGTTGCTCAAAAGCCAGTGAGCAGGCCAGGTTGGTGGAAAGGAAAGTTTGCTTTATTTCAGATGCCAGCAACTTGAGGGGAGGGTGGTAGACATCTGTCCAAAGGCCAACTCCCCCTACCCCACCCCTGCCGACAGGCAGTGGGTAAGAGACAGAGTTGGAGAGGGGATTACATGCAGAAAGAGAACAGTCATCTCTAACAGTCATCTTCAATTGGTCATGAGTTGCCTGACTAGCATCATCTTGGTTGTTTCAGGTACAGTTAATCTTCAGTTCCGGGGTGCACTTGCTCCTGTTTCTTTGAGGTCAATTCTTGGCATTGTGGCAGCTCAAGCCCTGGGTATAGCCTGGTCATCATGTAGTTAACTTCTCCACCTGGTGTTTTGGTTATCTGTAAGACAGCTTACGGGATATGGCTCAGAATATTATCTATAGCCCTTGAGAAAGAACTAAATATCCTTGACTATGCTTAATGACTACACTATTATTATTTAGTCTCCTTAGACTGTTTTCCTTTGTTTCAGTGTTTCTCACTTCTCTGATTAAGCTTATTTGTTGACTAAAGTTTTCCACAGGTAAAAGGCAGGCAGAGAACATGTTGGCAAGGACCATATGGTCCTGATCTGTTTCATTCCCCACTTTGCTTTGATACTCCTCAACCTCGACGAGGGACAGGTACAGAACAAGAAGGGCAATAAACTTTCATAATACCTGGACAAACACTTGAAAATTATTAGACATATTACAATGAGGATAATAATCAAAATATACCTTTGCACTATTTTTTTTGTCTTAGTGATTAAAGCAAATGTACAATGTATGTTTAATAGGCCACAAACAGGCTGTTTTGGTTAGCCTAAATTAAATCATGTATAGGCCAGAATGACTTTCCCATACCTCAATATGTGAATATTTCTTCCATCATTTTCCCCTTTTAAGTTACAACTCTTTCCATAGAGAGCATTAATAGCCAATATATTTTTCCAAAGTTGCCAGAGTGGTTAATTTGCCTGCTCTGGGTCCATCTATGTCCCTCAGTACTAGGCCTCCTTTTTATTTACATATTTGGCTAGTTGTCCACATTGGGGGAAAACCAATCAGATATCATGAACAGGCTCAGAGGAATGTTAACAGGGAAATGCTTTATAGATCAAACATTTTATCATTCATGTCCAATTGCCACACAAACATTGTGCATGTGTTGTAAACAGTACATTTAAAACTAGCAGTGTTACACATCATGAGCAGCTTTACTGAACAATTTTTCTTTCCTGAACATTGAGGTCAAAAGTTTGATTAGAAACAAAAGAATTATTTTTCATTAGAAGTCTCTGTTACCAAATCAGATCAATATTCCAGGAGACCTTTGCTTTCTTAACAGAGAGACAAAAAAACAAACTTCTGTCTTGTATCAGTTTACTGTTAATAAAATTCACATACCTAATCAAATTTAGTCTAATCTAATCCTGACAACATACCCAATTCTTTTTTCAAAATTCCTTTTTCACAAACCTTTTGTCAATTTCTAGATCCAAAATTTCTTCATCCAGAAACAAACAACTGTAGAACAAAGTTATTATCATTTTTCCTCAACAAAAATCTCTTCTTTATTCTTTCTCTTTGTTGACAACATTTATCCTACTTTCTTTACATACTGAAATGCTTTGCTTATCATTTTTACATATGACAATTTTCAAATCTTGAAAGTTTTAACAAAACCAGGAAACAAGTGATTGAAATGTTAAACTAGCATTTTCTGATTGGCAAACTTAAGAACATATTTTGCAACCTCAAAAAACATACATTTTTATTGCATAATTTTTCTTCAGTGGTACAACATATATGTTTTATAAACCCAAACATCTTTAGTTTCCCTCTTACAAGAAGACAAAGGTAGGTAAATTTAGATTTGTTTGATTTATACTTTTTTAAGGCCAATTAAATAGTTTATTTACAAATTAACCTCAGAGATATTACCCAAAGACAAAACACACATTGAGACATACAAACATCCAGACAAACAGAGATCTCATTGTTTCATCTTTTTACATTTCATGAATTAGGTATTGCAATTAAACTTATCAGTTTATGGATAATAATCAGAATAGCCAAATTACACACTCAATTTTAAAAGACTTCCCTTCTTTTTTTTTTCCCTTAGCTTGAAGTTTTACAATTAACCAGAGGCTAGAGTTCCAGGCTATGTGGACTGTGGTTGTATTTCAAGGACATGAGAAGCATTAACTTCAAATTTTCTCCTAAGTATATTTTTGTTTCTTCAGGATCTGAAAAAAAGTGTTTTAACAAGCTAGTTTTCCCTAACTGCATATGCAAAAAGATCCTGGTTTTTTTTTTTTTTTTAATTTCAAGAGTTTTATCTTAACCAATCTGGAATCTAAAGAATATTGTTGCCATACATTGATAAAAAAAAATCATAATTCCACAGCTAAAATGTTTTTTAGTCATGATTTCTGAAGTCATAATTCCACAGCTAAAATTTTTCTTAATGAATTGAACCTGAATTTCCCGTTTTACATAAGGCAATAAGGATACCAGTCATACAAATGGAATACACACTCACACACCAAACGACAGATCTGTCATAAATCCTCTCCAAGGGTGACTGGTACAGAGCTCCAAACAAACATTTCCCAGACACAAACGGTCCTCAGTGGTAGTGAAATATCAGAACCAATTGGCAAAATACCTAAATGACACTTGGTCACAAAGGGTGCTCAACAGTAGTCAGATGTCAGAACCAATTGGCAAGAATGCCCAAAAGTATTTATGCTCATAAAGCATCCTCAATGGCAGACAGACATCAGAACCAATTGGCAAAAATGCCCAAATAGTACTCAGCATTCATAAATGATCTTCAGTATCAGACACAAGTCAGAAGCAACTGGCAAGAATGACTAAACAGCCCTGGTGCTCACAGTCCTCAACAGCAGTCAGAACCAATTGGCAAGAGTGCCCAAATAGCACTAGCACTCACAAATGGAAAAGTTGCCCATGCACACACCAGTGGACTTACCCAGTCTTGGAGTGCATCAGCTCATCCCAAATGCAAGTTTCCATTCCACCAAGAAAAGCGTAATTTGGCAGCCAGTGCCGAGCAAGGGAAAAACAGGGAGGATCCCCAAAACAAATAGTTTCAGTAGCTGCTAGGAACATCCTCCAAATCCCCTACCTGGGGCTAGCTAGCTACAAGCTGCAGGCTAATACACTGTCATAGCCACAGCACGCCCCAGAAAGACCCAAGAGAGTCAGGTGTCATCAAAGCACAGGAGCCCAAAATCTGTTACCAAAAGGAGGTGTATGTTGGGGGCTCCGGCTGCTCACTACCCAAAAGTGGAAAGGAAATTTTGCTTTATTTCAGATGCCAGCAACTTGAGGGGAAGGTGACAGACATCTGTCCAAAGGCCAACTTCCCCCATCCCCGACAAGCAGGGGATGAGAGCTTAAATAGACAGAGTGGGGGAAGCGGGGCCGGGGAGAAAGATGCAGAAAGAGAACAGTCATTTCTAACAGTCATCTTCAACTGGTCATGAATTGCCTGACTAGCATCATCTTGGTTGTTTCAGGTACAGTTAATCTTCAGTTCCGGGGTGCACTTGCTCCTGTTTCTTTGTGGTCAATTCTTGGAATTGCAGCAGCTCAAGTCCTGGGTATAGCCTGGTCATCATGTAGCTAACTTCTCCACCTGGTGTTTTGGTTATCTGTAAGACCACTCACAGGATATGGCTCAGAATATTATCTATAGCCCTTGAGAAAGAACTAAATATCCTTGACTATGCTTAATGACTACACTATTATTATTTAGTCTTCTTTGACTGTTTTCCTTTGTTTCAGCATTTCTCACTTCTCTGATTAAGCTTATTTGTTGACTAAAGTTTTCCACAGGTAAAAGGCAGGCAGAGAACATGGTGAGGGGCAAGGGCCATATGGTCCTGCTCCACTTCTTTATGATGGGGTAGAACTCAAGAACTAACTTGGGAATTTTGATTTGGCAGTTAGCAGCATCCAGAGAGTAGCTAAAGAGAATGGTATAGGAGACATTATAAAGAAAAGTGTTTAGAACAACAAGAAAAAAAACAGTGAGGTTTGAATTGTGGAGAATATCAATATGTAAAGAGGGGTAAAGGAAGGAGATCTGCAGTGGAGGCTGAGAAACAGTTATGAAAGGATTAGAACAAAAGCCAGGAAAGAATGGTGCCAGCACAGTCATGGGGAAATAGATTCATGGAAAACAAATGCTACAGAGATTAAGCAAGGACTGAAAAATGTATTGGGGTTTTCAACCAAGAAGTCCTTGCAATGTTCCAGTGACCCTGGGATGGCAATTCCATTGGAGAAGTTGGGGTGCAGGTCAGATCTCCATGGACCAAAAAAAAAAAAAAAAAAAAAAAGGGAAGTGAGGAAGTGAGAGATGTATGTAGACTTCTCTTTCAGGAGTTCAGCCTTACAGATAAAGTGGTAACTAGAGCAGAACAGAAGGATTTTGGTTTCTTTCTTTTTTTTCTTTTTCACAAGAAGGTATACAAGTGAAGCTTCAGGACTATAACTTCAGAGCATCTACAACCAAAATAGGGAAAGAGCTAGTAAAGTGGAAGTACTCCAAGTTATGGGAGCAAAAGGGTGATTGATGGAGGTCTGACTCCAAGATGGCTTCCAACGTTCCCTGGCTTGCTGGTACTCCCCTCTGGTGTCCCTCCCATCTTGTACCAGGGATGTGCTGCCTGGAATATGGCATCACTAATTTCCGTTTTAGTGCCATTTCTCTTTCTCACTCTGTCTCTCAACACTTGCTCTGAGGAAAACCAGCGGCCATTTCATAAGCAGCCCTATGGAGAGGCACAGATGGTGAAGGAGTAAGACTTTCTTGCCGGCAACTATGTGACTGAGCTTGAAAGTGGATCCTCCAGCTCAGCTAAGCCTTCAGATGACTACAGCCTGGCTGACATTTTGGTTGTAATCACATGAGATGCACTGAACCAGAAACACTCAGTTAAGCTGTTCCCAGACCTTACCATCTGAAATGGTGTGAGATATTGATAATAAAGTAATTTGCTGTACAATGCAGGGGAGGAAAAGATTTTCTCAGCCTTCTTAAGATCCTTGGCTGGGTCTGAAAATTCCAACTGACAGATTATCAGGAGAAAAGCATAAACATTTATTTCATGTAAGTTTTATGCAGCACAGGAGCCTTCATAAGGAAATGAAGACCCAAAGAGACAGACCTGTGTATTTTATGCTAGGTTTTTTATTTTTTAATTTTTGATTATTTATTTTTTGGCTATGCTAGGTCTTCATTGCTGTGCCAGGGCTTTCTCTAGTTGCAGCGAGTAGGGGCTACTCTCCAGTTGTGGGCCTTAGGCTTCTCATCACACGGCTTCTCTTGTTGCAGAGCAAAGGCTTTAGGTGTATGGGCTCAGTAGTTGCAGCTCCCAGGCTCTAGAGGGTAGGCTCAGCTGTTGAGGTGCACAGGCTTAGTTACTCTGAGGCAAGTGGGACCTTCCTTGACCAAGGATAAAACCAGTGTCCTCTGCATTATGAGGTGAATTCTTAACCACTGGACCACCAAAGAAGCTCCCTTTATGCTAGGTTCGATGGAGAGTGTGGGCACCCTATGAAAATATGGCAGGTTAAGGACTATGAGGTATTTGTAGTAAACTAGGGGTGACATGGAGAAGGCAATGGCACCCCACTCCAGTACTCTTGCCTGGAAAATCCCGTGGACGGAGAAGCCTGGTAGGCTGCAGTCCATGGGGTCGCTAGGAGTCGGACACGACTGAGCGACTTCACTTTCACTTTTCACTTTCATGCATTGGAGAAGGAAATGGCAACCCACTCCAGTGTTCTTGCCTGGAGAATCCCAGGGACGGGGGAGCCTGGTGGGCTGCCGTCTATGGGGTCGCACGGAGTCAGACGTGACTGAAGCGACTTAGCAGCAGCAGCAGCAGCAGCAGGAGTGACATGCGAAGAGTTGACTCATTGGAAAAGACCCTGATGCTGGGAGGGATTGGGGGCGGGAGGAGAAGGGGACGACAGAAGATGAGATGGCTGGATGGCATCACCGACTCGATGGGCATGAGTTTGAGTAAGCTCCAGGAGTTGGTGATGGACAGGGAGGCCTGGCGTGCTGCGGCGATTCATGGGGTCGCAAAGAGTCGGACACGACTGAGCGACTGAACTGAACTGAGGGGTGACTTAGGGCCTGTTTGTTGGAATTCTTTTTGATGTCCTTTTGTCTTGAGATAAGGATCCTCCTTTCCTCTGGGTGTAGGGAAGGCACTTTTCACATGAGGGTTTTATAACTTGTTTCAATGGAAAATGGCAGAAGGAAGGTCAGAACAACCTTATTGCTACTCCCGTTTTCTCAACCTTCTTCAGTTTAAAATATTCAACATACAAAGGTGTCATATTTGAGGGCTGCATGTCCTGAACTCCATAAGCAGAAATAGATAAATAATACAGGAGAGATTGGCTTTGAGCAGGAGGATGGACTCTGCTTCCTCTGAGAAGCTATCGAAGCTGGTCATTTTTACAAGTTTTTGTTCTTTACGTCTACACTTTATTGCTTAGGCATGATTTCTTTCTTCCTTTCTCCCTTTCTCTCTTTCTTTCATCTTTTATCTGTGCCTTGAGACATGTGGGATCTTAGTTCCCTAACCAGGGATGGAAGATGCATCCCCTGCTTTGGAAGTACAGAGTCTTAAACACTGGACCACCAGGGAAGCCCCTAGGCATCATTTCTTAAAATGTTTCAAATTCTAACCTACAACTAGACTTAAACCATTTTTATTGCTCTTCAAATAATATTTAAAATGTTGGAAGCTCCTGCTTTTTGTAACATCCACTCAAAGTTGACTATAATACTTCTTTTCTTAGCTGATATTCATTTCACTTACTCATTCATTTGATGAAGACGTATTATGTGACATTACTATAAACTTTAGAGAAAGCAGTGTTGCTTTTAAAGTGATTAGTAGAGTGATAGGTGAGCCATTTGCTAGGATATTCAAATTATCCAGCAATAAGGCTTTATTGAACAAAGCGGTAAGGGTGTTAGCATAAAAGCATGAACAAATACCCAGACAGCATACATGGGAATTATCCAGGCAGATAATAGATATACTAAAAACTCATACAAGTGTGAAGTACAATCTGAGAATGTATCAAAATTGCTATCAAAGAAAAAATCATGTTTTCATAATGCACAGTAGAATACCAGTTAAGATAAATGAATACCCTTGATCATAGAACAAGGAGAAATTCTTCCACCAAGTGTGTGTAACTGCCAAATGGGATCATACTAAAAAAGTATGAAGAGAAAACTAATTTTGAGTATGTAACCAGGTGGAACTGAAGCTGATTCTTGATGTTCTGCTTCAGATTATTCAAGAGAGTTGTGCTCACCTTTTAACCATTTGTGATAAGTATAAGATTCGAACATATAAATTAAACAGTGAGAGACTTTATTTTTGGGGGCTCCAAAATCACAGCAGATTTTGGGCTGGTGACTACAGCCATGAAATTAAAAGACAATTGTTCCTTGGAAGAAAAACTATGACCAACCTAGACAGCATATTAAGAAGCAGAGACATTACTTTGCTGATGAACATCCACCTAGTCAAAGCCATGGTTTTTCCATTAGTCATGTATGGATGTGAGAGTTGGACTATAAAGAAAGCTGAGCACCAAAGAAATGATGCTTTTGAACTGTGGTGTTGGAGAAGACTCTTGAGAGTCCCTTGGACTGCAAGGAAATCAGTCCTGAATATTCATTGGAATATGATGCTGAAGCTGAAACTCCAATACTTGGTCCACCTGATGAGAAGAACTGACTCGTTGGAAAAGGCCATGACGCTGGGAAAATTGAAGGCAGGAGGAGAAGGGGACGACAGAGGATGAAATGGTTTGATGGCATCATTGACTCTATGGACATGAGTTTGAGTAAGCTCCGGGAATCAGTGATGGTCAGGGAAGCCTGGTGTGCTGCAGTCCATGGGGTCGTGAAGAGTTGGACACAACTGAGTGACTGAACTGAACTGAGATGTGACTTATTGCAGTAATAAACTTGTAAGTTTTTCAGCCATTTCCATTATTTATCTCAGACCTTTACTCTTCTCTTCATTTTAGTATAAGCCATTGTGCCAATTTTTAAATGCCAAATATGCCTTAAAAAAAAAGCTAAAGAATGTGGGATTTTTCCTTAATGAAAGAGTTTTTAACCACTTTTTATTTTCCTTTATTGTGTTTTGGATTTCACTAGGTTGGAGCAGGCTGGACCATGGTGAGAGCCTGGAGCTTAACCAGATCATAAGGCTGTGCCAAGGTGGCAAGATTAACAGGCTCCACTGTGATTTCAGAGAAAGGTCTAACCCAGTGAGCAAGGCATGGTTTTCTTGGTTTCCCATTCTTAATCTGTAGAAACAGTTATAAGTCCTGGAAATGGAAGACCTTGATTTGAAATCTGGGGTGGTTTGGGTTTTGTTTTTTTGGTTTTTTTTTTTTTTAGTCTTTTGGTTTTGTTAAATTTTTTTGGCTGAGTTGCTTGATTTGTGGAATTTTAGCTCCCTGACCAGGGATTGAACCCTGGTCCCTGGCAATGACAGCATAAAGTCCTAATCACTGGACCAGCATGGAATTCCTTCCTCATTTTTTTAAAATACAATTTTTACATCTCATTTTTTATTTATTTCTGGATGTGCTGGGTCTTTGTTGCTGCACCTGGGGGCCATTCTCTAGTTGTGGAGTGCAGACTTCTCATTGTGGTGGCTTCTACTGTTGTAGAGTATAGGCTCTAGGGTGCAGGGACTTCAGTAGTTGTGGCACGTGGACTGAGTTGCCCGTGTATGTGGAATCTTCCTGGACCAGAGATCACACCCATGTCCCCTGCATTGGCAGGCAGATTCTTAACCACTGAACCACCAGGGAAGTCACCACATTTTTAATTATAAGCAGTACCATAACATTATATAATCTTTCAAAACTCGATTTTTTTGTTTGTAAAATCTAATTCCTTTTTAGATCTAAGATCTAAAAACCTTTCTAGAAAATATCTGAATTTGTTTCAAAGTTAAATATTTTTCCTCCAAGTATATTTCTAAGGACTCAAGTTCAAACCCTTGCACTACTCTGAACTCCTTCTCTTTTTTTCATATGGAGAATTACCTGAATTGACTTGATTCTGAATCAAATCTGAATTCTATTAATTCTTTTCTTTCTATACCTATTCCCAGGCTTTTGTTTCCTCAACTCTAGATCATTAAAGGTGGTTTTTGACTGGATTCCTTCTTTCTAATTTCTTTACTCTATAATCTGTCTTATAAACCTCTTTAATGTATCATTACCCTTCTCAAAAATATTGACTGACTCTACATTCTATAGCAGAGGCCTCAAACTGGAGCCTCAACGTTGGATATAATCTGCAAATTTGTTGTATTAAAACTCTCCGGTATTCAGAACATTGTGTTTTTGTCTTGTTTTATTTTAAATTTTATTTATTTATGGCCCTGCTGGGTCTTTGTTACTGCCCATGGACTAGTTGTGCAAGCGAGAGCTACTCTCTAGTTGTGCAAGCTTCTCATTGCCGTGGCTTCTCTTGTTGTGGAACTTGGGCTCTAGGCATTCAGAGTTCAGTAGTTGTGGCATGCAGGCTCACTAGTTGCAGCCCATGGGCTCTAGGGCCTGGGCTCAGTAGTTATGACACACAGGCTGAGTTGCCCCACAGCACGTGGAATCTTCCGAGACCAGGGATTGAACTCGTGTCCCCTGCACTGGTAAGCAAATTCTTAACCACTGGACCACCAGGGAAGTCAGGAACATTGTTTTTTAATTAGTTGGAATCCTTTAGATGCTTCACTGACTTGTGTTACTTGCCTGGTCTCCAGGTTTCCAAGTATGACTGAGCAGACTTAATTGTATAACTCCAGAGGGACAATGCATATACCACCTCCTAGAGTTGTACAATACACAATCTGCACAATCAGCACTACTCAACCTGGTAGTCCAGCTAAAACCTATGGACCTTTGAGGCTCTACACACATACTATCTATCTATCTATCTATATATCTATATATATATATATATAATCCCCCCCCCGCCCCCGCCCCGCTGCTCAGCATGTGGGATCTGAGTTCCCTGACCAAGGATTGAACCCATGCCCCCTGCAATGGAAGAGCAGAATATTAACCATGGGACAGCTGGGGAAATCTGTCTAAACTCTAATCTCTACAATATGAGAAAGAAAACTGATATCTTGTCTCACCTTGCCTACCATAATAGCTACTGAAGCACATCCTGTACCACAGCCTGCAAAAGGCTGACATTCCTAAAAGCCTTGCTTGCTAAGACAAGTCATGAAAAACAGGAATATTCTAAAAGCCTTGAATTCCAAGATAAGCCATAGAGTTGTTTTTTCTTCAAAAGACAGAAACATCTTTTTTCTCTTTTTATCAAAATGGAACCAAAATTTACCCAATCAGAACTGCCCACTACCATATAACAATCTGAGTTATCACCTGACCTTGTGATTTTTTACACAAATGCTTCTTATGTTCTTGATTATGTCTCCTTTGCAAATGTAAGTTAAAACTCTAGTCAGTTCTTCAATTTTTCTTTGAGTTTTGCGGAATAAAGTGCAAAAACCCTTAAATCATAATTCCAAGTTCTTCTAATGTGGACCCTAAAGTTTTCTCCTTTGCGTAAATATTATACTTGAGACAAAATTACTTATTTCCCTCTTAAGATAATCTTCTGAATTCTTTGTTGTATTTCCCCTTCCCCTGATCCTTCTGCTCTCCTCTTAACCTACATCATTTCCATTCTTTAAGGCCCATTTCAGTCCCTCCTTCTTCACCAAGTCTTCTTAGTCCTTGTAGTTTTCATCCTTTCCCCCCTAATTCTTTCTGCCTTTATAGTCTACTTTATTATTTATTTGACACTGTGTACTTCCTATATGTATTTGTATTTTTCTTATTCTTTTTAAATTATTTTTTTCTTATAAAAGTAAAATTTTCAATTTAAAATACAAAAGTAGAAAGGAACAAAATGAAATACTGTAACACTTGTAGTAAAACAATAAATACCAAAGAAAGCTAGTTGAATATTTGTATTATCTTGGGTTAGATAAGGGTCCTCTAGTCTGATGCCAAAATGTATAGATCTTAAATTTAGGAAACATCTGACTTTGTAGAAGTGTTGCATTTATATAAATATTTGTTCCATGGAATAAAACATGAAGTATCTTTCTTGTTAGGTTACTTTTCAACTTTTAGAAATGTGCCTGTGCTGGTTCTGTTGATTTCAGAAGGGGCTGATTTCCTTGTTGAAACATGGGAAAAAATGGCCAGCCTCTCTGGGCCTTGATTCATAGCAGCACATATCTCTACAAAGCACTGTTACTGTTGTGAAAGTGAAAGTCACTCAGTTGTCCAACTCTTTGCGACTTCATGGGAATAGTCCATGGAATTCTCTAGGCCAGAATACTGGAGTGGGTAGCCTTTCCCTTCTCCAGGGGATCTTTCCAAACCAGTGATTGAACCCAGGTCTCCTGCATTGCAGGTGGATTCTTTACCAGCTGAGCCACAAGGGAAGCCCAAGAATATGGGAGTGAATAACATATCCCTTCTCCAGGGGATTTTCCCAACCCAGGAATCGAATCGGGGTCTCCTGCATTGCAGGTGGATGATTTACCAGCTGAACTATCTCGGAAGTTACTATTGTAAAGAGAGAGAAAAATGGGTAGAACCTTGATACTTATGATAGAAACTGTCAGCATTTACTATAGCCTTTGGATTTGGACAGAGTCTGAACAGTTCCAGGAAGAATCTAATGGAAATTTTGTGAATGCAGAGAATGAAACTACTAAACAGTACATGTGAGTTAATCACTATTCTTTTAGTCTTAGGGCTAAAGAAAAGCTGTTGGAATAGTCATTAGTACTTTTGACATCTGAAGAAATCTACCTTGTTTTCCAAAAGCCAAAAAAGGAAGATATTTCCAAAAGAAGGAAAACATAGTAAAATCTCTGCATAATTTGTAACAAAGAAAGCACCTTCAAACTACCATGAATTACCACTCTAATCTGCTGGGTGGGCAAGGTCCAAATCCAGTTTGGGAGGTTCCCAGCTTCTGTAATCTCTGTGCACACTCTCCAGCCCCCACCCAGATGCTTCTTAGAGTTTTCATCCTCTGTCATAAACAATTTCCTCAAACTTATGTAAAATGTAAATAAAAGTTTCTTTAGTATGCTGTTATATTTATTGATCTATAATCCAAGTAATAAATATTGATCTGTAATCCAAGTAGGTAATGGTGAATTTTTTGTGCAAATACAACAGAGTGTTGAGAAAGTCCTGTTGCCTTCCCTATCAGATCAAGAACGTTGATGTTTAGGAATGGCAGTTTGGTTGGCTTGAGATAAGTGGTGAACAGTGCAGCATGATGGAAATTTGTGTTGGGCTAATTCTTTGAGAAAAAAAGACTTTTTTGCCCACATCAAAGGATGTGTATGGGATAGTTCATTAAATTTATAGAGGCACTAATGCCAGTTGAATCCCCCTTTTGTCACTGTACCCCTTCCAAACAAATTGTCAGCCCCAAGCCCAACTACATAAAAATTCTGGGGATGCCACTGCTGTAAACCTCTCTGGAAAATATATCCTCACCCTCATTTCCATTCTATCCTCCTTCAGAAGGCAGAGGTAAGTGAAGAAAGAAAATAATAATAATATCTATTAAGCACTTATTAGTGTCAGATGCTATTATATCTGCTTTTTATTTAACAACATATTTACTCTTCTCAACAATTTGGGAGACATGAACTATAATTGGTTTTATTTGCAGATGAGAAAACTGAGGTACAGACAAGCTAAGTAGCCTGCTTAAAGTCACTGTTAAAAAGCTATGTCAGGAATAACTGACATGGGACCTGAGTGAGGTAGAAATTACTAGGCAGTCAGCCTAGGACACTGAGATCTCAGTCTTTTTTTTTCAATAAACATCTCACTCATTAATCTAAAGCTATATTCTGTTCCAGTTTCCTGGCTTTCAGAAGAATGCCTCTCTGGTCTGGTAGGTCATAAAACATCCAGAAACAAGACAGGACATCTGTTAACTGCTGTCCAACTTATCAAGAAGAAAAATACCAGGTGGACCATTAACTCTTAGCCCATACATCTGGTCCTTAAACAATGGCCCGGGGTCATGAGAAAGGGTCACAGGATGGCAACTCAATATCTGAGGAGATTTAGAAACTGAGGATCAAAGGAAGCCATAAAGATGTCAAGTTAAACATTGTAACCTTTAAACTGATTGGTTAAAAATGACATATATTAAGAAAAGGGGCCAACAAAATGTACAGCTCACTACTAGCAAGCATATAAACTGCTGTAATTCCCACTTTTTCGGGCACCTCACCCCCTCTCAGTGTCTATGCTGAGAGCATTGTATTTTTCTTATATTCAAAATAAATTCTGTCTGCTTGTAACCGTGTTTTGCGTGTTTGTGAAGTTCATTCTTTGGCTCTGTGAACAATAACTCGGATTCCTGTTTCATGAGGACTTCCATGTTTACACCTGGGCTGGACTTTTGCTGAAACACTCTAAATTAAACTACTGAATAGTTGCTGAGTTGCCAAAAGGAAAGAATAATGCTGAGAACTGTACCTTGTCTGGACTAAGGATGAGATGTGTTCCATAACCCAATTGTATGTGTAAAACAATTTTACTCTCCAATCCAAACTCTAGGTAAACAAATGTAAGCCTGCATGAACTTCCCCCCTTTTTAGCATAAAATGCTCACCCACTTTCTTCAAGTGGAAGGAACTATTCTGGGTTCCTCTGGAATCTGAGATCTTCAAACTGCTATTCTAAGACCCGAAATAACCTACCTTTTTGCCCTCTTTGTAGCTTGGGGTCCCTTCCGCTAATAGTCACCAAGCTAAGTACTGGTTGAGCCACAGTTCTAACCCAGGCAGTGTGGCTTCAGAATCCATACACTTACCTACTACACCAGGAACAAAGTGTGGGTTGGTGGTGGGGTGGAGGAGGAGGTTCAAAGAAATGACAACTGCCATTTACTGAACACTTTTGTACTATCCTCAGAACCACCCTATAAATCTGTAAAATAGGCCTTGGAGAGGTTAACTAATGTAAGTGACTCTGAAGTTGAGAATTTTCCTCATGGCTGCTGTGTTGTCTCTGCCTGAAGTTGTTCCTCCCATTTCTATTTTGCACAGAAACTTAGCCCCTAACTGTTCCTCCCACTCATTTTGATGGATCTAAGTCACCCAAATATTGGCTGCTAATCTGCAACAATTCTTTTCCCTTCCAAGAAGTTTTTCTGACCAACTATTCCCCAGACTAGCTGAATTTTTCTTGGCAATCCCCTCCCCCACCCTAGATAAACTTCTTTAAAATTTTTGCTCCTTCTTTCCCCAAGATAAACCATTCTTTAGCTCCTTCAGGAGGCTTCTCAAGCCTAACATTTTCTTGATAAAATTAAATGCAAAGCTTATGGTGCTCTGGCTGATTTTTTTTTCCACATTAATTTCCCTGAAGCCACATGGCCTGGGAAGTAATAGAACTCTGATTCAAAGCCTGATTATTTATTTGCTATACTATACTGATAATTTTCTATTTTAAAAGTTACTTGTTGACTTATTTGTTTGCAGTTTGAAATGCTATTTCTCATAGAAGTGATTTCATGGTCCAAAGCCAGCTCTTTAGGCTGTTATAACCACCCCAATCTACTATAAGTGGAGGAGACAAAGCAATAATGAAAGACTGGAAATGAGTGAATGAAAGCAGTCAGCTTTAGTAGGATGACTATATAATTTATTGTCAAATGAGGAGACTTTGGAGAGTGAAAGAGATGTTACTAATAATTATACTGTAACTATAGAAATAAACTGAGACTGTCTTGGACACACCAGGACATATATTTTCTCTAGACTTAGGTCACAACTGAATGACTTTCAGTAAGTCATAGTAACCTGCTTGAGCCTCAGTTTCTTCATTGTAAAATGGGAGAGTTGACACTAGTTCATGGAGTGGTTGTGAGAATTAGAGTGTATAGTACACACTTGAATTTAAAAGTATTATGGAAATACAACTATTTCATAATAATTATTGCTAATATGCTGACCATGGGAAATAGATGGGGGGACAGTGGAAACAGTGACAGACTTTATTTTTCTGGGCTCCAAAATCATTACAGATGGTGACTGCAGCCATGAAATTAAGACGCTTACTCCTTGGAAGGAAAGTTATGACCAACCTAGATAGCATATTAAAAAGCAGAGACATTACTTTGCCAACAAAGGTCCGTCTGGTCAAGGCTATGGTTTTTCCAGTGGTCATGTATAGATGTGAGAGTTGGACTGTGAAGAAAGCTGAGTACCAAAGAATTGATGCTTTTGAACTGTGGTGTTAGAAAAGACTCTTGAGAGTCCCTTGGACTGCAAGAAGATCCAACCAGTCCATCGTAAAGGAGATCAGTCCTGGGTGTTCACTGGAAGGACTGATGTTGAAGCTGAAACTCCAATACTTTGTCCACCTCATGCAAAGAGTTGACTCATTGGAAAAGACCCTGATGCTGGGAGGGATTGAGGGCAGGAGGAGAAGGGGACGACAGAGGATGAGATGGCTGGATGGCATCACCGACTTGATGGACATGAGTTTGAGTAAACTCTGGGAGTTGGTGATGGACAGGGAGGCCTGGTGTGCTGCGATTCACGGGGTTGCAAAAAGTCAGACACAACTGAGCGACTGAAATGAACTGAACTGAACTGAAGGTCTTTGGTATGTTGAGGCACTATCACACAGTATATTTATTAATTGTGAATTCACATTGCTCTCCTCTTTGATACTGTGTTTTCAACTGTGGTGAGAGAAAGCAAACCAAGCAGTAAAAGACCATAGGCACTCCATCCCCTCAGCAAGGCACACTAACAACCCAAAGAATAAATGCTATTTTCTTTCAGAAACCAAACCAAAACAAAACAAAAAACCACTTTTGAAACTGAATAGTAGATCCATTAAACTATAACTTGCTTGTCTAATAAATAGTAAGTTGTAACCTGCCTTCACTGATCAAGGTTGCTTTCATTGTTCTTGCAAACTGCATTCCCCTCAAGCTTCACTTACCTTAGACAATATTATCATAAGACTGCTTTAACCACCCCCTATAGATATCACCTCAACTTAAGGGTCATGATGTCAACTTAGGTAACAATTACCTAGTTGTTTTTCAGGAACTTGGAGCTAATTCTTGCCTAGTTCAAGCTGGCTGAGACTATGACCATGCAACTGGGCCTGCATGAATGTCTAATGGATGGCATTTGACGTCAGAAGGTCAGAAATTCCACCCTGAGAACATGCTAATGCCAACATTTTCTGAATATGCATCCTAGACAAGCCATGAGCTCAACTACATTAGTGCAGATCACGAATTACCTCACTTTTCTTTCCTCCAACCATCCTCCCACAAGCCTCACCACCCTAATTCCCTCTCTCGATGCAGGTGGATCTGAGACATGTTCTGCTGTCTCCTTCCTTGCTGCCTTATAAATAAACCTTTTCTCTGCTACAAACCTCAGCATTTCAGTATTGAGTTTGCTGCAAGCCAGTCAAATGAACCTGGTTTGGTGACACTTTACTTTTATCGAAGTACAAAATGAATCCATGTTGGTGAATGAAACATCAAATTTATAAACATAAACCCCAATCACCACATCAGTCAGATAAAGGTTCACAGATATTCAATCCCCATGAAGTCCTTGAGCCCAAGTCTCCAGTGAGTCAAGTTGACTTATCTTATCCTTTACTTATCCTATCCTTTGACTACTGCTCAAACATTTCCCCTGGATCTTCGTCCATGGTGGCACTAATTAGACCAATGTGTTTTTCAGCCTTTGTTGACTGTTCACTATTTCTCATGATATTATCTTCAGGAGGAAACCCATTTCTACAGGAACCAGTACATGCCTGAGAATTCTGTTTTGTGGACTTCACACACCTCTTTGGTCAGCTTCCAATGTGTCTTTGACTTACTGGTGCTCTGTTGGTCTCAAGTCTCAAGCTCTTAGTTTGGTTTTCATTCTCTTATCTCATGTATGAGAGCCAGCTCTTTCTGTGTTGCTGACCAGGGCAATTTTCCCACAGAACTGAAAATCCTTCAGATACCCACATCTACATGACCTTGTTCTTTGTTTTTTCAAGGCTTTTAACTAAACACAATTATTATTTTCAATTTTATGTGTTTCTTGCACACAATTATGATTCATTCCTTCATATGTTCAACAAATGTTCACTGAACACCTCATATATGACAGACTATATGTCCAGGTCTAGAGATAGTGAATGAGAAACAAAGTTTTTACTCTCAAGGAATTTATATTCAACTGGGGAACACAAAGAACCTACAAATTAATAGATAATATATTGAGTGGTAGTAGGAGCTGTGAAGAAAAGATAGAAAAGAAAGAAAAGATAGCGGGAAATAGGTAGTCCAGAGCTGGGGGGCAGTAATACAAAATAGTATACAGGGTGCTCAGGGAAAGCTTCACAAGGGAGGTGCCATCTGAATAAAGACCTGAAGGGAGTCAGGAAGGAAGTCATATGGAGAGGTGATGAAAGTGTTCCAAGCAGCAAGATGATTAAGTGCAAAGGTACTGGGGTGGAAGCATTCAAGGAATAGAAAGGAAGCCAGGATGGCTGGAGCTGAGAGTTCAAGGGGAAGAATATAAAGAAATGAGGTCAGGGAGATTAGGCCTGGGTTTTGTTTTTAAAATTATGAGTAATTGTAAAGTAATTAGCCTCCAACTAATAAAAATAAATGGAAAAAAATAAATAAAAAAAATAAAATTGTGAGTGAAATAGGATGCTACTGGAGGTTTTGAATCAGTATAAGATGATCAGACTTGCATTATAATAGTAGGAAAGATAGATACAGAGAAGTATAGAGATGAAATGGGAAGTTATTACAAAAATCTGGGCAAGAAATGATGATTGGGAGCAAAATGGCAACAGTGCAGTGGTACAAAATGCTCAGATTATGGATATATTGTTTTTTTTTTAATTTAGAGTGAATAAAATTCATTAAAGGATTCATGTACAGTTTGAGAGAAAGAAAAACATCAAAGATGGCTCCAAGATTTCTGCTCTAAACATGTAAGAGAAAATTTCTTCACTGAGGTAGGTAATGCTGTAGAAGGAGTAGGTTTGGGAAGTAATCAGTTGTGTTTAGATAAGTTGAGTTTTTGATGGGTGTCTGACATCCAAGTAGATATGTTGAATCAGCAGGAGTTCAGAGGAGAGGCCCAGGCATGGAGATATAAACTGAGGAATTAGCTTCCTTAGCTGATCTCTAAAGCTATGACAGCATATTAAAAACCAGAGACATCACTTTGCCAACAAAGGTCCATCTAGTCAAGGCTTTTTTCAGTATCATGTATGAATGTAAGAGCTGGACTATAAAGAAAGCTAAGTCAGAAAGATAAAGACCAATACAGTATACTAATGCATATATATGGAATTTAAAAAGACGGTAACAATAACACTATATGCAAAACAGAAAAAGAGACACAGATGTACAGAACAGACTTTGGGACTCTGTGGGAGAAGGCGAGGGTGGGATGTTCTGAGAGAATAGCACTGAAACAAGTATACTATCAAGGGTGAAGCAGATCACCAACCAGCCCAGGTTGGATGCATGAGACAAGTGCTCAGGGCTGGTGCACTGGGAAGACCCAGAGGGATCAGATGGGGAGGGAGGCGGGAGGGGGGATCGGGATGGGGAACACAAGTAAATCCGTGGCTGGTTCATGTCAATGTATGGCAAAAACCACTACAATATTGTAAAGTAATTAGCCTCAAACTAATAAAAATAAATGAAAATAATAATAATAATAAAAAAAAGAAAGCTGAGTGCCGAAGAATTGATGCTTTTGGACTGTGGTGTTAGAAAAGACTCTTGAGAGTCCCTTGGACTGCAAGGAGATCCAACCAGTTCATCTTAAAGGAGATCAGTCCTGGGTGTTCACTGGAAGGACTGATGTTGAAGCTGAAACTCCAATTCTTTGGCCACCTGATGTGAAGAGCTGACTCATTTGAAAAGACCCTGATGCTGGGAGAGATTGAAGGCGGGAGGAGAAGGATGAGATGGTTGTATGGCATCACTGACTCAATGGACATGAGTTTGAGTAAATTCCAGGAGTTGGTGATGAACAGGGAAGCCTGATGTGCTGCAGTCCATGGGGTTGCAGAGTCAGACATGACTGAGCAACTGAACTAAACTGAACTGAAAGCTATACATCTAAAGAACCTCTAAGGGGCAAGAGAAGGCAGAGACAGGAAGAGTTTCAAAGCATGGATTTCGTGGCACACAAGAATTTAGACGTTTGAGATGTAGAGAAATTAGCAAAGGATACTGAGAAGAATCAGTCAGTGAGAGAGAGGGGAATGTCACACAAGATAGGAGAGTGATGTCACACAAGCTAAGCGAAGAAAACAGTCAAAATCATCCTCTAAAACAGCAATCTCCAACCTTTTTGGCACCAGGGACCAGTTTCATGGAAGACAATTCTTCCACGGGCCGGGGTGGAGAAAGTGGATTTGGTTTTGCCCACCACTCACCTCCTGCTGTGCAGCCTAGTTCCTAAAAGGCCATGGACTGAAACCAATTCAGGGACCCCTTGCTCTGAAATAATATATATTTTTTGTTTCATCACATGGTATAAATTTACTTGCTTATCTCCTTCACTAGAGTATCAGGAACACATTGCATCCATTACTCTATCTCTCTTGACTTCCTACATTTGCATTTCAATCCCCTATGATGAAAATGACATTATTTTTTGGTGTTAGTACTAGAGGATCTTATAGTCTATCTCTAGTGCTATAGTTAGTTCAGTGCCTGCCACGCCTCATACTTTTTCCTGATGGGAATACTTTTGTTTGTTTTATAAAGCTTTTTATTTTGGAAAAAAATTGCATTAGAGAGAAGTTGCAAGAATAGTACCATGAACTCTGGAAACCCCTTCACCTATATCACCAATTATCAGTAAATATTATGCCATTTGCTTTTATCTCTCCATTTCAAACTGAGTTACAAACATCATGTCATCAGCTGATAAAGAATCTGTCTGCAATGCAGGAGATACCAGTTTGATTCCTAGGTTATGAAGATCAATCCCTGGAGAAGGGAAGGGCTACTGAGAAGGGTGGCTCAGTTGGTAAAGAACCTGCCTGCAATGCAGGAGACCTGGGTTCAATCCCTGGGTTGGGAAGATCCCCTGAAGGAGGGCATGGCAACCCACTCCATTATTTTTGCCTGGAGAATCTGCATAGACAGAGGAGCCTGGCAGGCTACAGTCCATGATGGGGTCCCAAAGAATCAGACACGACTGAGTGACTAAGCACAGCACAGCACAGAAATCTACCTCTCACATCTAATTAAATTAACGTCTATTATTTAAGAAAAGTGTTAGTCGCTCAGTCATGTTTGAATCTTGGCAACCACATGGACACTAGCCCACCAGTCTCTTCTTTCCATGGAATTCTCCAAGTAAGAATACTGGAAGGTAGTCATATCCTTCTCCAGGGGATTTTCCTGACCCAGTGATTGAACCTGGGTCTCCTATATTGCAGGCAGATTCTTTACTGTCTTAGCCACCAGGGAAAAAGATATTATCTTACAAAATCACAGTGTAATTGCTAAATGCAGGAAATTTAACATCAACACCCTGTTATTATTAATACACAATTCATATGCAAATCTTGGCAATTGTTCCAATAACCTGTATAACAATCCTTTCCCCTTCACACAATTCATTTTGTTCCTGTCCCTGTGTCCTTTCTGTCTCCCTTCATCTGGAACAATGCCTCAGACTTCAACTTATATAGCATTGATGTTTTTGAAGCACACAAACCAACAGATTTTTAGGATAGAAGTAGATTTTCTCAGTGTTTCCTTATTTTCAGATTTCCTCCAGTTTAAGCAGGAAAATACATAAGTCGTGTTGTATACAAATTAGAAACTCAGTGTTGGTTGAATCACTATTAAAGAAAGTAATTCACTAATTTCTTAAAGGAAGATGTCAAGTCAGAAACTGTGAGGGGTCTGAGATAGTCCCCTACTTACATGGGGGGTGGGGGGAGAGAGAGAAAGAGAGGGAAGGAGATGGGAGAAAAGTGAGGGAGGGAAAGAGAAACTAGTAGAAACATGAGGTCTCTGGATCAGAAATCAAAACATGATTTACCCACAGCACCAGAATAACACTGCAGCCAGGCAGCCAAGCCTACATGCACAGAGAGATCAAACTGTAGTTGAGGGACACAAATAGGGATCTGGGAGTTTACGTGGGAAGACAACCAGTTTTGTCCTTGATGTAAACTGATTTTCCTTAGGAATAGAAGGGGAGGAGTCTTGGATTTGTATCCTTGGGAAGCTGAATTATCTAAATGATCCCTGTGGAGAAGATAAAACCAGCCTCTCTGAGATTACAACCAGGGCTTTCTCCTCTTTTGGGGTGTACACAAGTGCTGTGCCATGCTCAGTCACTTTAGTCGTGTTCAACCCTTTGCAACCCCATTGACCATAGTCTGCCAGGCTACTCTGTCCATGGGATTCTTCAGGCAAAAATATTGGACTGAGTTGCCATGCCCTTTTCCCGGGGATCTTCCCGACCCAGAGGTCAAACTTACACTGCCTGCATTGCAGATGGATTCTTTGCCACTGAGTCAACATGGAAGCACACATGTAGGGAGATTCAGTTCAGTTCAGTCACTCAGTTGTGTCCGACTCTTTGTGACCCCATTTTTCACTCTCCTCTTCAACTTTCATCAAGAGGCTCTTTAGTTCTTCTTCACTTTCTGCCATAAGGATGGTGTCATCCGCATATCTGAGTATCTGTGTGGATATTTAACACATCCACTTGGAAATCCCAGTGAATGGCATTACCATTCACCCAATTTCCTCCTTCAGGAAACTGAAGGTCTGCTTTTTCCTTTCCTTTTCCATATCTGATCAATCACCAAATTCAATCAATTTTAACTTCTAAATATCTCTCTAATCTGTTCATTTTCTTCCATCTGTATTGCTGCCACCCTCTTTTGGCTACACCAAAGTCTCTCACTTGGATTAGTGCAACAGTCTTTTAAGTTGCCTTTCTGCTTTCAATTCCTATTTCCTCTACTGTATTTATCACACTACACCAGAATAAACTTTTCAACATGTAAATGTCAATAAAAATTTGCAGTGGACTTTCAATGAATTTCAAATAAAATTCAAATTTCTCATCCAGAACTCCAAGGCCACATGACCTGGACTTTGCCTAGCTCTCCCATCTTGTTTCAAAACATTATCCCTCTGACTCCATCTGGGTTCCTCCCTCAATGCTAGGTCTTTATTGTCTAAGAGCATCTACTTTGATTGTTTGACAATTTTTAAGTTTTCTTTCGGCTTTCATGTGTTTGGTTTTTTCTCAGTGTTCAAGTCTCAGGTGAAATGTCACTTCCTCAAAAAGCCTTCTCCAACCATGCCATCTGAAGTGCTCTCATGCTTATAGAAAACAAACATGGTTACTAGAGGGAAAGAAAGGGGAAGGGACACACTGGGAAGATTGGAATTGGCATACACACACTACTATGTAGGCCTTCTGTACAGCACAGGGAACTCTACTCAGTACTCTGTAATGGCCTATATGGGGAACCATCTTCGAAAAAGTGGTTATATGTATATGTATAGGGCTTCCCAGGTGGTACAGTGGTAAAGAATCCACCTGCCAATGCAGGGGATGCAAGAGACGCAGATTCAATCCCTGGGTTGGGAAGAGCCCCTGGATTACAAAATGGCATCATGTTTCAGTATTCTTGCCTGGAGAATTCCATGGACAGAGAAGCTTGATGGGCTACAGTCCATGAGGTCTCAGAGTCTGACACGACTGAGCATACACACATGTGTAGGTATAACTGATTCACTTTGTTGTACACCTGAAACTAACACAACATTGTGAATCAACCATACGCCAATAAATTTTTTTAATTTTAAAAATAAAATATACTTTACTGTCTGAGCCACTAGGGAAGCCCTAATATATGCTTTATATAACAGAAGAAGATACATATTTTCTTTCTGGCACTTACCATAATATGTAATTACATTCATCCATACATATATGTACAACATACAAAAGTGAAGTCACTTAGTCGTGTCGGACACTTTGCGACCCCATGGACTGTAACTTATCGGGCTTCTCTGACCATGGGATTTTCCAGGCAAGAATACTGGAGTGGGTTGCCATTTCCTTCTCCAGGGGATCTTCCCAACCCAGAGATTGAACCCGGGTGTCCTGCATTGCAGGCAGACGCTTTACCGTCTGAGCCACCAGGGAAACCCAGGTGAAAGAGAAAGTGAATGTCACTTAGTCCTGTCTGACCTTTTGCAACCCCATGGACTATAAAGTCCATGGAATTCTTCAGGCCAGAATATTGGAGTATTCTGAAGCCTTTCCCTCCTCCAGGGGATCTTTCCAACCCAGGGATCAAACCGAGGCCTCTCACATTGCAGGTGGATGCTTTACCAGCTGAGCCACAAGGGAAGCCCAAGAATACTGGTGTGGGTAGCCTATCCCTTCTCCAGTGGATCTTCTCGACCCAGGAAGTGAACTGGGGTCTACTGCATTGCAGGTGGATCCTTTACCAACTGAGCTATGAGGGAAGCCCATAGGGCTGATGTGTGGGGCTGAGGTGGGTGTTGGAGATAGACAATAAACAAACTCCTAAGTAGAGAGATACACATTTAATAGGTAGGTTAAATTCAGTTGCTCACTCATGTCTGACTCTTTGCAACCCCATGAACCGCAGCACGCCAGGCCTCCCAGAGTCCCAGAGTTTACTCATACTCATGTCCATTGAGTCGGTGATGCCATCCAACCATCTCATCCTCTGTCGTCCCCTTCTCCTCCTGCCCTCACTCTTTCCCAGTGTCAGGGTCTTTGCAAATGAGTCAGCTCTTCCCATCAGGTGGCCAAAGTACTGGAGTTTCAGCTTCAACATCAGTCCTTCCAATGAACACTCAGGACTGATCTCCTTTAGGATGGACTGGTTGGATCTTCTTGCAGTCCAAGGGACTCTCAAGAGTCTTCTCCAACACCACTGTTCAAAAGTATCAATTCTTTGGTGCTCAGCTTTCTTTATAGTCCAACTCTCAGATCCATACATGACCACTGGATAAACCATAGCCTTGACCAGATGGATCTTTGTTGGCAAAGTAATGTCTCTGTTTTTTAATATGCTGTCTAGGTTGACCATAACTTTTCTTCCAAGGAGTAACTGTCTTTTAATTTCATGGCTATAGTCACCATCTGCAGTGATTTTGGAAGCCCCCCAAAATAAAGGCTGCCACTGTTTCCACTGTTTTCCCATCTATTTGCCATGAAATGATGGGCCTCGATGCCATAATCTTAATTTTCTGAATGTTGAGCTTTAAGACAACTTTTTCACTCTTCTCTTTCACTTTCATCAAGAGGCTCTTTAGTTCTTCTTCGCTTTCTGCCATAAGGGTGGTGTCATCTGCATATCAGAGGTTATTGATATTTCTCCCAGCAATCTTGATTCCACCTTGTGCTTCCTCCACCTCAGCATTTCTCATGATGTACTCTCCATATAAATTAAATAAGCAGGGTGACAATATACAGCCTTGACATACTCCTTTTCCTATTTGGAACCAGTCTGTTGTTCCATGTCCAGTTCTAACTCTTGCTTCCTGACCTGCATACAGGTTTCTCAAGAGGCAGGTCAGGTGGTCTGGTATTCCCAACTCTTTCAGAATATTCCGCAGTTTATTGTGATCCACACAGTCAAAGGCTTCGGCATAGTCAATAAAACTGAAATAGATGTTTTTCTGGAATTCTCTTGCTTTTTTGATGATCCAGTGCATGTTGGCAATTTGATCTCTGGTTCCTCTGCCTTTTCTAAAACCAGCTTGAACATCTGGAAGTTCACGGTTCACATACTGCTGAAGCCTGGCTTGGAGAATTTTGAGCATTTCTTTACTAGCATGTGAGATGAGTGCAATTGTGAGGTAGTTTGAGCATTCTTTGGCATTGCCTTTCTTAGGGATTGGAATGAAAACTGACCTTTCCCAGTCCTGTGGCCACTGCTGAGTTTTCCAAATTTGCTGGCATATTGAATGCAGCACGTTCACAGCATCATCTTTTAGGATTTGAAATAGCTCAACTGGAATTCCATCACCTCCACTAGCTTTGTTCGTAGTGATGCTTCCAAAGGCCCACTTGACTTCACATTCCAGGATGTCTGGCTCTAGGTGAGTGATCACACCACTGTGATAATCTGGGTCCTGAAGATCTTTCCTGTACAGTTCTTCTGTGTATTCTTGCCACCTCTTCTTAATATCTTCAGCTTCTGTTAGGTCCATACCATTTCTGTCCTTTATGGAGCCCATCTTTGCATGAAATGTTCCCTTGGTATCTCTAATTTTCTTGAAGAGATCTCTAGTCTTTCCCATTCTATTGTTTTCCTCTATTTCTTTGTACTTGATATCTGAGGAAGGCTTTCTTATCTCTCCTATCTATTCTTTGGAACTCTGCATTCAAATGGGCATGTCTTTCCTTTTCTCCTTTGCTTTTCACTTCTCTTCGTTTCACAGCTATTTGTAAGTCCTTCTGAGACAGCCATTTTGCTTTTTTATATACATATACAATTGCATATTAAATGTGTAACTCACTACTTAGGAGTTTATTATCTATCTCCAACACCTACCTTGGGCTTCCCTGGTGGGTCAGCTGATAAAGAATCTGCCTGCAGTGCGGGAGACCTGAGTTTGATCCCTCCGTTGGGAAGATGCCTAGGAGAAGGGAACAGCTACCCACTCCAGTATTCTGGCCTGGAGAGTTACAGCCTAGGGGGTTGCAAAGAGTCAGACATGACTGAGCATCTTTCACTTTAACACCCACCTCAGCCCCACACATCAGCCCCTTCAGGGAAGGGAACTTGTTAGACTTTTCACCAGTGTATTCTTTTTAGCTAGAACAATGCCTTACATGTGATAAGAAATTAATAAACATTTATTTTAAAGACTTTAGCACTTTTCATTTTCTGTTTCATCCTCTAGTCACACTAGCTTTATTTGAGCTCTTAAAAAATGCCATGCAACTTTCTTTTTCAGCACCTTAGCATATCTTGTTTGTTCTGCCTAGAAGGTTCCCTGCCATCTTTCGTTTAGTTAACAGCTACCAATTTGTCAGGTCTTAGTGTAAATATAACTTCTTCAACTCTATTATCCCTGATATTCTAGACAAGTTGGGGTCATCATTATATAATCTCCTAATGCTTATATTTTTTCTTTAGAAGGCTTAAGAAAATTTGTAATTTAATTGTTGGTCTAATTCCTCTAGACTGTGTGCCTGCTAATTCACTTCAGTCATGTCGGACTCTGTGCGACCCTATGGTCTGTAGCCCACCAGGCTCCTCTGTCCATGGGATTCTCAAGGCAAGAATCCTGGAATGGATTGCCATGCCCTTCTCCAGGGGATCTTCCAGACCCAGGGATTGAACCTACATCTCTTAGGTCTCCTGCATTAGCAGGCACTTTCTTTACCACTTAGTGCCACTCCATGGGCCAAGTCTAGCCCACAACTTATTTTGTAAATAAAGTTTTACTGGAACACAGCAGCAAACAATCATTTAAGTATTGCTTATATAACTCCTCAAATATTTACATTCTGGATCTTTACAAAAAGAGTTTGCTGACATCTGCTCTAGACTAGACTGTAATCTCTGATAGGCCCAGGATACAATCTGTTTTTCTTATGTCTTCCCAGCACACTACTAAAAATTAAAGTATTAGTTGCTCAGTCATGTCTGACTCTTTTTGACCCATGGACTGTACTGTCCATGGAATTCTCCAGGCAAGAGTACTGGAGTGGGTTGCCATTTCCTTCTCCAGGGGATCTTCCTGACCCAGGGATGGAACCCCAGGTCCCCACATTGCAGGCAGACTCTTTACTGTCTGAGCCACCTGGGAAGCTCAATTTAAAAAATTAAAGGACTCCAGTTTAAAAAAAAAAAAGTAGTTAAATAAATGAATAGTAATCACTCAGCTAAGTACTTTGGGCTTCCCTAGTAGTTCAGACAGTAAAGCATCCACAGTGATCACACAGTGTGGAAAAGTAATGCTATATGCTTCTCACTTCACTGTAATGATAAGATATTATTCATTCTTCACTGCACTTATAAAATTGATCTTCACAGGTCTTTGTTTTGCTTATAATGCCAGCTAATGAAGATCTAGAGTTTAACTTTATTAATGCAAGCCTTTCTAGCTAACAAAAGAAGTCTCCAAAAGAATAAAAGAACACACTCCTTTCCCCTATAGCATAGGGGAAGAGATCTATTTCTGTCAAGTAAACTCGTTCAGAATATCTGAGTTCTTTTTTTTAATAACATTGTTAGATATTCACAAAAAAAAACAGTTTTTTTTTTTCCTGTGCAATATGGAGATGATGTGAATACTTATAATTATTTAGATCATGTTATATTTCTTGTTATTATAAATCTGTGCTTGGAAATACAACTTTTGAAGAGAGTCTTGTAAAACTACTGAGACTTAGAAAGTTAATTGCTACATCTCTAAAAATAACCTTTGGAGAAATGCTTGTCCTTTGAAGGTTTCAAGAACACACTAGTTTGGAGTTTTGTTGTTGTTCAGTCACTCAATCATGTCCAGTTCTTTGTGACCCCATGGACTGCAGCATGCCAGGCTTCCCTGTCCTTCACCATCTCCTGGAGCTTGCTCAAACTCAAGTCCATTGAGTCGATGATGCCATCCAACCATCTCACCCTCTGTCATCCCCTTCTCCTCCTGCTTTCAATATTTCCAGCATCAGGGTCTTTTCCAATAAGTCCACTCTTCACTTCAGGTGGCCAAAGTATTGGAGCTTCAGCTTCAGCATCAGTCCCTCCAATGAATATTCAGGGTTGATTTCCTTTAGGATTAACTGGCTTGATCTCCTTGCTGTCCAAGGAATTCTCAAGAGTCTTCTCCAACACCACAGTTCAAAAGCATCAATTCTTCAGCACTCAGCCTTCTTTATGGTCCAACTCTCACATCTATACATGACTACTGGAAAAACCATAACTTTGACTAGACAGAACTTTGTCAGCAAAATAATGTCTCTTCTTTTTAATTTGTTAGAAAGACTCATTTGACTAAATGACAGGTTATAATCATTTTTTTAAAGTTGATTTATAATGCTTTGTTAATTTCTGCTTACAGTAAACATTCAAAGGCACACACACACACACACACACACACATATATATGTATACATTTTAAAAATGTTCTTTTCCATTACAGTTCATCAAAGAATACAGAATATAGTAGAATATAGTTCTCTGTGCTATACAAAAGGACCTTGTTTTTTATCCATTCTATACATTAATATAATAGCTTGCATCTGCAGTCCATTTGAATTACAGTTCATTTGAACCCACATCTCCTACATTGCAGGCAGATTCTTTACCATCTGAACCACCAAAGCCCCATTATTTCATTTTGTAAATGCCTATTCACCCTTTAGTGGTAAATCAGTTGCCACTTCCTCAAGGAAGCCTTCTGAGCTTTCTTTGATTGTCAGATGCCCTATTCCTTAAATATCTTCTTCTCAGTCCTTTTTATCTTATTCCTTGATTCAGTTGCAATTTCCTGTTTATTTGGGTGACCATTCGATTACTGTTAGGTCCCCTACTAGAATGCAAAATCCATAGGAGGGTGAACTATGTATATTTTGACTCAACATTGATTACTCCGTGTCTGCCACAGTGCTTAGCCCATATTAAAAAAGATAAATATTCACTGCATAAATATTTTCACGCAATTATTTTTCAGTTCATTGGGAGTTAGACTCTGCTGCTACTGCTGCTAAGTCAGTGTCCGGCCCTGTGCGACCCCATAGACGGCAGCCTACCAGGCTCCTCTGTCCCTGGGATTCTCCAGGCAAGAACACTGGAGTGGGTTGCCATTTCCTTCTCCAATGCATGAAAGTGAAAAGTGAAAGTGAAGTCACTCAGTTGTGTCTGACTCCTAGCGACCCCATGGACTGCAGCCTACCAGGCTACTCCGTCCATGGGATTTTCCAGGCAAGAGTACTGGACTGGGTTGCCATTGCCTTCTCTAGATTTAGACTCTACTGACACTAATATTCTATATTTCTTCCTTATTCATGAGACTACCTCTGATTATACTGACCTCTATCCAGGTTAGATGCCCTGATTAATCACTACTATGGTATCTTCCAAGTATCTAACTCCTCTTCCCTTTGTCCTCTTTGCATGTTACTGGCTCCAGCCCTCTTCTTTGTATTTCTTATACCTGAGTATTGTTTACCTAAGTCCTGGTGGAGAAAATAAAAACAGGTGTATTGGTTCATAAACTCTAAATCTGACTGCACACCCTGGTGAACTTTGTGTGTGTGTGTGTGCTCAGTCACGTCCGATTCTTTGCAATCCCATGAACTATAGGCTCCTCTGTCCATGGAATTTTCCAGGCAAGAGTACTGGAGTGGGTTGCCATTTCCTTCTCCAGGGGATCTTCCCAACCTAGGGACTGAACCTGAGTCTGTGGCATCTCCTGCACTGGCAGGCAGATTCTTTACCACAGTGCCACTTGGGAAGCACAATCGTCTTTATGCTTCCTGGCAATTCTACTTTATTTTGACATGCAATCTCTGTCCTTCTGTTTTTTATTTTTATTTTTTTTTGTGAACTATCATTCACACAAAACTGAATATAACATATATAGAAAACTAAATACAAGTATATGAAAAGGTGCTCAACATTGCTCATTATTAGAAAAATGCAAATTAAAACTATAATGAGATACCACCTCACACCAGTCAGAATGTGATGGCCATCATCGGAGTCTTCAAACCATAAATGCTGGAGAGGGTGTGGAGAAAAGGAAACCTTCTTGCACTGTTGGTGGAAATGTAAATTGATACAGCCACTACGGAAGATAGTATGGAGATTCCTTAAAAAACTAGAAATAAAACCAACATATGACCCAGCAATCCAACTACTAGGCATTTACACTGAGGAAACCAAAACTGAAAAAGACACACGTACCCTATGTTCATTGCAGCACTATTTACAACAGCTAGAGCATGGAAGCAACCCAGATGTCCACTGACATATAAATGGATAAAGAAGTTGTACATACACACAATGGAATATTACTTAGCCATAAAAAGGAACACATTTGAGTCAGTTCTTATGAGGTGGATGAACCTAGAACCTATTATACAAAGTGAAGTGAGTCAGAAAGAGAAAGATAAATATTGTATTCTAATGCACATATACGGAATTTAGAAAAATGGTACTGAAGAATTTATTTACAGGGCAGCAATGCAGAAACAGACATAGAGAATAGACTTATGGACAAGGGGAGAGGGGATGAGAGGTGAGATGTATGGAAAGAGTAACATGGAAACTTACATTAGCATATGTAAAATATATAGCCAACAGGAATTTGCTTTATGGCTCAGGAAACTCAAACCGGGGCTCTGTATTAACCTAGAGGGGTGGGATGGGAGGGAGATGGAAGGGAGGTTCAAAATGGAGGGAATATATGTAGACCTATGGCCCATTCATGTTGAGGTTTGACAGAAAACAACAAAATTTTCTAAAGCAATTATCCTTCAACAAAAAAAGCAAATTAAAAAAATTAAAAAAAAATAAGTTCTGGTACATATATACAATGGAATATTACTCAGCCATAAAAAGGAGTGCCTTTGAGTCAGTTTTAATGAGGTGGATAAACCTAGAACCTATTACACAGAATGAAGTAAGTCAAAAAGAGAAAAACAAACATCTTATACTAATGCATATATATGGACTCTAGAAAGACGGTACTGATGAAATTATTTACAGTGCAGCAATGGAGACAGACAAAGAGAACAGACTTATGGACACAGGGATGGGGGAGAGGAGGCAGGAGAGGGTGGGATGTATGGAGAAAGTAACATGGAAACTTACATTACCATATGTAAAATAGATAGCCAATGGGAATTTGCTGTATGGCTCAGGGAGCTCAAACTGGGACTCGGTAACAACCTGGAGGGCTGGGATGGGGAGGAAGCTGGGAGGGAGATTCAAGAGGGAAGAGACATATGTATAACTATGGCTTATTTATGTTGATGTTTGGCAGAAACCAACACAATTCTGTTAAGCAATTGTCCTTAATTTAAAAAAATAAATTCATTAAAAAATTTTAAAGCACTTATACATCTATAATTCTGCTTAAGAACCAAAACATTACCAGTACCCTTAAGGAAGAATGACCACAGAATTTTTTTTTTTTAAACTGGAAAGCTTTTGAGAGTTAAAAGATATGTCAAATGGACAAGAAACAGTAACAAGATGTGTCCAACAAGACATTCCCAAGCAAATTGAACACACGGCTGTCCTATTTAAAAGCCCCTTCTGTGCTTCATTCAGATTGCACACCTTTCTTGAATTTTGTGTTATCTTATTTTTTGTTTCTTTATACTACATATATATTTCTAAACAATATGTTGTTTCCTTTTGTCTGTGTTTAAGCATAAAGTAAATTGAATCACACCACATATCTGTGTCTTTTATGTAACAATGTTTCTGAGATTTATCCATTTATCCATGGTATGAGTATCTGTAGTCCATTCAGGTTTTTCTCCTTTATTCCACTGATGAATATACCACAATTTAACAGTTCTACTGTGTATTACACTTCTTTTTCTTGGGGATGGTCTTGATCCCTGTCTCCTGTACAGTGTCATGAACCTCTGTCCATAGTTTATCAGGCACTCTGTCTATCAGATCTAGTCCCTTAAATCTATTTCTCATTTCCACTGTATAATCATAGGGATTTGAATTAGGTCATACCTGAATGGTCTAGTGGTTTTCCCTACTTTCTTCAATTTAAGTCTGAATTTGGCAATAAGGAGTTCATGAACTGAGCCACAGTCAGCTCCCAGTCTTGTTTTTGCTGACTGTATAGAGCTTCTCCATCTTTGGCTGCAAAGAATATAATCCATCTGATTTCGGTGTTGGCCATCTGGTGATGTCCGTGTGTAGAGTTTTCTCTTGTGTTGTTGGAAGAGGGTGTTTTCTATGACCAGTGCGTTCTCTTGGCAAAACTCTATTAGCCTTTGCCCTGCTTCATTCTATACTCTAAGGCCAAATTGCCTGTTACTCCAGGTGTTTCTTGACTTCCTACTTTTGCATTTCAGTCCCCTATAATGAAAAGGACATATTTTTGGGGTGTTCATTTAGAATGTCTTGTAAGTCTTCGCAGAACCATTCAACTACAGCTTCTTCAGCATTACTGGTTGGGGCATAGACTTGGATTACTGTGATATTGAATGGATTGCCTTGGAAATGAACAGAGATGATTCTGTCATTTATGAGACTGCATCCAAATACTTCATTTCAGACTCTTTTGTTGACTATGATGGCTACTCCATTTCTTCTAAGGGTTTCTTGCCCACAGTAGTAGATATAATAGTCATCTGAGTTAAATTCACCCATTCCAGTCCATTTTAGTTCTCTGATTCCTAAAATGTTGACATTCACTCTCACCATCTATTGTATGACCACTTCCAATTTGCCTTGATTCAGGGACCTAACATTCCAGGTTTCCTATGCAATATTGCTCTTTACAGTATTGGACCTTGCTTCTATCACCAGTCCCATTCACAACTGGGTGTTGTTTTTGCTTTGGCTCCATCTCTTCATTCTTTCAGGAGTTATTTTTCCGCTGATCTACAGTAGCTTATTGGGCACCTACCGACCTGGGGAGTTCATCTTTCAGTGTCCTATCTTTTTGCCTTTTGATACTGTTCTTGGGGTTCTCAAGGCAGGAATACTGAAGTGGTTTGCCATTCTCTTCTCCAGTGGACCACATTTTGTCAGAACTCTCCACCAGGACCCATCTGAGTTGGGTGACCCTACATGGCTTGGCTTAGTTTCTCTGAGTTAGACAAGACTGTGGTCCATATGATTAGATTGGTTAGTTTTCTGTGATTGTGGTTTCAGTCTGTCTGCCCTCTGATGCTCTCTCTCAGTGCTGATCGTCTTACTGGCGTTTCTCTTACCTTGGACATGGGATATCTCCTCACGGCCACTGCTACTGACCTTGGATGTAGGGTATCCCCAAGAAAAAGAAACACAAAAACAGCAAATGGCTGTCTGAAGAGGGCTTACAAATAGCTGTGAAATGAAGAGAAGCAAAAACCAAAGGAGAAAAGGGAAGATATATCCATTTGAATGCAAAGTCCAAAGAATAGCAAGGAGAGGTAAGAAATCTTTCCTCAGTGATTAGTGCAAAGAAATAGAGGAAAACAATAGAATGGGAAAGACTAGAGATCGCTTCAAGAAAATTAGAGATACCAAGGAAACATTTCATGCAAAGATGGGCTCAATAAAGGATAGAAATGGTGTGGACCTAACAGAAGCAGAAGATATTAAGAAGAGGTGACAAGAATACACAGAACTGTACAAAAAAGATCTTCACTACCTAGATAATCACGATGGTGTGATCACTCACCTAGAGCCAGACATCCTGAAATGCAAAGTCAAGTGGGCCTTAGAAACTATCACTATGAACAAAACTAGTGGAGATGGTGAAATTCCAGTTGAGCTACTTCAAATTCTAAAAGATGATGCTGTGAAAGTGCTGCACTCAATATGCCAGCAAATTTGGAAAACTCAGCAGTGGCCACAGGACTGGAAAAGGTCAGTTTTCATTCCAATCCCTAAAAAAGGCAATGCCAAAGAATGCTTAAACCACATAATTGCACTCATCACACACGCCAGTAAAGTAATGCTCAAAATTCTTCAAGCCAGGCTTCAGCAATACATGAACCGTGAACTTCCAGATGTTCAAGCTGGTTTTAGAAAAGGCAGAGGAACCAGAGATCAAATTGCCAACATCTGCTGGATCATCAGAAAGGCAAGAATTCCAGAGGAATATCTACTTCTTCTTTATTGACTATGCCAAAACCTTTGACTGTGTGGACCACAATAAACTGTGGAAAATTCTGAAAGAGATGGGCATACCAGACCACCTGACCTGCCTCTTGAGAAACCTGTATGCAGGTGAGGAAGCAACAGCTAGAACTGGACGTGGAACAACAGGCTGGTTCCAAATAGGAAAAGGAGTATGTCAAGGCTGTATATTATCACCCTGCTTATTTAACTTATATGCAGAGTACATCATGAGAAACATTGAGCTGGAGGAAGCACAAGCTGGAATCAAGATTGCCAAGAGAAATATCAATAGCCTCAGATATGCAAATGACACCATCCTTATGGTAGAAAGTGAAGCAGAACTAAAGAGCCTCTTGATGAAAGTGAAAGAGGAAAGTGAAAAAGTTGGCTTAAAACTCAACATTTGGAAAACTAAGATCATGGCATCTGGCGAATAGTTGGGGAAACAGTGGAAACAGTGGCAGCCTTTATTTTTTTGGGCTTGCAAAATCGCTGCAGATGGTGACAGTAGCCATGAAATTAAAAGATGGTTACTCATTGGAAGGAAAGTTATGACCAACCTAAACAGTGTGTTAAAAAGTAGACATTACTTTGCCAACAAAGGTCCGTCTGGTCAAGGCTATGGTTTTTCCAGTAATGTATGGATGTGAGAGTTGGACTATAAAGAAAGCTGAGTGCTGAAGAATTGATGCTTTTGAACTGCAGTGTTGGAGAAGATTCTTGAGAGTCCCTTGGACTGCAAGGAGACCCAACCAGTCCATCGTAAAGGAGATCAGTCCTGGGTGTTCATTGGAAAGACTGATGTTGAAGCTGAAACTCCAATACTTCGGCCACCTCAGGCGAAGAGCTGACTCATTTGGGAAATATTAAAGGCAGGAGGAGAAGGGGTCGACAGAGGATGAGATGGTTGAATGGCATCACGGACTCAATGGAGAAGTTTGAGTAAACTCCGGGAGTTGGTGATGGACATGGAGGCCTGGTGTGTTGTGGTCCATGGGGTCAAGAAGTGTCGGACGTGACTGAGCAACTGAACTGAACTGTGTATTGACACAAGGCATTTTTTAGATGGGACTCACACCTGATATTGCATTAGTATTCTTGTATTTTCTCCTGATGTGCACATCTTGGGGTTCTGATCTAGGTATAGAATCACTGGGCTTAAGGTTCTGCACATGTTCAACTTTACTCTGTGACACAGAACTGTTTCACACAGTGGTTGTACCAATTTCCACTAGCAATGAAAGTTCTCATTTCACAACTTTGCCAAGCCAACACTTGGTAACATCAGATTAAAATTATTTTGCTAGTTCAATGCCCAAGAAATGCTATCTCACTGTGTTTTTAATTTGCATTCCTTCATTTCTAAGAGGTTGTGCATTTTTCCACATGTTTATGGTTTCTATTTTATAAAAAGCCTTTTACCCACTTCTCTATGTGTTAATTTTTCTTTTTTATTTGTATAAATTTTTTGCATATTCTGTACATTAGTCTTTCAGTTATATGATTTGCAGTCTTTTTTTGTTTATGATTACCTTTCACTTATAGTGTCTTTCCATCAATAGATGTTCTTAATTTTAATGTGATTCAATTTGTCAGTCTTTTCCCTTGTGTGTGTGTGTGTGTGTGTGTGTTGTATTAGAAACATTTGCTTACTTTGAAGTCTTAAACTATTTTCCTATTTTGTCTTCCAAAAGTTTTATAATTTTGCCTCTCACATTTAAGGCTTTAATTTACTTAGAACTCTTTTGTTTGAGTACCACTTACTAGGAGCCATCCTCTCTCCACTGATCTGTAGGGCTGTTTTACACATGCAAGTGACTTTCTTCTAGGCTCTCATTTTTTTTCCATTGATTTCCTGCCCCCCCCCCCAGTCTTATAGCTAATACTGAATTATTTTATTTTATTTTTTTATTCTAAATTATTTATTTTAATTGGAGGCTAATTACTTTACAATATTGTAGTGGTTCTTGCCATACATTGACATGAATCAGCCACGGCTGTACATGTGTTCCCCATCCTGAACCCCCCTCCCACCTCCCTCCCCATCCCATCCCTCAGGATCATCCCAGTACACCAGCCCTGAGCACTCTGTCTCATGCATTGAACCTGGGCTGGCAATCTGTTTCATATATGATAATATATATGTTTCAATGCTCTTCTCTCAAATCATCCCACCCTCACCTTCTCCCACAGAGTCCAAAGGACTGTTCTTTACATCTGTGTCTCTTTTGCTGTCTTCATATAGGGTCATTGTTACCATCTTTCTAAATTCCATATATATGTGTTAGTACACTGTATTGGTGCTTTTCTTTCTGACTTACTTCACTCTGTATAATAGGCTCCAGTTTCGTCCACCTCATTAGAACTGATTCAAATGAATTCTTTTTAATGGCTGAGTAATATTCCATTGTGTATATGTACCACATTTTTTTTTTTTTTATCCTCCCCACCTCCCTCTACCACAACTTTCTTATCCATTCATCTGCTGATGGAATCTAGGTTGCTTCTGTGTCCTAGCTATTTTAAACAGTGCTGCAATGAACATTGGGGTACATGTGTCTCTTTCAATTCTGGCTTCCTCAGTGTGCATGCCCAGCAGTGGGATTGCTGGGTTGTATGGCAGATCTATTTCCAGTTTTTTAAGAAATCTCCAAACTGTTCTCCGTAGTGGCTGTACTAGTTTGCACTCCCACCAACAGTGTAAGAGGGTTCCCTTTTCTCCACACCTCTCCAGCACTTATTGTTTGTAGACTTTTTGATAGCAGTCATTCTGACTGGCATGAGATGGTACCTCATTGTGTTTTGATTTGCATTTCTCTGATAATGAGTGATATTGAGCATCTTTTCATGTGTTTGTTAGCCAGCTCTATGTCTTTTTGGAGCAATGTCTGTTTAGTTCTTTGGCCCATTTTTTGCTTGGGTCATTTATTTTTCTGGAATTGAGCTGCAGGAGTTGCTTGTGTATTTTTGAGATTAATTCTTTGTCAGGTGCTTTGTTTGCTATTATTTTCTCCCACTCTGAAGGCTGTCTTTTCACCTTGCTTATAGTTTCTTTCATTGTGCAAAAGCTTTTAAGTTTAATTAGGTCCCATTTGTTTATTTTTGCTTTTATTTCCATTACTCTGGGAGGTGGGTCATAGAGGATCCTGCTGTGGTTTATGTCAGAGAGTGTTTTGCCTATGTTTTATAGTTTTATAGTTTAATAGTTTCTGGTCTTACGTTCAGATCTTTAATCCATTTTGAGTTTATTTTTGTGTATGGTGTTAGAAAGTGTTCTAGTTTCATTCTTTTGCAAGTGGTTGACAAGTTTTCCCAGCACCACTTGTTAAAGAAATTGTCTTTTCTCCATTGTATATTCTTGCCTCCTTTGTCAAAGATAAGGTGTCCATAGATACGTGGATTTATCTTTGGGTTTTCTATTTTGTTCCATTGATCTATATTTCTGTCTTTGTGCCAGTACCATACTGTCTTGATGACTGTGGCTTTGTAGTAGAGCCTGAAGTCAGGCAGGTTGATTCCTCCAGTTCCATTCTTCTTTCTCAAGACTGCTTTGGCTATTTGAAGATTTTTGTATTTCCATATAAATTGTGAAATTATTTCTTCTGAAAAGCACCACTGGTAGCTTGATAGGGATTGCATTGAATCTATAGATTGCTTTGGTTAATATACTCATTTTCACTGTATTGATTCTTCTGATCCATGAACATTGTATATTTCTCCATCTATTTGTGTCCTCTTTGATTTCTGTCATCAGTGTTTTATAGTTTTCTATATATAGGTCTTTTGTTTCTAATACTGCATTTTTTTAAAAAGCAGAGTATTTTACTGTGGTTGTCCCTTTTTGTTCTTCAATAATAATTTTAGAACCAGTTTGTCAAGTTATAAGTTAATCTTAGAAGATTTTAGAGAAAATCAATTAATCCTTCTTATTCAAAATCATGGTACATCTCTTTTTAGATTTTTAAAAATGTATTTCAATATGAGCTTATATCAACCCCCCCCCCCCAAAAAAAAAAGGTGTATACCTTTTGTTAGATTTGTTCCTAAGCCCTTGAAATTTTTTGTAAAATATTTCTTTGGATGTATTCCTCCCAACTTTTCATTAGCAAAAAAAGAAAAAAAAAAAATTCAAATAATACAATAAATAACTGTATTCATATAGATTCATTCACTATTAATTTTACCCATATTTGTTTTAATGTCTCTGTGCCTGTAATTTTAAAAAAAATATTTATTTATTTTGTCATATTATTTGTTCATTTATTTTTGGCTGTGCAGGGTCTTTGTTGCTGCATGGGTTTTTCTCTAGTTGTGGCAAACAGAGGCTACTCTGTTATTGCAGAGCACGGGCTCTAGGGTGCACAGGCTTCAGTAGCTGTGGTTCCCAGGCTTTGGGGCACAGGCTCAATAGTTGTAATGCAAGGGCTTAGTTGCTCCGTGGCATGTGAGATCTTTCTGGACCAGGAATTGAACACACATCTCTTGCACTGGCAAGCGGACTCTCTACCACTGAGCCACCAGGGAAGCCCTCTGTGTGTAATTTTTTTTGTTGTGCCATTTTCACAAACTTCAAGTGGTAGATTCTTCATTTAAAACTAGGACATTTAAAAATGACCTTAGAAAGTTTTCCAATGAAATATTTAATAATTGCCCATTTCTTACCTTTTACTTTGTCTTGACCAAACTTTAGTAAGACTTCATTTTTTCTTTTTTCCCTATAGAATCCTGAATCCTTGCCCCAAGCCTGAGCAAGGATGTACAAGAGAAGTGGAACGTGGCCCTCTTATCAGCTTTTCATGGCAATCAGCTGACCACAGCTAGATCCTTTTCCTGTCACATGTTACTGGTCTTTCCTCTTGCTTATCCAGCTTTCCCTTAAAAATTCAGCTTATCTCTGCTTCCCTTCCTTTACCCTACAAAAGAATAATCTTTTTTATGTTTGGTTTAAAAAGATTTATTTATTATTTCTTAGGCTGCATTGGTCTTAACTGCAGTATGCAGGATCTTCGTGTGTCATGTGGGATCATTCGTTGTGGTGCATGGCCTCTCTAGCTGTGGCATGAGGGTTCAAGAGTTGTGGCATGCGTGCTCTCTCTAGTTGTGGCCGAGGCTCCAGAGCTTGTGAGTTTCAGTAGTTTCACTGCTTGGGCTTAGTTGCTCCATGACATGTGGGATCTTAGTTCCCTGACCAGGAATCAAATCTGCATCCCCTGTATTGCAAATCAGATTCTTAACCACTGGACCACCAGGGAAGTCTCTCTGTTTCATTTTTAAGTATTTACAGATTCCTGAGATCAGGGTGTTTTCCCCTTTGCACTAGATTTTCTTTATAATTGAAGTCTTTTCTTAAGTCCAAATTTGTTTTTATTTGGCATTTCCCTGCTTCAGACCTGGAATCAGCTTTTTTTTTTTTTTTTTAAGAAAATGATTTCTTAAAAGGAAATGGTTCTTTTTACTTTATATGTTTCTCTTGTCATGTATATTTATGCTTTTTATCTAACCATTTGAAACTAAGTGGACATACCAGGATACATCACCTCTAAATATCTCAAGCAACCATCTCTTAGGAAGAAGGGGAGTCTCCTTTATAGATTGTGGGGTAACCACAATCTGTTACCCCACCAACAAGCATTAATTATAATTTTACAATACCATTTTCCCCAAGGGTACCCAAAACTTTTTATTGATGATTTTTTTTTGTTTGTTTCTCCTACCCAGAATCCAGTCAATATTCATCCATTATATTTGGTTTTCTGGTTTTTTAGTCATTTTTAATCAAGAACATTAGCCCCACTTTGTTTGTTCTTTCTGACATTGACCTTTGAAAACTATACTTAACTATTTATATGTATTATAGGATACAGCAAATAAGAAAGCACATTAAGAGTAAAGTGCAAGAGAAATGAGATACAAATATAAAATAGTAGAAAATCATAATGTTAAATTTAAACTGACAGTATCAATATAAACTCTAGATTTGAAAATGATATCACATTCGAATTTTGTTCTCTGAAGTGCCCTAGAAGCAATAACTCTCCAGTACCATTGAGCAAACCTAGTGACCAGATTATAGTTTCTAAATATGACTCCTCACTAAAAGGAATCATTGCGTTTTACTGGGAAAAAAGGGGTGTTTTCAGGTCTGAGGCATTGAAGTATAATATAAATATAAAATGTCTTGTTGAGACCTTAAAACTATATTTCCTGGTTTTAAATCATGGCTCTATCATTTGCAAATTTAGCAAAAAATAGGCAGAAAACATTAACTTCTCTGTTTCATTGTCTTTATCTATAAAGTAGGTGAGAATAATAATAGTTCCAAAAATTTTTTCAGAAGATTAAATAACAATACTTGCAAAAAATTCTTAGAATGGTAACAGAAACATAATAGTAATCAAGAGATATTAGTTGTTATTATCATTATTTTTTTAAATTTTTGTTTATTTATTTATTTTTTCAGTGGGTTTTGTCATACATTGACATGAATCAGCAATAGATTTACACGTATTCTGTTATTATCATTATTATTTTTGTAAAATTCAGTTCAGTTGCCAAGTCGTGTTCGACTCTTTGCAACCCCAAGGACTGCAGCATGCCAGGCTTCCCTGTCCATCACCAACTTCCGGAGCTTGCTCAAACTCCTGTCCATTGAGTCAGTGACAGCATCCAACCATCTCACCCTCTGTCTTCCCTGTCTCCTCCTAACTTCAGTCTTTTCCAGCATCAGGGTCTTTTTCAATGAGTCAGTTCTTCACTTCAGGTGACCAAAGTGTTGGAGCCTCAGCTTCAGCATCAGTCCTTCCAGTGAATATTCAGGACTGATTTCCTTTAGGATGGACTGGTTTGATCTCCCTGAAGACCAAGGGACTCTCAAGAATCTTCTTCAACACCACAGTTCAAAAGCATCAATTCTTTGACACTCAGCTTTCTTTATGGTCCAACTCTCACATCCATACACGACTACTGGAAAAACTGTAGCTTTGACTAGATGGAGCTTTGCTGGCAAAGTAATGTCTCAGCTTTAAATATGTTGTCTAGGTTGGTCATAAATTTTTGTAAAATTAACCAACAAAAACTTCAGATAAATAGAGTTAGAATGCCAGAAGGGGGAGTTTCCAGGCTTATGACAATAGCAGAGCCTGACAGGAGGAGGAAAGTCTCCTTTCCTGGCAAGGACTCAGCCAATGAAAAGTTGTGGACTCTGTTTACTACAGCCCTCCCTACATCCTTTTCTCCTGATAAAAAGTGTTTTCCTTCCCTTGCCATTTGGGACCTGAATGTGGTTCACCATAGTTTGTTATTATTGCTGTTTAGTTGCTAAGTCATGTCTGACTCTTTTACAACCCCGGACTATAGGCCCCCAGGCTCCTCTGTCCATGGGATTCTCTAGGCAAGAACACTGGAGTAGGTTGCCATTTCCTTCTCCAGGGGATCTTCTTGACCCAGTGATTGAACCTTTGTCTCCTACATTGGCAGGCAGATTCTTTACGACTAAGCCTCACTATAGTTGCTGACCCCAAATTGCAATTCTCTACTGATTCTGAAAAAAAAAAAAAAAAAAAAAAATTCTTCTGGAGAAATATCTGGAAGTCTACTTATTTTAGGTCAACATTTTCATTAAAACCATTTAGACATTCTATTGTTCTTAGTATAAAGCCCAAAAGTTTTAACAAGGCTTACAAGACACTGCCTGGTCTTCCCCTTTCTACCTTATTGTATTCACTGCCTACATTCCATTCTTCCTTTTGCTTTCAACTTTTGCATCACATTTATGAATGTGCCATCTTCTTGTCCACTTCAGAGCTTTGGCACATAACACTTTTCTTTTTTAAATGTTCTCTTTGTCTTTTTGACTGGCCCTTCTCAGTGACTTAAAACAACAGAGGTTTTCACATTCTATTTACCTGCTTTCCAAGGTTCTGCAAGAGTCTTTGTTCATCTTAGACACATAGCCATTCAGTTTAAATACTTAGATGAATGGAGTACTTACTATCTTGAACACTGGCAGTAAGCAATTCAATGGCATTTAATACATCTTGTTTTTATTGTTCAGTCACTAATTCATGTCCAATTCTTTACAAATCCATGAACTGTAGCATGCCAGGCTCCCCTGTCCTCCACTATCACCCAGAGTTTGCTCTAACTCATGTCTGTTGAGTCAGCAATGCCATCCAACCATCTCATTCTCTGTCGCCCGCTTCTCCTTTTGCCTTCAATCTTTCCCAGCTGCAGAGTCTTTTCTAAAGAGTCGGCTCTTTGCATCAAGTGGCCAAGTTTTGGAATTGCTTCAGTTTCAGCATCAGCCCTTCCAATCAATTTTCGGGGTTGATTTCCTTTAGGGTTGACAAATTTGCTCTCCTTGCTGTCCAAAGGACTCTCAAGAGTCTTCTCCAGTACCACAGTTCAAAAGCATCATCTCTTCTGGGCTCAACCTTCTTTATGATCCAACTCTCACCAGTAGTCATGTACAGATGTGAAACCTTTGACTATACAGACCTTGGTCAGGAAAATGATGTCTCTGCTTTTGAATACACTGTCTAGGTTTGTCACAGCTTTCCTTCCAAGGAGCAAGCATCCTTGAATTTCATAGCCGAAGTTAGCATCCACAGTGATTTTGGAGCCCAAGGGGGAAAAAAAAAAAATCTGTCACCGCTTCCACATTCCTCTTCTGTTTGCCATGAAGTGATGGGGCCAGATGCCATGATCTTAGTTTTTTGAATGTTGAGTTTTAAACCAGCTTTTTCACTCTCCTCTTTCACCCTCATCAAGAGGGTCTTTTAGGTCCTCTTCACTGTCTGCCACTAGAGTAGTATCATCTGCATATCTGAGGTTGTTGATATTTCTCCCAGCAACTAGTCCATCCTAAAGGAAATCAGTCCTGAATATTCATTGGAAGTTTCCCTATATTCCCTGCCACCTCCCACATACTGGCAACCACCAATCTGCTCTCTGTCTCTATGGATTTACATATTCAGAATATTTCCTAGAAATGGAATCATGCCATATGTGACTTATGGTTGTCTCTTTTTAAATATTTTATGAATTTACTTATTTATTTATTTGGGTGCACTGGGTTTTAGTTGTGGCATGGGAACTCTTAATTGCAGTACGTGGGATCTAGTTCCCTAAACAGGGATCAAACCCAGGTCCCTTGCATTGGGAGTGCAGAGTCTTAGTCACTGGACCACCAGGGAAGTCCCCACATGTGAACACGTGTGTCTTGCTTCTTTCAGTTAGCATGAGGTTTTCAAGGTTCATTCACATTGTAACAGGTGAAAGGGCTTCATTCCTTTTTATGGCTAAGTAATATTCCATGGGCCCACAAAAGAGTTGAACATGACTTAGCATCTAACTACAAAAACAAGAAATATTCCATTGCATTCATATAGTTTTTTTTTTTTTCATTTATTTTTATTAGTCAGAGGCTAATTACTTTACAATATTGTAGTGGTTTTTGTCATACATTGACATGAATCAGCCATGGATTTACATGTATTCCTCATCCCGATCCCCCCTCCCACCTCCCTCTCCACCTGATTCCTCTGGGTCTTCGCAGTGCTCCAGGCCCGAGCACTTGTCTCATGCATCCAGCCTGGGCTGGTGATCTGTTTCACCCTAGATAATATACATGTTTCGATGCTGTTCTCTCTAAACATCCCACCCTTGCCTTCTCCCACTGAGTCCAAAAGTCTGTTCTGTACATCTGTGTCTCTTTATATATATATATAGTTTTAAAAACCCATTTATTTGCAGATGAATATTTGGGTTGAATATTTTGGCTATTGTGAATAGTGCCTCTATGAACATTAATGTGCAAGTATTTGTTTCAGTCTCTATTTTCAATTCTTTGGGTATACATATAAGAGCGGAATTTCAAACAGTAGCTCTATGTTCAACTATTTGAGGAATAGCTAGACTGTTTTCCATAGTGACTGAACCATTTTACATTTCCCACCAATAATGTATAAAGTTTGCAATTTCCCCACATCCTCACCAACATTATTTTCTCTTTTTTTCTTTTTTTTAATTATAGGCATCCTAGTGGGAATGATGTGGTACCTCTCTGTGGTTTTGATTTACATTTCCTTAATGACTAATAAGATCGAGCATCTTTCCCTGTGCTTGCAAGCCATTTGTATATCTTGTTAGAATGTTTACTCAATTCTTTCACTCATTTTAAAGTTGAGTTTTTTGTCTTTTTTGTAGTTGAGTTGTAATAGTTCTTTATTTTGGGAATAAGACTATTTGCTGAGTCCAGCTCAGCAACATAGGGCAAGAGATGGGTGCCACAGAACATAAGAAAACACAAAGACAGAATAGAAAGAAAGATGGGACAGGGGGACTCAAGACCTCGAGGATCAACAGTCCCGACATCCAATGCCGCATCACTTTTATTGAGCTTCTTGGTATCCAGGAAGTATCTGTTTTTTGAGACAACAGAAGTTTTCCATGTTCCCAGTCATGTCCCCAGTTAATGTTTTTCTTTTGAACTTCTATGTTATTTTCTGTACAAAGGGCACCATATGGCTGGGAGAAAAGATCTGGCAAGAACATCACAGAAACAGTGTGTATGTGAGCAGTTTTCTAACTTGCGCTGACTCGGCATTCCTAAGTCCACACTTCTCGCTCTCCATCTGCTAGAATAGGTCACTCTGACCCCAGCCAATCAGCCCATGTACTCTGGTTATTTTTTATTTCTGTTTCCTGTTATTTTTTCTCATGGTTTTACAAAGACATCTGGCGAATGTTTTCCCACAACTATTATCAGATATATGATTTGCAATTATCTTCACCCATTCTGTATGTTGTCTTTACACTTTCTTGATAATGTCCTTTGATGTACAAAAGTTTTTAATTTTGATGAAGCTCAAATTTTTTTTCTTTTGTTGCTTGTGCTTTTTGTGAATTGCCAATGTGAGGTCGTGGATATTTACCCTGTTTTCTTTTAAATTTTATAATTTTGACTCATGTTTAGGTCAATAATCCACTTTAGTTTTTGAATATGATATCAGGTAGAGGTACAACTTCACTCTTTTGCAAATGGGTATCTACTTGTCCCAGCATCATTTGTTGAACAGACTATCCTTTCCTCACTGAATGACCTTGACACTGTTGTTAAAAGTCAACTGGCCATAAATGTATAGGTTATTTCTGGCTTCTCAATTCTTTATCATTGATCCATATGTCTATCTTTATGCCAGTATAATGCTGCTTTGATTACTGTTGTTTTGTAGTGAGTTTTGAAATTGGGAAGCATAATTTTTCTTTTCCTTATTCTGTAAGTGGTCATGGTGACCAGCTGCTCTCATTTTCCATGCAAATTTAGACTATATACCTTTGGTGAACTATATATAAGATGTCAATGTGTCATCTCAAAAACGTATGTGATTGTGCCTTTAACTTCTAACAAGTGGAACAGTCCTTAAAGTCTTCTGAAAAACTGTCTCCCAGGTTATAACCCTCACATTGGCTCAAATAGAATTCTTTATTTCTCCATTAAACTAATTATTGATTGATTTTTATCAGTAAACTTTTATAGAAGCATTAACTCATACTTCAGTATCCTAGGCACATACTTAACAGACATATCTACCAAAACTAGCATGGAAATCAGTCTGTTGCAGTTGAGATAATATGAAGATAATAGAGAATGTGTCCCCATGAAAAAGTCTATCTGTATTGAGAAAGAACAACATCAGTTTACAGAGGAAAGCAGGTTAGAGAAATGGCAGGGGAAAAATAAAAACAGAGTATTTGAAAGAGCAGTTTCAAACTGTAATACTGGTTTAGTTCTTGATTTATGAAGTATCTGAAACTAGATCTACTCATGGAATTTCTAGTGTAATAAACCAATATATTGGTCTTCCCAGGTATCACAGTGGTAAAAAGCCTTCCTGTTAATGCAGGTGATGCTTGTTCAATCTCTGGGTCAGGAAGATCACCTGGAGGAGGTAATGGCAGCCCACTCCAGTATTCTTGCCTGGGAAAACCCATGGACAGAGGAGTCCATGGGGTTGCAGAGTGGGACATGGCTGAGCAACTGAGCAAGCATGTGCATATGCAAACCAATATATTGGCCTTGTAATTAAACTACTCTGATTTTGATTTCTGTTGTTTGAAACTGAAAGAATCCCATTGAAAACAGATTTATTTTCCATGTGGGAAGTTCTCTGAAGTGAGCTTGAAGGTATTTTAGCAACATGCCCAAGCAAGATATTTGCATTCAAGACAATGCTGGTAATATGAGTAAAATATAAGGGGTAAACATAGTTATCCACAGATGTGATTATCTACAAATAAGAATGAGAGAGAGAATTTTACAGAAGTGTTTTATTGAACCAGTGTTTTGGAGCAAACATCTTCTGTATTACATTTTAGATATTCAAGAAGAAAAATTTAAATTATCTCTGGTATGCAGAAAGCTTAGATAGCTTCAGAGATTGGTCTTTGTCTTTACAAATGTCATTGAAAATTCTTAAAATATTTTTGAAAATTTCACAGTGGTTTTTACAACAACTTAGAGAGCACATAGCACATATTTCTTGCTGTTGTTCAGTCACTCACTCATGTGCAACTCTTTGCACCCCCACAGGCTGCAGCACGCCAGGCTTCTCCATCCTTTACCGTCTCTCAGAACTTGCTTGAACTCATGTCCATTAGGCCAGTGATGCCTTCTGAACATCTCAGCCTCTGTCAACCCCTTATCCTCCTGCCCTCAATCTTTCCCAGCATCATGGTCATTTCCAATGAGTCCACTCTTCGCATCATGTGGCTAAAGTATTGAACTATTCAGCTTCAGCATCAGTCCTTCCAATGAATGTTCATGGTTGATTTTCTTTAGGACTGACCGGTTTGATCTTCTTGCCATCCAAGTGATTCTCAAGAGTCTTATCCAGCATCATAGTTCAAAAGCATCAGTTCTCCAGTGCTCAGCCTTCTTTATGGTCCAATTCTCACATTCGTACATGGCTACTGGAAAAACAATAGCTTTGACCATACGAACCTTTGCTGGCAAAGTGATGTCTCTGCTTTTGAATACACTGTCTAGGTTTGTCATAGCTTTTCTTCCAAGGAGGAAGTGTCTTTTAATTTCATGGCTGGAGTGACTATCTGCAGTGATTTTGGAGCTCAAGAAAATAAAGTCTGTTACTGTTTCCATTGTTTCTCCATCTATTTGCCATGAAGTGATGGGACCAGATGCCATAATATTTGTCTTTCGAATGTTGAGTTTTAAGCCAGCTTTTTTCTCTCTTCTTTCACCTTCATCAAGAGGTTCTTTAGTTCCTCTTTGCTTTCTGCCATAAGGGTGATATCATTTGCATATCTGAGGTTATCACTGTTTCTCCCAGAAATCTTGATTCCAGCTTGTGCTTCATCCAGCCCAGCCTTTTGCATTATGTACTCTGCACAGAAGTTAAATAAGCAGTGACAATGTACAGCCTTGTCTTACTCCTTTCTCAATTTTGAACCAGTTCATTATTCCATGTTCAGTTCTAACTGTTGCTTTACCTTGCTAGCATGTGAAATGAGAGCAATCATCTGGTAGTTTGAACATTCTTTGGCACTACTCTGCTTTAGGATTGGAGTGAAAATTGAACTTTTCCAGTCTTGCGGCCACTGCTGAGTTTTCCAAATTTGCTGCAATATTGAGTGCAGCACTGTAACAGAATCAACTTTTAGGATTTGAAATAGCTCAGCTGGAATTCCATCACCTCCACTAGCTTTGTTCATAGTAATGCTCCCTAAGGCCCATTTGACTTCACACTCCAGGATGTCTGGTTCTAAGTGAGTGACCACACCATTATGGCTATCCATGTCATTAAGACCTTTTTTGTACAGTTATTCTGTATATTCTTGCCACCTGTCCTTAATATCTTCTTCTTCTCTTAGGTCCTCACCATTTGTAGTTTTTAAAAATTTTGCATCATATTAAGGTATTAAAAATTAATTTGAAGCCCTGCTTAACTTATGTTTTCACTCCCTCGATCACTGATTAAAAAGATTGCTCTTTACAATCTAAATGACGTAAATAAAATTTAACTTTTATAAACAAGTAAATTTCTAAGCAATAAGACCTGATCCTTTCTCAAGTGAAAATTATTAAAACACAGTACATTTCTGTGATAAGAAAATGTGATTATGATAAAAAGCCTCTTTTTTCTTGAAATCTGCATTCTTAGTACTCTTTTCAAGGTATTTTGGTAAGCTAACTGCACAGCAAATAGCCATCAGTAAAATGCAAGAGAAAGATGGATCATTCACCTCTCATTTATACATACAGTTCTTAAAGTGAAATTATTAGTCTCTCAGTCATGTCTGACTCTTTGTAGCCCCATGGACTATAGCCCACCAGGCTCTTCTGTTGATGGAATTCTCCAGGCAAGAATACTGGAGTGGTAACCTTTCCCTTCTCCAGTGAATCTTTCCAACCCAGGTATCAGATTCATATCTCCTGCATCACAGGCAGATTCTTTACTGTCTGAGCCACCAGGGAAGCCCAAGTCCTTAAAAACAATCCCCAAACATATTAAAATCATCTTGATAACTCATGGTTGAACTGGGATGCTTTCCTTAGTGCACAACACAAGTCTTAATGAAGAGAGTTCACCAAGCTAGAGATAGCCACAAGAGATCTGACATCAGATTTAAGATACCCCAGTTGTTACTGATTTATTTTATTTACTGTTTACATGGTATACCTTTATCTAGATGTTTGCTTTCAACTTGCCTATGTTGTTATATTTATATTGGGTGTCTTTGGACAAAATAAAGTTAGATTGTGTGTCTCTTCTGATAAGCTCTGTCTTTTAATTGATGTGTTTAATAGATTTATATTTAAAGAAAATACTGGTATGCTTGAATTTTAGTCTGCCATTTAATTACATCTGTTTGTGCCTCCCTTTTCATTCCTTTGTCCCCCTTTCCTGCTTTGTTTTGGATTATTTGAATATTTTTTGTATTCCATTTGGACTCATTTATGATTTTTATCACTATGTCTCTTGGTAGTTTTTTTTTTAGTTGAAGCTACAGAGATTACAATATTCATATATATATTTTTCAGAGTCTACTTAGAATACATATTTTACCATTTCAAATGAAATGTTTAGCCACCTTATCAGTCTTCAGGTCTTTTCACTCTCTTTCCTTTGTCTTGTAGGTGCCTTATATATTATATCTTCATACATTGAAAACCCATCAGGTGATGGTATGGTTTTCAGTTTCAATCAAGTATTTTTAAAAGAGTTTAAGGGGAATGATAGTCTACTATGCTTATGCAAATATTTGCCATTTCTGTTGCTCTTCCTTTATTTTTTTTCCAAATATACCATACCAGTTCCTGAGTAGTGAAAGTACCTGTAATACCAAAATAGTCCTGACTCCTTCCTCCCTCCTCTTGTACTATTATAGTCATTATTTCAATTATATATAAACATAGAGCTATAGATACCCCATGGACAATAGGCTCTTTTGTCCATGGAATTTTCCAAGCAAGAATACTGGAGTGAGTTGCCTTTTCTTCCTCCAGGGGATCTTCCTGACCCAGGAATCGAACCTGCATCTCTTGTGTCTTCTGCATTGTCAGTCAGGTTCTTTTACCACTGTACCACCTGGGAAGGCCTATAGATACAGATATATATATATAGAGAGAGACAGAGATAATCAATCAATTGTTGCTATTGGACTTTCCTAGTGGTACAGTTAATAAGAATTCTCCTGCCAATGCAGGGGATGTGAGTTTGAGTCCTGGTCTGGGGAGATTCCACATGCCATGGAGCAACTAAGCCTGTGCGCTGCAACTACTGAAGCCTGTGCCCCTAGAGCCTGTGCTCTGCAACAAGAGAAGCCACCTCAATAAGAAGCCTGTTTACTGCAGCAAAGAGTAGCCCCTGCTCACTGCAACTAGAGAAAGCCCAGTGAGCAGCAACTAAGACCCAGTGAATCCAAAAACACCAAAATTGCAATTCTTAAAAAAAAAAAAGAAAAACCACACACACAAAAACCTCAGAGGTGTACCTATAAGGCTTATGAACACCCAGAAGGAAAAGAATTCCATCTTCTCCTAAATACTATATTTTAGGATATGAAGAGGAGATTAAAAATGGTCCACACTGTTAAACTTATGCAACTTTACCTATGATGTGTATTATGAAAACTCTTGACCACACTGCACTTAATATATAACTGGGATATGGCTGAATTACAACCACCTGGAGATCTCAGATCTCCTCCTCCATCCCACCACCTCCTATTTGCCTGACTCTTAGTTATTATTACTACCACCCCCACTCCCAGAGAAAGACCCTGCTCCTTGGTCTACCAAGCCTCCACACCCTTCAGATCTGTAATGAGTCCTTTTCAAATTGGAGGTCTTGTCTTTCACAAGCCTCAGGATACTCAGTCATTTTCCATGAACTGATTGTGTGCAGAACCCTTTTGAGAATACCTGGGTGAGACAGATCACATTAGTAAGGTGAATACTTTTGACCTTTACCTCTACTTCAACCCCTAGCATCCACACTAGCTAATTTATGTTTTGGTTGAAATAAACATCAAGAGAAGCCTTGGAGTAATTCTCCAACACTCCAGTAGTTAAGACTCTGCTTCCACTGCAGAGGACATGAGTTCAATCCCTGCTCAGGGAACTAAGATCCCACATGCCACACAGCACAGCTCTATTCTCTGCCCACACCCACCCCCCCCCCCAAAAAAAAAAAAAACAAACAGAGCAGCCTTGGAAAACAAACAAAGAAAAGAGTAAATGCAGGAAAGGTTTTGCCAAGTGAGTATATGAGTTCATGCCTCAGTGATTTTTGCTGGCAGCTGGTTTCATCTCCTTGTTTCACTCCCCCAGCACCAGTATGGCATTCTAGTCACTCTCTGGGTGTTTTAAAAAGTCCATTTTTTCCTTCTATAGGTGTTTACCTTTTGAATTTGTGAAATAAAAACCCATTGTGGGTTGGGATCATAAAATTTACTTTTTAAATTGGGGACTATAATTTTTACTTTTATATCACCTTATGGGAACACAAACTATCCTCCCACATTTCCACCTTCACTTCCAAGAGTCCTATTACTCTTTTTTTTTTTTTTTTAATTTTTTTATTAGTTGGAGGCTAATTACTTCACAACATTTCAGTGGGTTTTGTCATACATTGATATGAATCAGCCATAGAGTTACACGTATTCCCCATCCCGATCCCCCCTCCCACCTCCCTCTCCACCCGATTCCTCTGGGTCTTCCCAGTGCACCAGGCCTGAGCACTTGTCTCATGCATCCCACCTGGGCTGGCGATCTATTTCACCATAGATAGTATACATGCTGTTCTTTTGAAACATCCCACCCTCACCTTCTCCCACAGAGTTCAAAAGTCTGTTCTGTATTTCTGTGTCCCTTTTTCTATTTTGCATATAGGGTTATCGTTACCATCTTTCTAAATTCCATATATATGTGTTAGTATGCTGTAATGTTCTTTATCTTTCTGGCTTACTTCACTCTGTATAATGGGCTCCAGTTTCATCCATCTCATTAGGACTGATTCAAATGAATTCTTTTTAACGGCTGAGTAATAGTCCATGGTGTATATGTACCACAGCTTCCTTATCCATTCATCTGCTGATGGGCATCTAGGTTGTTTCCATGTCCTGGCTATTATAAACAGTGCTGCGATGAACATTGGGGTGCACGTGTCTCTTTCAGATCTGGGTTCCTCAGTGTGTATGCCCAGAAGTGGGATTGCTGGGTCATATGGCAGTTCTATTTCCAGTTTTTTAAGGAATCTCCACACTGTTTTCCATAGTGGCTGTACTAGTTTGCATTCCCACCAACAGTGTAAGAGGGTTCCCTTTTCTCCACACCCTCTCCAGCATTTATTGCTTGTAGACTTTTGGATAGCAGCCATCCTGACTGGCGTGTAATGGTACCTCATTGTGGTTTTGATTTGCATTTCTCTAATAATGAGTGATGTTGAGCATCTTTTCATGTGTTTGTTAGCCATCTGTATGTCTTCTTTGGAGAAATGTCCATTTAATTCTTTGGCCCATTTTTTGATTGGGTCATTTATTTTTCTGGAATTGAGCTGCAGGAGTTGCTTGTATATTTTTGAGATTAATCCTTTTCTGTTTCTTCATTTGCTATTATTTTCTCCCAATCTGAGGGCTGTCTTTTCACCTTACAAACTTTAAATGACACAATGGACCAGCTAGACCTAATTGATATCTATAGGACATTTCACCCCAAAACAATCAACTTCACCTTTTTCTCAAGTGCACACGGAACCTTCTCCAGAATAGATCACATCCTGGGCCATAAATCTAGTCTTGGAAAATTCAAAAAAATTGAAATCATTCCAGTCATCTTTTCTGACCACAGTGCAGTAAGATTAGATCTCAATTACAGGAAAAAAATTGTTAAAAATTCAAACACATGGAGGTTAAATAACACGCTTCTGAATAACCAACAAATCATAGAAGAAATCAAAAAAGAAATCAAAATATGTATAGAAATGAATGAAAATGAAAACACAACAACCCAAAACCTATGGGACACTGTAAAAGCAGTGCTAAGGGGAAGGTTCATAGCATTACAGGCTTACATCAAGAAACAAGAAAAAAGCCAAATAAATAACCTAACTCTACACCTAAAGCAACTAGAGAAGGAAGAAATGAAGAACCCCAGGGTTAGCAGAAGGAAAGAAATCTTAAAAATTAAGGCAGAAATAAATGCAATAGAAACTAAAGAGACCATAGCAAAAATCAACAAAGCTAAAAGCTGGTTTTTTGAAAAAATAAACAAAATTGACAAACCATTAGCAAGACTCATTAAGAAACAAAGAGAGAAGAACCAAATTAGCAAAATTAGAAATGAAAATGGAGAGATCACAACAGACAACACTGAAATACAAAGGATCATAAGAGACTACTACCAGCAGCTCTATGCCAATAAAATGGACAACTTGGATGAAATGGACAAATTCTTAGAAAAGTATAACTTTCCAAAACTGAACCGGGAAGAAATAGAAGATCTTAACAGACCCATCACAAGCAAGGAAATCGAAACTGTCATCAAAAATCTTCCAGCAAACAAAAGCCCAGGACCAGATGGCTTCACAGCTGAATTCTACCAAAAATTTAGAGAAGAGCTAACACCTATCTTACTCAAACTCTTCCAGAAAATTGCAGAAGAAGGTAAACTTCCAAACTCATTCTATGAGGCCACCATCACCCTAATTCCAAAACCAGACAAAGATGCCACAAAAAAAGAAAACTACAGGCCAATATCACTGATGAACATAGATGCAAAAATCCTTAACAAAATTCTAGCAAACAGAATCCAACAACATATTAAAAAAATCATACACCACGACCAAGTGGGCTTTATCCCAGGAATGCAAGGATTCTTCAATATCCACAAATCAATCAATGTAATACACCACATTAACAAATTGAAAGATAAAAACCATATGATTATCTCAATAGATGCAGAGAAAGCCTTTGACAAAATTCAACACTCATTTATGATTAAAACTCTCCAAAAAGCAGGAATAGAAGGAACATGCCTCAACATAATAAAAGCTATATATGACAAACCCACAGCAAGCATCACCCTCAATGGTGAAAAATTGAAAGCATTTCCCCTGAAATCAGGAACAAGACAAGGGTGCCCACTCTCACCACTACTATTCAACATAGTGTTGGAAGTTTTGGCCAAGAGTCCTATTACTCTTAAACTAGGAGAGTCACTGTCACTCTTGGAGGGGGTCAGACACCCTAGTTTATTCAAATGACACTCAGGTATTCACTCTTTCCTGACTCTTCTTTTCCTAACATCTTAAGTTAGAAACTGTGAAGGGTGTGCTTTTAAACTGCTTGCAAGCTAGCAAGTTACTCTACTGTAGGTTTTTATATACAGGCTTTTATATACACAGTGGCAAAAAACAGGAGAGGTCTTTATCAAAAATAAAAATGTGAACTAACAGCAAAGGCAGCAGCCACAGTAACTTCCTAGCTCCAGTTCCCTGAGCTCCAACCTCCAGACAGTGACATAGGGAGGACCAGAAGTTGCCCTACACATGCTTTCAGGGTGCAATATGCAAGATGAAGCCCAACTTGAGGAGACTGTGATCTTACATGCTGGCAAATCTACACATTGTTCATTGTTCATCTGAATGTAAGTAAATGTTTCTGGAGAAAGATATATGTAAATCACTTGAAGGGAGTCACCCTTTTGATCTGTACTTATCTGGAAATGCAAATATGTCTGCTGTAGAGGGAGGCCCCAACTCTATCCTCCTAGGGCTGCCTGCTTGCATTCCTAGACAGATAGTTCTAGAGCACATGGACTAAACATACAGGAGTGTTGCAGATCCAGGGAAAATTGTCTTTTAACATCTCTTAAATTGGTCCCCATGCTCACCATGTTCTACTTCTGCACAAGTCATTACATTTGTCTTTTAAAAAGTCTCATATTTTCCAATAATTTCAATTGTTGAAGACTCTCAAACTAAATGTAGCTAATTTCCTCAATGTAAACAAACTTAAAGTTGGCAACAAACTTAAAGTGTTCAATCAGAGTATTTTGGCAGAATTTACAGTAACATGGATGAATCTAGAGATTATCATACTAAGTGGTTAATCAGAAAGACAAATATGATATGATATAATTTATATGTGTAATCTAAAATATGATGCAAAGGAACTTAACTATGAATCAGAAACAGACTTGTAGACGCAGACAACAGACTCGAGGTTGCCAAGGGGGAGAGTGGGAAGGGATAGATTGGGAGTTTGGATGCAAAGTGTTATGTATAGAATGGATAAACAGTGAGATCCTACTGTAGAGCACAGGGAACTATATTCTATATGCTGTAATAAACCATGATGGAAAAAACTTTTTTGTATAACTGAATCACTTTGTGCAGTAGAAATTAACTTAACATTGGAAATCAACTATGCTCAGTGGCTTCAGTCGTGTCTGATTCTATGTGACCCCATGAACTGCAGCCCACAAGTCTCCTTTGTCCATGGGATCTCCCAGGCAAGAATACTGGACTGGGTCGCCATTCCCTTCTCCAGGGGATCTTCCTGACCCAGGGGTTGAACCTGTGTACCTGTGTCTCCTGTATTGCAGGTGGTTTGTTTACCACTGAGCCCCTGGGGGAAGCCCCAAAATCAACTATACGTCAATAAAATATATTAAAAAGTAAAAGAATATTTTGGCAGAAGACAATGATAGATGGTGTATTACACAGTGATCTTGTGCTGAAATGATACAAAAGATTCAAATCTCTTATAATTTATTTCAAAGATGGCCTATTATACTAGCTATTAAGAATTTGTCTTGAATATTTCAGTCTGTGTAAAAAAGGCATAAGAATATATATGTAAATTCTTGTGTCTGGATATCAAGGTAAGTGTAACAAAAACACCAGTAACATTAGTTGTCTAAGGAAATGCTATTTAGTGATTGACAGATTGGTACAATACTTTGGATTATCATGCAGAAAATATTCATTTCCTTCCCCATTCTATTGTAGATAGAGTATACTTTTTAGGCTTAGTCATGCGATTTGCTTTGGCTAATGAAACATTGGCACTGCTTGAATGCAAGTTAATGTGTCTTACACAGGGTGAGGCTAAACAAACCAAAATGTCAGAGTTTGGAGCAGGGAAAGGTTTATTGCAGGACCAAAGAAGAAGCAGCTTGCGCTCAAAAAATTCAAAGTCCCATATGGGTTTTCATGGAAGAGTTTTTATAGGTGAAATTTGAAGTGATGATTGATGGGTGTGTAATTTTCTTCTAATTGGTGGATGATGAAGCAACAGGGTGGTATTCCAGGAATCTTGTGCTCACCCACCTGGGTGAGGGCCTTAGTTCCTACAGAAGAACTCAAAGATCTATTGTTATGTATGCCCCTTGAGGAGGAACCAGGACCATGCTTTATCACTGTAGTATTGTTCCCTTTAAAAAAATTTTTTTTGTTGTTATTTCTCTTTGGCTGTGCTGAGTCTTCATTGCTGCATGGGCTTTTCTCTAATTGTGGTGAGTCAGGGCTACTCTCTAGTTGGGGTGCCTGCGCTTTGCATGGGCTTCTCATTACAATGGCTTCTTTTGTTGCAGAGAACGGGCTCTAGGGCTCACAGGCTTCAGTAGTTGTGGCTCCCAGGCTCTAGAGCACAGTGCTCAATAGTTGCAGCACACAGGTTGAGCTGCTCTGAGGCATGTGGGATCTTCCCAGACTAGGGATTGAACCTGTGTCTTCTGCACTGGCCGGCAGGTTCTTTATCACTGAGCCACCAGGGAAGCCCTGCAGCATTGTTTCCTAATGGCACCTCCTTTGTTTCTGCATTCCCTCCCTTTACTAATTAGGGAATCTGTTTGAATCTGCCTTTGGAACTTAGGGAATGTTTTAGAAGCTAAAGTCTTTTTTCTTCCAAAGAAGAAATGGGGACACAGAAAGGCTTTGGGTCCTATTCAGTTTTAGTAGCAAACAGACAAGAGCAGAGGTCTGAAACACATTTGACTTGGTTCTTATTCTACCGTTTGCTTAAAGAACATACACCAACAGCAACTTCTTCTTCAGTCTGAGTTCTAAGGCAAGACATGGAAACAGACCTGTTCCTAGCTTGAATACTGGAGCCCAAGTAGCTAAGCTCAGGGTGAGGCAGAGTTTATCCACTGACCCACAGAGAAACAAGTAAGAAAAACAAGTCATTGTTGTAAGCCACTGGGTGTTGGTGGTTTTTTAATACAGCATTATTTTGGCACTAGTTGGCTCAGCACTGGGAAGAAAATTTTTCACTCAGTACTTTTTTGTAATTTTTGCATTTTGAACCATATAAATACACTAAAAAAAAAAAAAAAAGTATCCTGTTACGCACATATGCCAAAATGACTCAGGACATAGATAAGGGTAATCTTCAGAATGTTAAATAGTTTCTTCATGTCCATGTCTTTCCATTTTCTTATCTTGGACCCATGATGATGTTTGTGAGAAAACAAGTATAAAAAGAATATTTTTAAAGAATCTGGGCAATATCTTTAAAATTCTGAAGGAATTTCATTTTCAACATAAAATTCTGTACCTAGCTGAGTGATCAGTCCCAATGTGAAGGTAGAACAATCAGTCATTTTCACTAGTTGTACCAGTTAGTACTACAGAATGAGTTTACAACTTTTAAAAAATTATTATTCAAAATGACTTTCACCACTTCACACGTACTTGGATGGCTATACTTTTTTTTTTTTGAAAAAAGGAAAATAACAAATGTTAATGAAAATGTGGAGAAATTGCTATACATTGTTGATAGTACTGCCAACACACACACAAAACAACTTTGGCACTTCCTCAAAAAGCTAAAGATAGGATTACTGTATGACTCAGTAATTTCACTAGTAAGCATATGCCTGAAGGAGCTGAAAGCAGGAACTTAACCAGACGCTTGTATACCAATATTCATTGTCTCATTATCACATTAGCCAAAAGGTGGAAACAATTCCAAATGTCAGTCAACAAATGCATGGATAAACAAACTATGGTATATATGGTCAATGGAATATTATTCAACCATAAAAGGAATCTTAAAAGGAATGAAGTTCTGACACATGCTACAACATTGCATGAACCTTGAAAACATAATGCCAAGTGAAATAAACCAGATGTGTGTGTGTCAGTTGCTCAGTCATGTCCAGCTCTTTGCAACCCCATGGACAGTAACCCACCAGACCATTTGCTCCTCTGTCCATGAAATTCTCCATGCAAGAATACTGGAAAGAGTTGCCATTCCCTTTTCCAGGGGGGATCTTCCTGACCCAAGGATTGAACCCGAGTCTCTCGCATTGCAGGCAGATTCTTTACCATTGAAGCCACTAGGGAAGCCACCATTCAAGCCAGATACAAATAGATAAGTATTATATGATTCTATTTACATGAAACATATAGAATGGGTATATTGATACAGACAGAAAGGAGATAGAAGTTATCAGATGCTGGAGGGAAGGTTGGGGGAGTTATTGCTTAGAGTATTTCTTTGAGATGAAAAACTTATGGAACTAGGTAGGGGTAATGGTACAACATTGTGAATGTTATTAATATCACTGAATTACATAAAAAGGAAAATATCACTGAATTATATGCTAAAAATGGTTAAAATGGTACATTTTATGGTATATATATATATAAACTACAACCTTTAAAAGTAATAATGTAATACTCTGGAAACCATTGATGATACACTTAGGTGAATTGTATGGTGTATGAATTACATTTCAGCTGTAAAACTACTTAGGAAGAAAAGACATTCACAGTTTCAACCTTGTTGAAAAAGAGACAACACTGTGTATGCTAGTAAGAATGGTTAGAACCCAGGGTGAGTATGACATATAATTATTAAGTACATGCAAGTTAGCCCATCTTGAAATCTAAAAAACAATAAAAGAAATGCAAAACCAGAAATTGAGGATGGAGCTGTTGTTCCTCAGGTCAACTGACTGCTAGAAAAAGCTATTAATCATGCAAACCTTTATTTGCTAGACTTTCTGTAGTGAGGAAGAATACCACTTTAGTAATGTTTCAGAAGAGTGCAGTCAGAGGAAGATATTTATAGGGTTTTGGAGCCTTGAGTTCAAGTGGCTTAGACTGATCTTCCAAGAAAGAAAATTGACTAGGATTGGACAAAGTTTGTGACATAATAGCTTAGGATTGGTGGATAGAGTGAGATGAGGACCTCAAAGTGAGAACTGATAAGTCAACTATTACTTGATAAGTAAGTTTTTGTCCAGGTGGATGATCTATTGTCCTAACAGAAGAGCTGTTTGACTAAATGAACAAATTGCTTACTTCAATAAAACTAGCTTTGCAAAAATGCCCCCAAATAAATAGTTAGTTATTTATTGATTTATCATCTTTCTAGAAAAAAATTTCTGAGGAAAATGTTCTCTGTCCCAAAAGTTAAGCTGTGTGGATGAGGTGGCTAGGAAGAGTGAACAAACCTTACACAGAGAGGCCTAGTCACTCACTTTATCTCACTTCTTTCTTAGTCTACATCAATGATTAACAAACCATAGCCTGTGAACCAAACCTGATCCTCTGAATATTTTTGTACAACCGATTAGTTAAAAATGGCTTTTGCATTTTTTAATCATTGGAAAATTAAAAGGAGAAGAATAATTCATGATATATGAAAATTCTAAGAAAATAAAAATTTCTACAAATAAAGTTTTATTGGGAAATTGCCACACCATTCATTTATGCATTGTCTATGGCTGCTTTTAAGCTACAATGACAGAGCTGAGTAGTTAACAACAGAGGCTGCATGGCCTGCCAAGCCTAAAACATTAACAACCTAGGTATTTTAGAAATAACTTGCTGACTCTGGTTGAAGAACAGGAGACATATTACCAAAGAGTTACCTAGCTATTTGAAAAAGGAAAGAAGAGAGAAATGTCCATGTTGAAAAGTAGGAAGAAAAAAGGTTAAAGAAATTCATCTAGTTCTGATGAGGCAACTAAATCAAAGGTAACTGGACCAGAGATACTCTACTCATTTATGAGCACCTTAAAGAAAAAAATGGGTTGATGGGATGCAGGGAGGAGAGAGAGATTCAAGAGGGGGGTGATATATATATTCAAGAAGGAGGTGATATGCATATATATATATAATTGTGACTGATTTGTATTGTTGTACAGTAGAAACCAACATAACATTGTGAAGCAGTTTTCCTCCAGTTAAAAAATGTGAGCGCGGTTGCTTCAGTCGTATCCAACTCTTTGCGACCTTATGGACTGTAGACGGACATGCTCCTCTGTCCATGGGATTCTCCAGGCAATTAAAAAAAAAAAAAATCTTGGGACTTCCTTAGTGGTCTAGCAGTTAGGAATCTGCCTTGCAATGGCAGAGAACAAGGGTTTGAGCCATGGTTAGGGAACTAAAATCCCACATACAGTGGGGCCACTAATCCCGCACCTCAACTACTGAGCCTGCTTGCTCTGGAGCCTGTGCTCCACAACTAGAAAGAAGCCTGTGCGCTGCAACCAAGAGTCCACACGCCACACTGAAAGATCCTGGAAGATCCCGCGTGCTGCAATTAAGACCTGACACAGCCACATAAGTTTTAAAAATAAATAAATAAATATTTAAAGGAGAAAGAAAAATGTTCTTTCGGGAGTTCCCTGGCAGTCCAGTGGTTAAGACTGTGCTCCTGATGCAGGGGGCACAGGTTCATTCCCTGACTGGTGCACAGTGCGGCCAAAAAAGAAAAGTTTTTTTTCAATAACAAAAGTTAACAAAGCAATTCAGTAGTTCTCAGCATTGATAGGCAGAAGCATAACAAATGTAAACATTTGTTTCTGCTGGATAAGGAGAATGATTAATAGAAATATTTTTCAATTTATTTTCACTGCATATACACATGTGCCCACTTGCACAGATTCACATCACCAAAAAATGTTCCCTCTCCAAACAAAATTGGAAATCATAAGAAATAATCCCTTGGGAGGGGGGATCGGGATGGGGAATACGTGTAAATCTATTGCTGATTCATGTCAATGTATGACAAAACCCACTGAAAAAATAAATAAATAAATAAATAAATTTTTTTAAAAAATGAAGGAATTAAACCAAAAAAAAAAAAAAAAGAAAGAATCCCTTAAACCATGTCTACATATTGTATTTAAGCAAACAAATATCCTAGGAGTAATTGCAAAATGTAAAGTAAAAAAAAACAACAAACAAACTTTATTAAATACAAAATATTTATATTACATAAGTGTTAGTACATGTTGTTCTCTGCTTCTTGTCAATTTTGGAGTCAAGTTACTGACATGTTAAATCAACTCCATGTGAACTCCAAGAATCAGAAAAGATCTTATTGTCATTCTTTGATGTCACACTAAAAATTTCTGGGCTATCTACTGAAAGACTGTATATACAAACAGACAGAGCCAGACTACACACATAAAAATAGAATTCTGGCCCACAATCTACAGCAATCAACCCAGAAAGTCAAATTAATATATACAAGTCAGACATGTAGGAAATCAGGCTACTATCTCTAACAAACAGTCCAAGAAGTCAAACAAAAACCTCCGTAACAATTGGCCCAAAATGTCTAAGACTTGATTAATATCTGATGCCTTTCCAAGTTTTTGCCCCTGCTTTCAACTTAGGACCAAGTAGAAAAAGTCAAATATGCAACCTAATCAAGGATGCTTCACTTCTAGTTAGTCCACCTGTAGTTTTCCCACACCAGCAACCTCCGATCACAGCACACCTAGAGCCTTTACTTTTCTCCACTATAAAGCTTTCCAGGAGTGCTTCAGTTCATGGGGTTGCAAAGAGTCGGACACCACTGAGTGAATGAACTGAACTGAACTAAACTTCTCTTTCTACCTCTGAGTTTTTGTCAGAACACAATGATGCTGGCTGACTTTTTTTTGCTATAGCCAGCTCAGAATAAATAGCCCTAGCTTGTTCACATTTGAGTGGTCTTTGTTTATTTATGTAAAACCATAATCACCTTCCTCAGCAGTTCAATTCAGTGAAGTTCAGTCGCTCAGTCATGTCCAACACTTTGTGACCCATGGACTGCAGCACACCAGGCTTCCCTTTCCATCACCAACTCCTGAAGCTTGCTCAAGCTCATGTCCATCATGCTGGTGACGCCACCCAACCATCTCATCCTCTGTCATTCCCTTCTCCTCCCGCCTTCAATCTTTTGCAACATCAGGGTCTTTTCCAATGAGTCAAGTCTTTGCATCAGGTGGCCAAAATATTAGAGTTTCAGCTTCAGCATCAGTCTTTCCAATGAACACTCAGGACTGATTTCCTTTAGGATTGAATAGTTTGATCTCCCTGCTGTCCAAAGGACTCTCAAGAGTCTTCTCCAATACCACAGTTCAAAAGCATCAATTCTTCAGCACTCAGCTTTCTTTATAGTCCAACTTTCACATCCATACATGACCACTGGAAAAACCATAGCTTTGACTATCCAGTACTTTGTTGGCAAAGTAATGTCTCTGCTTTTTAATATGCTGCCTAAGTTGGTGATATATTTTCTTCCAAGGGGCAAGCTTCTTTTCATTTCATGGCTGAAGCCATCATCTGCAGTGATTTTGGAGCCCAAGAAAATAAGTCTTTCACTGTTTCCATTGTTTCCCTATCTATTTGCCATGAAGTGATGGGACCGGATGCCATGATCTTAGTTTTTTGAATGTTGAGTTTTAAGCCAACATTTTCATGCTCCTCTTTCACTTTCATCAAAAGGCTTTTTAGTTCTTCTTTGCTTTCTGCCATAAGGGTGATGTCATCTGTGTATCTGAGGTTATTGATATTTCTCCTGGCAATCGTGATTCCAGCTTGTGCTTCATCCAGACTAGAATTTCACATGATGTACTCTGCATATAAGTTAAATAAGCAGGGTGACAATAAACAGCCTTGACATACTCCTTTCCCAATTTGGAACCAGTCTGTTGTTCCATGTCTGGTTCTAACTGCTGCTTCTTGACCTGCGTATAGATTTCTCAGGAGGCAGGTAAGATGGTCTGGTATTCCCATCTCTTTAGGAATTTCCCACAGTTTGCTCTGATCCACACAGTCAAAGGCTTTGGAGTAGTCAATAAAACAGAAATAGATGTTTTTCTGGAACTCTCTTGCTTTTTCCATGATCCAACAGATGTTGGCAATTTGATCTCTGATTCCTTTGGCTTTTCTAAATCCAGCTTGAACATCTGGAAGTTCACAGTTCATGTATTGTTGAAGCCTCGCTTGGAAAATTTTGAGCATTACTTTGCTAGCATGTAAGATGAATGCAATTGTGCAGCAGTTTGAACATTCTCTGGCATTGCCCTTCTTTGGGATTTGAATGAAAACTGACCTTTTCCAGTCCTGTGGCCACTCCTGAGTTTTCCAAATTTGCTGGCATATCAAATGCAGCACTTTCACAGCATCATCTTTTAGGATTTGAAATAGCTCTACTGGAATTCTATCACCTCCACTAGCTTTTTTCATAGTGATACTTCCTAAGGCCCATTTAACTTTGTATTTCAGGATGTCTGGCTTTAGGTGAGTGATCACACCATCATGGTTATCTGGGTCATTAAGATCTTTTTTGTATAGTTCTTTTGTGTATTCTTGACACCTCTTCTTAATATCTTACGCTTCTGTTAGGTCCATGCCATTTCTGTCCTTTATGGTGCCCATCTGTGCATGAAGTGTTCCCTTGGTACCTCTAATTTTCTTGGAGAGTTCTCTAATCTTTCCCATTCTATTGCTTTCCTCTATTTCTTTGCACTGATCACTGAGGAAGGCTTTTTCATCTCTCCTTGCTATTCTTTGGAGCTCTGCATTCAAATGGGTATATCTTTCCTTTTGTCCTTTGTCTTTAGCTTCTTTTCTTTTCTCAGCTATTTGTAAGGCCTCCTCAGACAACCATTTTCATTTTGAATTTCTTTTTCTTGGGGATGATCTTGATCGCTGCCTCCTGTACAATGTCACAAACCTCCATCTATAATTCTTGAGGCACTCTGTCCATCAGATCTAATCCCTTGAATGTATTTGTCACTTCCACTGTATAATTGTAGGGGATTTGATTTAGGTCATACCTGAATGGTCTAGTTGTTTTCCTTACTTGCTTCAATTTAAGTCTGAATTTGGCAGTAAGGTGTTCGTTATCTGAGCCACAGTCAGCTCCTGGTCTTGTTTTTGCTGACTATATAGAACTTCTCCATCTTTGGCTGCAAAGAATATAATCAATCTGATTCCAATATTGACCATCTGGTGATGTCCACGTGTAGAGTCTTCTCTTATGTTGTTGGAGGAGGGTGTTTGCTATGACCAGTGCATTCTCTTGGAAAAACTCTGTTAGCCTTTGCCTTGCTTCATTTTGTACTCCAAGTCAAATTTGCCTGTTACTCCAGGTATCTCAGCAGTATCTTCTAGTTTTCATCATTTCCTATTCAACACTTGCTTTGGGAAAAACTGTTTAGTTAACAATGTTCTAGAACAGGCGACATTGTCAGTACCCAGCTGACTTTACTTTCCAGGGAACATTTTTGAGATTACTCTGCTCTTTGCATGAAGAGTAATTATAAAGGTTTTAGAGAAGAAAGCCTGTGTCCTGGGATTTTCCCTTCATCTTTTTTTTTTTTTTTTTTCTTTTTGGCTGCCCTGTGTAGCATGTGGGATCCTAGTTCTTGGACCAGGGCTGGAATCTGTGGCCCCTTTTTCAGAAGCATAGAGTCTCAATCACTGTGCCATAAGGGAAGTTCTTCCTTCTTCACCTTTAATTAGGTTTCTCTCTTCCACTCCTGTAACATTTCTTACAGCTACTTTAAAAAAGAAAACTTTGGGACTTCTCTGGTGGTCCAGTGGTTAAGAATCCACCTACCAATGCAGGGGACATGGGATTAATCCCTGGTCTGGGAAGATTCCACATGCCGAGGGGCAACGAAGTCTTGTGCAGCACAACTACTGGAGCCCTTGGGCCGTAGAGCCCATGCTCTGCAACAAGGGAAGCCATTGTAACTAGAGAGTAGCCTCTACTTGCTGCAACTAGAGAAAACCTGTGTGCAGCAAAAAATTAACTAATTAACTGTGTGCAACAAAAAATTAACTAATTAACTAACTAGTTAATTTTTTAAGAAAGAAAGAAAACTCTTGGACTTTTCTAACCTTCTGGTTGTTAAGACTCTGAGTTTCCAGTGCAAGGCACACAGGTTCCTGGTCAGGAAACTAAGATCCCACATGCTACATGACGCAGATAAAAAAGCATTAAGAAAAAAAAGAAAAAAAAAACCAAAAACAAACTCTGAGGCTTCTGTCATCAGCTGTTACCATTCTCTATACCACCTTCTTTCTGTAATATAAGGTGTACTGGCTCTATTCTATTAATAGATCTGTGCAGGAAGCCTGTTCACTTTTTCTGGATTTGTGTTGTCAGTCAACCTGAAGCAAGAGGCTCTTTAAATACTAGTACATGGCAAGAGCAAAATGATTGCTTTAAAGGTGAGAAAAAAGAAGCGATTGGCAGTTTGTTTTAAGAAAATGAGCTTCCATATCTTTAACTTCTGTATATCAGATCTGATGTTGGTTGAAAACACAGATGTGGAGTGCCAACTGTAAAGGATTTCAGCACCTGAGGGTTTTGGTATCTGCAGGGGCCCCAGAATCAATTCCCCATGGATACTGAAGAATGACCATACTTTCCCTTAAACTAGATCTGCTTGAGAACTTACCTGTAGTCAAGACATCATGCTGGTTCTCAGATGTTAAACATGTCCCACTTTTCCAGCTTCCCTTTCACATCCAGTCTCCTCCCAGTTCATGAACCTACTACAGATATATTGCTTGTGGAAGAGGAAGACTCCAGGGTTCCAGGAAGGATTAACTTGAAACACAGCATTGGCTATTGAGAAAGTGACTGACTCTAATGATAGAGCAATGTATCCTTTGCAAGTCAGATGTTCCCAAATTCTTTGCTTTCAGTAAAATTGAAGGAGGATATAAAGAAGCTGACAACCAAAATTACATTCAAAATTCAACATTTGGGGAACTTTCTTGGTGGCCCAGTGGCTAAGAACCCACCTTGCAATGCAGGGGACTCTGGTTCAATCCCTAGTCAGGAAACTAAGATCTCACATGCCAGGAAGCAACTAAGCCTGTGTGCGGCAACTAGAGAGTGAGAGTGTGACAACTATTGAGCGGAAGCACTCTCGAGCTGGTTCTCCACAACAAGAGAAGCCTGCGCACTGCAACAAAGACCCAGTGCAGCCAAATATAGAAAAATAAAATAATTTTATTTTTTAATTTATCTCACACACTCAAAGAAATCAACATTTGGGAACTGTCTGGTGGTCCAGTGTTTAGAACTCCATGCTTTCACTGCCAAGGGTGCAGGTTCAATCCCTGGTGGGGGAACTAAGATCCTGCAAGCTGCTTGGCATGGCCAAAAAAGAAAAGAAATCAACATTTTCTGATGGATAATTATTGTCATATATCTCAGAAAGACTTTAAATAAACTAATGACATCACTATAACAAAATCTCTTTCATTCCTATTTTCCTCATTTAAACTACAAGGTGTCAAAAACAAATCCAGACTAGGTTAGGAGGAACTTTTTCCAGAAAGACTTGTATTGGGGTATTCTGTTGGAGTAAACAAGGTCAGAAGGAACAGGGTGTGGGCAAATGGGATCAGCAGATAGCACCCTGAGCAGGGGGCATAATTGGACAGTTTTTCCTTCCAGTCACCAATCTTGGTAATGCCATTAAGGAGATTGTTCCACCTTCCAGGGCTTGTTTAAGCACAAGGGTCCAGGAAAGATTAGGAATCCTAAGGAAGGAGAGAAGTCCAGTTAAAGTTTTGTCAAGTCAGATTGTTACTGCACTCAATGGGTCCGTCACTTGGGGTTCATAGCCAACAGATATAGCCAACAAACACGCTGTTGCAGGAAGGGGGAATCCCTTCCAGGGCCCTAAAGTGGGCTGTTGTCTAACACTTGGAAATGAATTGTCCAAGGAGACACATGGGCTGACAAAGCAAGAGATTTTATTGGGAAGGGGCGCCCAGGTGGAGAGCAGTAGGGTAAGGGAACCCAGGAGGACTGCTCTGCAAGTTTAGGGTTTTACGATGATGGTATTAGCTTCCGGGTTGTCTTTAGCCAATCATTCTGACTCAACACCCTTCTTGGTGGTGCACACCTTGTTCAGCCAAGACGGATGCAAGTGAGAAAGATTCTGGGAGGTGGTCAGACATGTGGTGTCTCATTTTGACCTTTCCCAAACTCTTCCGGTTGGTGGTGGCTTAATAGTTCTGTGTTCCTTACCAGGACTTCCTGTCTTAAAACAACTCATGCAAATGGTTACTATGGTGCCTGGCCAGGGTGAGTGATTTCAGTCAGCGTGCTTCCCCTAACAACTACCCCCTGAAAGACTTCTACTCAAGATACTTCTTGGGAATTGGGGCAGAGTTCTATTTCTTCTGTAACTTCTTCCTGCTGTGTATGGGCGTAGGCCTGCATAGTGAAAGTGAAAGTGAAGTCGCTCAGTCGTGTCCGACTCTTTGCCACTCCATGGAGTGTAGCCTACCAGGATCCTCAGTCCATGGGATTTTCCAGGCAAGAATACTGGAGTGGGTTGCCATTTCCTTCTCCAAGGCCTGCATAGCAGAGCAGAAATCTCTCTCTATCTGATCTAAGTAGAGGTATTCTGTGCCTGAAACCAGCATTCAACCTTTTAAGAACAGCAATTCAGCTTAAAACTGCTGACCCCTGTCAGAGACGAAATAGACAAGACCAAACAGGAAGCCTAAAATGATGGTCATCACTGGGTCCCAGAAACAAGGCAACATTTGGGGTGAGGGTTGCAGGGTGTATGACTTTGTTCTGATTGACTAGTGGTGAGGCAACAAAGCAGTGCTCCAGGAATCTTGTGCTCAGCCTGAAGTTACCATCCTCCACTGGGGTGGGGGCCCCAGCTCTGCAGATGAACTCAAACATATTGTTATGCATATTTCTTGAGTAGGAACCAGGACCCTGCCTCAAGGTTGTACCACCATTTGATTCTTCCTTCTCTGTTTCTGTATCCTCTCCCTTTTCTGATTAGCAACTGTTTGAATCTACTTTTTGGAACTCAGGGAAGATCAAGGAGGCTGCATGAAGCCTATAAGCTACAGACAAGAAATGGAGAACACAGAACAGATCTGTACTCCAGAGCCCCATGGAGTTCTGCACAGTTTTAATTTAGAGAATCTGGCAACTATGTGATAACTTTCTGTCAAAATGGGACATAGGACTGCCTCAGCTTGGAGAATAGACACAGAACTGCAAGTATTCCTGAATTTCAAGTCCTATATCTGTGTCTTGTATGAATAAAATCTAAGTCCCTTGATCTGCCATTTTGGTATAACAGACCCAGTTAGAAGTAGTCGGAGGAGTGACAACTGGAATTTTAATAGACAAAATAAATCTCATTTCTTTTCAGAAGAATAGGCCTGAAACCCAGTCTGGACCTGGCACTTTGGGGAGACTTGTAGCCAGTTGCCTAGTTTTATAAAAAGTAAGGTTACTAGTTGCCAACAGACATTGTTTTGAGAATGGTGGCATCCAAGCCTGACATGGCTCATAAAACTCAAGTGTTTAGCAATACAAGGTCCAGTCTGAAATTACACCCATAGAATCATCTAGTTATTTCCTTGGATGTTTGAACCATAGTGACTCTATTTTGACTTTTAATTGTACAATTTTCCTTAATTGCCAAAGCAGATGTCACCATTAATGATGTCAGTGTTTCTCTAGGTATGAGAAGATGCAAGAACTAGGACTCATAAAATCTTCTCCTGAAAAGATCTAACTGCCTGAAGGCCTGTTCTGTCAGGTTTTCCCAGAGCACAGAATGCCTCATTCCTGATTTCTACCCTAAACTCCTTTCATGGGTGTTGAAGATCAGCAGCTTCAGTGGCCATGATTTAATCTTTTAGAGGTATATGGCAAGTGTCAATTTTTAGTTGGCAGAGCCCTTTCTTGGTCATAAACTTGACCATGATTTTGAGGGGGGCATTTCATGACCATTTTATCCCATGGTGCTGAGAATATCCATTCTCAGCTTTGGCAAAGATTTTGTTGATAGGCCACTCAATGTGCTGTTACTGGACTAGGCCCATAAAACAGTATCCAAAATTTTCTGGACCACCTGTCTTACTAGCCTCTTCGTCCAGGAAAATATTCCCTCTTATTGCTTCTTCCCGTATCTAGACTTACACTGTTACCATTATCAATCTCATATGGAACTATATATTATTTTATCAGAGGCTTCAGTCATACATTTGGCAGTACAAGAAATAGCAATTTTGTAAAACAGGAGAAATACAAATAATATAGCCAGCAGTATTAGTAAAGTCATAAGTAAGACTTAAGCTAAGAACTTCCACTAGATGCAGCCCAGTATATCCCAGGTTATCTGACCTAGTCTACTCTGTACAAATCTTTATCTTCCAGGAAAATGATATATTGGCACTGTCTATAAGGCACATAGCCCAGTTTTTTAGTGTTACTGGATTGATTATCCTTAGTATGATTTAATTGTTTCCAACACAGAGGAGACTTTAAACCTAAATTACCATAGCCTGGCGTTATCTATATAAATCCATCCCATAATTGTTGGCGATTTCTTCCTTTGCTGAAACTTTACTTGTTGCTCTGATTGAGCTTGAGTAATAGAAGAAAACTCACATTTATGGCCAGAGTCAGAGGAGGCATTATTAATTGGCCAGGTGAGGGGATCCCATCTAGTAATATCAATAGTGACCTGAATATGACTATATATATATATATATATTTAGTAAATTTAGTTAGAGCCTTGGAGTAATGAAATTCACCAAGGTAACCCAGAACTAGACACAGGTAATTGGTCACAAACCCAACAATTGGACTGATTTCTAAAACTAGCATACGATCAGGCCTACAATAAAAAAGCATTTGATTTATATACAAAGGTCTAAGAAGTCAAGAAAACATTATAAATGATCATGCAAATTAGGTCCAGCTTCTTGGGCAAGCTGTCTCCCTCAGATGTCGTCGTCTTCTCATCCTGGCATAGTGCCATTTCTCCTGTTTGAGTGTCATTTTAAGGTGAGATCAGGTCAGCTGTACTTTCTATAGACCAGTCCAGTGTAGAGGCCTTTGGAATGGGAATTAATCTAAGAGTCAATTTCCCTTCAGTTTCATTGTATGAGCTAGTTAAGAGTACCTGATAAAAAGATCCTTCTATCCAGGTTGGAGGTTAGAGACAGTTCCTTAAATTGTCTTTTTCCAATCCTGGTTGCAGCTCATGAGGCATCTGATCATTATCCAAAGATAGATTACTGAGATAAGCTTCAGAAACAAATTTAGAGTGTTCTTTAAGAATTCAATTAAATTGTACATTAATATCGTACAACAGCGAAGAACTATCTAGGGAATGAGTCTTACTAGATGCAGACCTCCATTAACAAACTGGGATTTAACATTCATTGAAACATCTTTTTCTACCTAACATTACCTTCATTTGTATCAAATATAACCAAATTAAGGCTAATTTGTTTGCAAAATAGTTCTGCTCACAGTAATTTTGGCCTGGTGATTTATATAACCATAATTGATCATAGACTTTTTGCATTGCTGAAACATTTATAAAATCTCAGACTGAATTTTTAAAGTAAAACAGGGCTGGGAAACTCACACTAAAGACTTCTAACAGATTTCACCTAACAAATTTAGGTGAATTCTTCCATTTTTAAAGTCTCAAAACTTCCTTGAGATTTCTGTACCTGTTAGTGAGATAACCTTCCTAACTCATCTGATAAAGTTATTGGAAACCTAAGAGTTTCCAATCTCTGGAAGAGTCAGATAGAGAGAAAATATAATTGTTTTGTTTATAACATATAATTTTACCAAACTATTGTCATAATTAGCTTGAGAGGAAGGTTTTCCCTACTCTCAGAAAACACAAGATTCAAATCCATAATTTTTGAGATAGAAACCATAAAAGTTATCAGCACATTCTTTGATTCATTTAGCCCTTTTGCTAACTTTTGTGAAGTCATCAGGTTTCCTGTTAGAATACCAGGACATACCAGAATGTTAGGAATTCCATATATTTTCTAGGATATCTGTATTAGTAATATTTACCATACATTATAACCTGAGAGGACTTATTACTCATTTGATAGTATTTTCCATGTAATTTAACCAACCAAATAAACATAATTAGTTTAATACCTCTCTTTGGGATGTTTCAGGGGCCCTCTGAAGCAACTCAAAGTTAGCTAGAGGTCAAAAGAATGTCAAAAGAATTTGATTTAGGAAGTTTTGGAAAAAATCAATCAAAAGGGTTTAGAACATTCAGTCAGATTTAGTCAATGCTGATGTGTGTATCATTTAGCTTGTTGATATGTCTCAATGGGCATATATATCAAGGCTCAAGGTCTAGTGAAAGTAAACTCCATCACCTTGGACCTAGTTGGCTCTAAGCAGTTTTCCTATGTCTGGAAATTTCCTTTGTTAATCCTAACAAAATCCATTTATCCAACTAATTGTAATCCAATTTTGGAAAGTCCTGATCATGTATAACTCTTTTCAGTATTTTTTTCATAACTTTTTCTACTGAAAACACATCTTAGTTTCCCTAAAGTATTTTCCACAATGTTGACAAATTTGTAACAGAATACGGTCTTATTTGACATCTAGTAAACCTAGGTACAACAGAAGTATTACACTTATTGATGGTTCTAAAGACATGTCTGTTACCAGGTATTAATTTAATATTGAATATTTTCCAGTTCACATGAACCTGGAATTCATTGTTTAATTTAAAATTATTTGATTTGTAAGTGCTTATTTTTCTTTAAGTCAATTAAATAGAGTTCATTTACAGATTAATCTCAAAAATATTATTCAGAGACAAAGACATACTGAGACATACACATATTCAGATATAATGCAAGATCTAGCTTCATTTTCTAAGCTTAGTCATGAATTAAACATTACAATATAAAATGCACTAGTTTTTAAATAACTGTTGGAATAAATAAAAATTTAAAGTCTTCTTCCCATTTTTCCTCTGTCTCAGGAGTTAGAGATGGTCTAGATCAGAGTTCCTGAGAACCCTGGTCCCAAGGCACAGGGAATGAAAATCAAATTCTAACAAAATGGCAGCAGGTCTAAACCAAATGGTGGCCACACAAAGCAAAATGGCCATCACAAATCACAAAGCAGAACACAGAGTATAACACACATACATAGACCTGGCAGTCCTAATCAGACCCTTCCTTAAATACAAGATTACAGTCTCTCAGAAACCTTCCTATAGACACAGAACTTCAGATCCAAGTACTAACAGAATAAATGAAAATGTCTCAGGTCTTCAAAGATTTCAAAGGGAGGAAAAGAAGCCAGGTTGAAAGAAGAGGGGAGAGGAGGCAGGAGAAGAGGGCAAAAAGGGTGGCCTTACAGATGTCTC